>NC_138195.1:8235565-8642565 GCF_964194105.1 Spermophilus citellus
TTCTTGCCAGTCACTGCTTAGGGCTATATCAAGAGGAAACAAAACATAGAGATAGAACGTGAAACTACTTTATTGTGTCAAGTTTCAAGAAGCTAGCACAAACCGTGTTGGATTTAGAGTTCCAAATACATCTATCAATATAGGAGAAACAGAGTGAAACCTAAAAATTCATACTGTTACAGGAAAAGAACGCTTCAACATAGAAGAAGGAAATTTGGGGAACCAAGTTGCCTTAGTGTACTGATCATTACCTGAAAGTATCATACAGTTTGGGTGAAAAAATATTTGCTGAGATTTCTGGAGATTCGTAATTTTGGGCAGCCTGGCAACCCCTTTCCATGAAAGTGTTTCTTGCCAGTCACTGCTTAGGGCTACATTAAGAGGAACGAAAACGTAGAGATAGAACGTGAAACTACTTTATTGTGTCAAGTTTCAAGAAGCTAGCACAAACCGTGTTGGATTTAGAGTTCCAAATACATCTATCAATATAGGAGAAAACAGAGTGAAACCTAAAAATTCAAACTGTTACTGGAAACGAACGCTTCAACATAGAAGAACGAAATTTGGGGAACCAAGTCGCCTTAGTGTACTTATCATTACCTGAAAGTATCATCCAGTTTGGGTGAAAAAATATTTGCTGAGATTTCTGGAGATTTGTAATTTTGGGAAACCGGGCAACCCCTTTCCATGAAAGTGTTTCTCGCCAGTCACTGCCTAGGGCTATATCAAGAGGAAACAAAACCTAGAGATAGAACGTGAAACTACTTTATTGTGTCAAGTTTCAAGAAGCTAGCACAAACCGTGTTGGATTTAGAGTTCCAAATACATCTATCAATATAGGAGAAAACAGAGTGAAACCTAAAAATTCAAACTGTTACTGGAAACGAACGCTTCAACATAGAAGAACGAAATTTGGGGAACCAAGTCGCCTTAGTGTACTGATCATTACCTGAAAGTATCATCCAGTTTGGGTGGAAAAATATTTGCTGAGATTTCTGGAGATTCGTAATTTTGGGAAGCCTGGCAACCCCTTTCCATGAAAGTGTTTCTCGCCAGTCACTGCTTAGGGCTACATCAAGAGGAAACAAAACATAGAGATAGAACGTGAAACTACTTTATTGTGTCAAGTTTCAAGAAGCTAGCACAAACTGTGTTGGATTTAGAGTTCCAAATACATCTATCAATATAGGAGAAAACAGAGTGAAACCTAAAAATTCAAACTGTTACTGGAAACGAACGCTTCAACATAGAAGAACGAAATTTGGGGAACCAAGTCGCCTTAGTGTACGTATCATTACCTGAAAGTATCATCCAGTTTGGGTGAAAAAATATTTGCTGAGATTTCTGGAGATTTGTAATTTTGGGAAACCTGGCAACCCCTTTCCATGAAAGTGTTTCTTGCCAGTCACTGCTTAGGGCTATATCAAGAGGAAACAAAACATAGAGATAGAACATGAAACTACTTTATTGTGTCAAGTTTCAAGAAGCTAGCACAAACCGTGTTGGATTTAGAGTTCCAAATACATCTATCAATATAGGAGAAAACAGAGTGAAACCTAAAAATTCAAACTGTTACTGGAAACGAACGCTTCAACATAGAAGAACGAAATTTGGGGAACCAAGTCGCCTTAGTGTGCTTATCATTACCTGAAAGTATCATCCAGTTTGGGTGAAAAAATATTTGCTGAGATTTCTGGAGATTTGTAATTTTGGGAAACCGGGCAACCCCTTTCCATGAAAGTGTTTCTCGCCAGTCACTGCCTAGGGCTATATCAAGAGGAAACAAAACATAGAGATACAACGTGAAACTACTTTATTGTGTCAAGTTTCAAGAAGCTAGCACAAACCGTGTTGGATGTAGAGTTCCAAATACGTCTATCAATATAGGAGAAAACAGAGTGAAACCTAAAAATTCAAACTGTTACTGGAAACGAACGCTTCAACATAGAAGAACGAAATTTGGGGAACCAAGTCGCCTTAGTGTACTGATCATTACCTGAAAGTATCATCCAGTTTGGGTGGAAAAATATTTGCTGAGATTTCTGGAGATTCGTAATTTTGGGAAGCCTGGCAACCCCTTTCCATGAAAGTGTTTCTCGCCAGTCACAGCTTAGGGCTACATCAAGAGGAAACAAAACATAGAGATAGAACGTGAAACTACTTTATTGTGTCAAGTTTCAAGAAGCTAGCACAAACCGTGTTGGATTTAGAGTTCCAAATACATCTATCAATATAGGAGAAAACAGAGTGAAACCTAAAAATTCAAACTGTTACTGGAAACGAACGCTTCAACATAGAAGAACGAAATTTGGGGAACCAAGTCGCCTTAGTGTACTGATCATTACCTGAAAGTATCATCCAGTTTGGGTGAAAAAATATTTGCTGAGATTTCTGGAGATATGTAATTTTGGGAAACCTGGCAACCCCTTTCCATGAAAGTGTTTCTTGCCAGTCACTGCTTAGGGCTATATCAAGAGGAAACAAAACATAGAGATAGAACGTGAAACTACTTTATTGTGTCAAGTTTCAAGAAGCTAGCACAAACCGTGTTGGATTTAGAGTTCCAAATACATCTATCAATATAGGAGAAACAGAGTGAAACCTAAAAATTCATACTGTTACAGGAAAAGAACGCTTCAACATAGAAGAAGGAAATTTGGGGAACCAAGTTGCCTTAGTGTACTGATCATTACCTGAAAGTATCATACAGTTTGGGTGAAAAAATATTTGCTGAGATTTCTGGAGATTCGTAATTTTGGGCAGCCTGGCAACCCCTTTCCATGAAAGTGTTTCTTGCCAGTCACTGCTTAGGGCTACATTAAGAGGAACGAAAACGTAGAGATAGAACGTGAAACTACTTTATTGTGTCAAGTTTCAAGAAGCTAGCACAAACCGTGTTGGATTTAGAGTTCCAAATACATCTATCAATATAGGAGAAAACAGAGTGAAACCTAAAAATTCAAACTGTTACTGGAAACGAACGCTTCAACATAGAAGAACGAAATTTGGGGAACCAAGTCGCCTTAGTGTACTTATCATTACCTGAAAGTATCATCCAGTTTGGGTGAAAAAATATTTGCTGAGATTTCTGGAGATTTGTAATTTTGGGAAACCGGGCAACCCCTTTCCATGAAAGTGTTTCTCGCCAGTCACTGCCTAGGGCTATATCAAGAGGAAACAAAACCTAGAGATAGAACGTGAAACTACTTTATTGTGTCAAGTTTCAAGAAGCTAGCACAAACCGTGTTGGATTTAGAGTTCCAAATACATCTATCAATATAGGAGAAAACAGAGTGAAACCTAAAAATTCAAACTGTTACTGGAAACGAACGCTTCAACATAGAAGAACGAAATTTGGGGAACCAAGTCGCCTTAGTGTACTGATCATTACCTGAAAGTATCATCCAGTTTGGGTGGAAAAATATTTGCTGAGATTTCTGGAGATTCGTAATTTTGGGAAGCCTGGCAACCCCTTTCCATGAAAGTGTTTCTCGCCAGTCACTGCTTAGGGCTACATCAAGAGGAAACAAAACATAGAGATAGAACGTGAAACTACTTTATTGTGTCAAGTTTCAAGAAGCTAGCACAAACTGTGTTGGATTTAGAGTTCCAAATACATCTATCAATATAGGAGAAAACAGAGTGAAACCTAAAAATTCAAACTGTTACTGGAAACGAACGCTTCAACATAGAAGAACGAAATTTGGGGAACCAAGTCGCCTTAGTGTACGTATCATTACCTGAAAGTATCATCCAGTTTGGGTGAAAAAATATTTGCTGAGATTTCTGGAGATTTGTAATTTTGGGAAACCTGGCAACCCCTTTCCATGAAAGTGTTTCTTGCCAGTCACTGCTTAGGGCTATATCAAGAGGAAACAAAACATAGAGATAGAACATGAAACTACTTTATTGTGTCAAGTTTCAAGAAGCTAGCACAAACCGTGTTGGATTTAGAGTTCCAAATACATCTATCAATATAGGAGAAAACAGAGTGAAACCTAAAAATTCAAACTGTTACTGGAAACGAACGCTTCAACATAGAAGAACGAAATTTGGGGAACCAAGTCGCCTTAGTGTGCTTATCATTACCTGAAAGTATCATCCAGTTTGGGTGAAAAAATATTTGCTGAGATTTCTGGAGATTTGTAATTTTGGGAAACCGGGCAACCCCTTTCCATGAAAGTGTTTCTCGCCAGTCACTGCCTAGGGCTATATCAAGAGGAAACAAAACATAGAGATACAACGTGAAACTACTTTATTGTGTCAAGTTTCAAGAAGCTAGCACAAACCGTGTTGGATGTAGAGTTCCAAATACGTCTATCAATATAGGAGAAAACAGAGTGAAACCTAAAAATTCAAACTGTTACTGGAAACGAACGCTTCAACATAGAAGAACGAAATTTGGGGAACCAAGTCGCCTTAGTGTACTGATCATTACCTGAAAGTATCATCCAGTTTGGGTGGAAAAATATTTGCTGAGATTTCTGGAGATTCGTAATTTTGGGAAGCCTGGCAACCCCTTTCCATGAAAGTGTTTCTCGCCAGTCACAGCTTAGGGCTACATCAAGAGGAAACAAAACATAGAGATAGAACGTGAAACTACTTTATTGTGTCAAGTTTCAAGAAGCTAGCACAAACCGTGTTGGATTTAGAGTTCCAAATACATCTATCAATATAGGAGAAAACAGAGTGAAACCTAAAAATTCAAACTGTTACTGGAAACGAACGCTTCAACATAGAAGAACGAAATTTGGGGAACCAAGTCGCCTTAGTGTACTGATCATTACCTGAAAGTATCATCCAGTTTGGGTGAAAAAATATTTGCTGAGATTTCTGGAGATATGTAATTTTGGGAAACCTGGCAACCCCTTTCCATGAAAGTGTTTCTTGCCAGTCACTGCTTAGGGCTATATCAAGAGGAAACAAAACATAGAGATAGAACGTGAAACTACTTTATTGTGTCAAGTTTCAAGAAGCTAGCACAAACCGTGTTGGATTTAGAGTTCCAAATACATCTATCAATATAGGAGAAACAGAGTGAAACCTAAAAATTCATACTGTTACAGGAAAAGAACGCTTCAACATAGAAGAAGGAAATTTGGGGAACCAAGTTGCCTTAGTGTACTGATCATTACCTGAAAGTATCATACAGTTTGGGTGAAAAAATATTTGCTGAGATTTCTGGAGATTCGTAATTTTGGGCAGCCTGGCAACCCCTTTCCATGAAAGTGTTTCTCGCCAGTCACTGCTTAGGGCTACATTAAGAGGAACGAAAACGTAGAGATAGAACGTGAAACTACTTTATTGTGTCAAGTTTCAAGAAGCTAGCACAAACCGTGTTGGGTTTAGAGTTCCAAATACATCTATCAATATAGGAGAAAACAGAGTGAAACCTAAAAATTCAAACTGTTACTGGAAACGAACGCTTCAACATAGAAGAACGAAATTTGGGGAACCAAGTCGCCTTAGTGTACTTATCATTACCTGAAAGTATCATCCAGTTTGGGTGAAAAAATATTTGCTGAGATTTCTGGAGATTTGTAATTTTGGGAAACCGGGCAACCCCTTTCCATGAAAGTGTTTCTCGCCAGTCACTGCCTAGGGCTATATCAAGAGGAAACAAAACCTAGAGATAGAACG
Organism: Spermophilus citellus; assembly: GCF_964194105.1. Classification (NCBI taxonomy): domain Eukaryota; kingdom Metazoa; phylum Chordata; class Mammalia; order Rodentia; family Sciuridae; genus Spermophilus; species Spermophilus citellus. The sequence goes on from NC_138195.1 coordinate 8,241,206, forward strand.
TGAAACTACTTTATTGTGTCAAGTTTCACGAAGCTAGCACAAACCGTGTTGGATTTACAGTTCCAAATACATCTATCAATATAGGAGAAAACAGAGTGAAACCTAAAAATTCAAACTGTTACTGGAAACGAACGCTTCAACATAGAAGAACGAAATTTGGGGAACCAAGTCGCCTTAGTGTACGTATCATTACCTGAAAGTATCATCCAGTTTGGGTGAAAAAATATTTGCTGAGATTTCTGGAGATTTGTAATTTTGGGAAACCTGGCAACCCCTTTCCATGAAAGTGTTTCTTGCCAGTCACTGCTTAGGGCTATATCAAGAGGAAACAAAACATAGAGATAGAACATGAAACTACTTTATTGTGTCAAGTTTCAAGAAGCTAGCACAAACCGTGTTGGATTTAGAGTTCCAAATACGTCTATCAATATAGGAGAAAACAGAGTGAAACCTAAAAATTCAAACTGTTACTGGAAACGAACGCTTCAACATAGAAGAACGAAATTTGGGGAACCAAGTCGCCTTAGTGTACTGATCATTACCTGAAAGTATCATCCAGTTTGGGTGGAAAAATATTTGCTGAGATTTCTGGAGATTCGTAATTTTGGGAATCCTGGCAACCCCTTTCCATGAAAGTGTTTCTCGCCAGTCACTGCTTAGGGCTACATCAAGAGGAAACAAAACATAGAGATAGAACGTGAAACTACTTTATTGTGTCAAGTTTCAAGAAGCTAGCACAAACCGTGTTGGATTTAGAGTTCCAAATACATCTATCAATATAGGAGAAAACAGAGTGAAACCTAAAAATTCAAACTGTTACTGGAAACGAACGCTTCAACATAGAAGAACGAAATTTGGGGAACCAAGTCGCCTTAGTGTGCGTATCATTACATGAAAGTATCATCCAGTTTGGGTGAAAAAATATTTGCTGAGATTTCTGGAGATTCGTAATTTTGGGCAGCCTGGCAACCCCTTTAAATGAAAGTGTTTCTCGCCAGTCACTGCTTAGGGCTACATCAAGAGGAAACAAAACATAGAGATAGAACGTGAAACTACTTTATTGTGTCAAGTTTCAAGAAGCTAGCACAAACTGTGTTGGATGTAGAGTTCCAAATATATCTATCAATATAGGAGAAAACAGAGTGAAACCTAAAAATTCAAACTGTTACTGGAAACGAACGCTTCAACATAGAAGAACGAAATTTGGGGAACCAAGTCGCCTTAGTGTACTTATCATTACCTGAAAGTATCATCCAGTTTGGGTGAAAAAATATTTGCTGAGATTTCTGGAGATTTGTAATTTTGGGAAACCTGGCAACCCCTTTCCATGAAAGTGTTTCTTGCCAGTCACTGCTTAGGGCTATATCAAGAGGAAACAAAACATAGAGATAGAACGTGAAACTACTTTATTGTGTCAAGTTTCAAGAAGCTAGCACAAACCGTGTTGGATTTAGAGTTCAAATACATCTATCAATATAGGAGAAACAGAGTGAAACCTAAAAATTCAAACTGTTACAGGAAAAGAACGCTTCAACATAGAAGAAGGAAATTTGGGGAACCAAGTTGCCTTAGTGTACTGATCATTACCTGAAAGTATCATCCAGTTTGGGTGAAAAAATATTTGCTGAGATTTCTGGAGATTCGTAATTTTGGGCAGCCTGGCAACCCCTTTCCATGAAAGTGTTTCTCGCCAGTCACTGCTTAGGGCTACATTAAGAGGAACGAAAACGTAGAGATAGAACGTGAAACTACTTTATTGTGTCAAGTTTCAAGAAGCTAGCAAAAACCGTGTTGGATTTAGAGTTCCAAATACATCTATCAATATAGGAGAAAACAGAGTGAAACCTAAAAATTCAAACTGTTACTGGAAACGAACGCTTCAACATAGAAGAACGAAATTTGGGGAACCAAGTCGCCTTAGTGTACGTGTCATTACCTGAAAGTATCATCCAGTTTGGGTGAAAAAATATTTGCTGAGATTTCTGGAGATTCGTAATTTTGGGCAGCCTGGCAACCCCTTTCCATGAAAGTGTTTCTCGCCGGTCACTGCTTAGGGCTATATCAAGAGGAAACAAAACATAGAGATAGAACGTGAAACTACTTTATTGTGTCAAGTTTCAAGAAACTAGCACAAACCGTTTTGGTTTTAGAGTTCCAAATACATCTATCAATATAGGAGAAAACAGAGTGAAACCTAAAAATTCAAACTGTTACAGGAAACGAACGCTTCAACATAGAAGAAGGAAATTTGGGGAACCAAGTCGCCTTAGTGTACTGATCATTACCTGAAAGTATCATCCAGTTAGGGTGAAAAAATATTTGCTGAGATTTCTGGAGATTCGTAATTTTGGGCAGCCTGGCAACCCCTTTCCATGAAAGTGTTTCTCGCCAGTCACTGCTTAGGGCTACATTAAGAGGAAACAAAACGTAGAGATAGAACGTGATACTACTTTATTGTGTCAAGTTTCAAGAAGCTAGCACAAACCGTGTTGGATTTAGAGTTCCAAATACGTCTATCAATATAGGAGAAAACAGAGTGAAACCTAAAAATTCAAACTGTTACTGGAAACGAACGCTTCAACATAGAAGAACGAAATTTGGGGAACCAAGTCGCCTTAGTGTACTGATCATTACCTGAAAGTATCATCCAGTTTGGGTGGAAAAATATTTGCTGAGATTTCTGGAGATTCGTAATTTTGGGAAGCCTGGCAACCCCTTTCCATGAAAGTGTTTCTCGCCAGTCACTGCTTAGGGCTACATCAAGAGGAAACAAAACATAGAGATAGAACGTGAAACTACTTTATTGTGTCAAGTTTCAAGAAGCTAGCACAAACCGTGTTGGATTTAGAGTTCCAAATACATCTATCAATATAGGAGAAAACAGAGTGAAACCTAAAAATTCAAACTGTTACTGGAAACGAACGCTTCAACATAGAAGAACGAAATTTGGGGAACCAAGTCGCCTTAGTGTGCGTATCATTACCTGAAAGTATCATCCAGTTTGGGTGAAAAAATATTTGCTGAGATTTCTGGAGATTCGTAATTTTGGGCAGCCTGGCAACCCCTTTCCATGAAAGTGTTTCTCGCCAGTCACTGCTTAGGGCTACATCAAGAGGAAACAAAACATAGAGATAGAACGTGAAACTACTTTATTGTGTCAAGTTTCAAGAAGCTAGCACAAACTGTGTTGGATGTAGAGTTCCAAATATATCTATCAATATAGGAGAAAACAGAGTGAAACCTAAAAATTCAAACTGTTACTGGAAACGAACGCTTCAACATAGAAGAACGAAATTTGGGGAACCAAGTCGCCTTAGTGTACTTATCATTACCTGAAAGTATCATCCAGTTTGGGTGAAAAAATATTTGCTGAGATTTCTGGAGATTTGTAATTTTGGGAAACCTGGCAACCCCTTTCCATGAAAGTGTTTCTTGCCAGTCACTGCTTAGGGCTATATCAAGAGGAAACAAAACATAGAGATAGAACGTGAAACTACTTTATTGTGTCAAGTTTCAAGAAGCTAGCACAAACCGTGTTGGATTTAGAGTTCCAAATACATCTATCAATATAGGAGAAACAGAGTGAAACCTAAAAATTCAAACTGTTACAGGAAAAGAACGCTTCAACATAGAAGAAGGAAATTTGGGGAACCAAGTTGCCTTAGTGTACTGATCATTACCTGAAAGTATCATCCAGTTTGGGTGAAAAAATATTTGCTGAGATTTCTGGAGATTCGTACTTTTGGGCAGCCTGGCAACCCCTTTCCATGAAAGTGTTTCTCGCCAGTCACTGCTTAGGGCTACATTAAGAGGAACGAAAACGTAGAGATAGAACGTGAAACTACTTTATTGTGTCAAGTTTCAAGAAGCTAGCACAAACCGTGTTGGATTTAGAGTTCCAAATACATCTATCAATATAGGAGAAAACAGAGTGAAACCTAAAAATTCAAACTGTTACTGGAAACGAACGCTTAAACATACAAGAACGAAATTTGGGGAACCAAGTCGCCTTAGTGTACGTGTCATTACCTGAAAGTATCATCCAGTTTGGGTGAAAAAATATTTGCTGAGATTTCTGGAGATTCGTAATTTTGGGCAGCCTGGCAACCCCTTTCCATGAAAGTGTTTCTCGCCGGTCACTGCTTAGGGCTATATCAAGAGGAAACAAAACATAGAGATAGAACGTGAAACTACTTTATTGTGTCAAGTTTCAAGAAGCTAGCACAAACCGTGTTGGTTTTAGAGTTCCAAATACATCTATCAATATAGGAGAAAACAGAGTGAAACCTAAAAATTCAAACTGTTACAGGAAACGAACGCTTCAACATAGAAGAAGGAAATTTGGGGAACCAAGTCGCCTTAGTGTACTGATCATTACCTGAAAGTATCATCCAGTTAGGGTGAAAAAATATTTGCTGAGATTTCTGGAGATTCGTAATTTTGGGCAGCCTGGCAACCCCTTTCCATGAAAGTGTTTCTCGCCAGTCACTGCTTAGGGCTACATTAAGAGGAAACAAAACGTAGAGATAGAACGTGATACTACTTTATTGTGTCAAGTTTCAAGAAGCTAGCACAAACCGTGTTGGATTTAGAGTTCCAAATACGTCTATCAATATAGGAGAAAACAGAGTGAAACCTAAAAATTCAAACTGTTACTGGAAACGAACGCTTCAACATAGAAGAACGAAATTTGGGGAACCAAGTCGCCTTAGTGTACTGATCATTACCTGAAAGTATCAAACAGTTTGGGTGGAAAAATATTTGCTGAGATTTCTGGAGATTCGTAATTTTGGGAAGCCTGGCAACCCCTTTCCATGAAAGTATTTCTCGCCAGTCACTGCTTAGGGCTACATCAAGAGGAAACAAAACATAGAGATAGAACGTGAAACTACTTTATTGTGTCAAGTTTCAAGAAGCTAGCACAAACCGTGTTGGATTTAGAGTTCCAAATACATCTATCAATATAGGAGAAAACAGAGTGAAACCTAAAAATTCAAACTGTTACTGGAAACGAACGCTTCAACATAGAAGAACGAAATTTGGGGAACCAAGTCGCCTTAGTGTACTTATCATTACCTGAAAGTATCATCCAGTTTGGGTGAAAAAATATTTGCTGAGATTTCTGGAGATTTGTAATTTTGGGAAACCTGGCAACCCCTTTCCATGAAAGTGTTTCTCGCCAGTCACTGCTTAGGGCTATATCAAGAGGAAACAAAACATAGAGATAGAACGTGAAACTACTTTATTGTGTCAAGTTTCAAGAAGCTAGCACAAACCGTGTTGGATTTAGAGTTCCAAATACATCTATCAATATAGGAGAAAACAGAGTGAAACCTAAAAATTCAAACTGTTACAGGAAACGAACGCTTCAACATAGAAGAAGGAAATTTGGGGAACCAAGTCGCCTTAGTGTACTGATCATTACCTGAAAGTATCATCCAGTTTGGGTGAAAAAATATTTGCTGAGATTTCTGGAGATTCGTAATTTTGGGCAGCCTGGCAACCCCTTTCCATGAAAGTGTTTCTCGCCAGTCACTGCTTTGGGCTACATTAAGAGGAAAGAAAACGTAGAGATAGAACGTGAAACTACTTTATTGTGTCAAGTTTCAAGAAGCTAGCACAAACCGTGTTGGATTCAGAGTTCCAAATACATCTATCAATATAGGAGAAAACCGAGTGAAACCTAAAAATTCAAACTGTTACTGGAAACGAACGCTTCAACATAGAAGAACAAAATTTGGGGAACCTAGTCGCCTTAGTGTACTGATCATTACCTGAAAGTATCATCCAGTTTGGGTGAAAAAATATTTGTTGAGATTTCTGGAGATTTGTAATTTTGGGAAGCCTGGCAACCCCTTTCCATGAAAGTTTTTCTCGCCAGTCACTGCTTAGGGCTACATCAAGAGGAAACAAAACATAGAGATAGAACGTGAAACTACTTTATTGTGTCAAGTTTCAAGAAGCTAGCACAAACCGTGTTGGATTTAGAGTTCCAAATACGTCTATCAATATAGGAGAAAACAGAGTGAAACCTAAAAATTCAAACTGTTACTGGAAACGAACGCTTCAACATAGAAGAAGGAAATTTGGGGAACCAAGTCGCCTTAGTGTACTGATCATTACCTGAAAGTATCATCCAGTTTGGGTGAAAAAATATTTGCTGAGATTTCTGGAGATTCGTAATTTTGGGCAGCCTGGCAACCCCTTTCCATGAAAGTGTTTCTCGCCAGTCACTGCTTAGGGCTACATCAAGAGGAAACAAAACATAGAGATAGAACGTGATACTACTTTATTGTGTCAAGTTTCAAGAAGCTAGCACAAACCGTGTTGGATTTAGAGTTCCAAATACATCTATCAATATAGGAGAAAACAGAGTGAAACCTAAAAATTCAAACTGTTACTGGAAACGAACGCTTCAACATAGAAGAACGAAATTTGGGGAACCAAGTCGCCTTAGTGTACTTATCATTACCTGAAAGTATCATCCAGTTTGGGTGAAAAAATATTTGCTGAGATTTCTGGAGATTTGTAATTTTGGGAAACCTGGCAACCCCTTTCCATGAAAGTGTTTCTCGACAGTCACTGCTTAGGGCTATATCAAGAGGAAACAAAACATAGAGATAGAACGTGAAACTACTTTATTGTGTCAAGTTTCAAGAAGCTAGCACAAACCGTGTTGGATTTAGAGTTCCAAATACATCTATCAATATAGGAGAAAACAGAGTGAAACCTAAAAATTGAAACTGTTACAGGAAACGAACGCTTCAACATAGAAGAAGGAAATTTGGGGAACCAAGTCGCCTTAGTGTACTGATCATTACCTGAAAGTATCATCCAGTTTGGGTGAAAAAATATTTGCTGAGATTTCTGGAGATTCGTAATTTTGGGCAGCCTGGCAACCCCTTTCCATGAAAGTGTTTCTCGCCAGTCACTGCTTTGGGCTACATTAAGAGGAAAGAAAACGTAGAGATAGAACGTGAAACTACTTTATTGTGTCAAGTTTCAAGAAGCTAGCACAAACCGTGTTGGATTCAGAGTTCCAAATACATCTATCAATATAGGAGAAAACAGAGTGAAACCTAAAAATTCAAACTGTTACTGGAAACGAACGCTTCAACATAGAAGAACAAAATTTGGGGAACCTAGTCGCCTTAGTGTACTGATCATTACCTGAAAGTATCATCCAGTTTGGGTGAAAAAATATATGCTGAGATTTCTAGAGATTCGTAATTTTGGGCAGCCTGGCAACCCCTTTCCATGAAAGTGTTTCTCGCCAGTCACTGCTTAGGGCTACATTAAGAGGAAACAAAACGTAGAGATAGAACGTGATACTACTTTATTGTGTCAAGTTTCAAGAAGCTAGCACAAACCGTGTTGGATTTAGAGTTCCAAATACATCTATCAATATAGGAGAAAACAGAGTGAAACCTAAAAATTCAAACTGTTACTAAAAACGAACGCTTCAACATAGAAGAACGAAATTTGGGGAACCAAGTCGCCTTAGTGTACTTATCATTACCTGAAAGTATCATCCAGTTTGGGTGAAAAAATATTTGCTGAGATTTCTGGAGATTTGTAATTTTGGGAAACCGGGCAACCCCTTTCCATGAAAGTGTTTCTCGCCAGTCACTGCTTAGGGCTATATCAAGAGGAAACAAAACCTAGAGATAGAACGTGAAACTACTTTATTGTGTCAAGTTTCAAGAAGCTAGCACAAACCGTGTTGGTTTTAGAGTTCCAAATACATCTATCAATATAGGAGAAAACAGAGTGAAACCTAAAAATTCAAACTGTTACAGGAAACGAACGCTTCAACATAGAAGAAGGAAATTTGGGGAACCAAGTCGCCTTAGTGTACTGATCATTACCTGAAAGTATCATCCAGTTTGGGTGAAAAAATATTTGCTGAGATTTCTGGAGATTCGTAATTTTGGGCAGCCTGGCAACCCCTTTCCATGAAAGTGTTTCTCGCCAGTCACTGCTTAGGGCTACATCAAGAGGAAACAAAACATAGAGATAGAACGTGATACTACTTTATTGTGTCAAGTTTCAAGAAGCTAGCACAAACCGTGTTGGATTTAGAGTTCCAAATACATCTATCAATATAGGAGAAAACAGAGTGAAACCTAAAAATTCAAACTGTTACTAAAAACGAACGCTTCAACATAGAAGAACGAAATTTGGGGAACCAAGTCGCCTTAGTGTACTTATCATTACCTGAAAGTATCATCCAGTTTGGGTGAAAAAATATTTGCTGAGATTTCTGGAGATTTGTAATTTTGGGAAACCGGGCAACCCCTTTCCATGAAAGTGTTTCTCGCCAGTCACTGCTTAGGGCTATATCAAGAGGAAACAAAACGTAGAGATAGAACGTGATACTACTTTATTGTGTCAAGTTTCAAGAAGCTAGCACAAACCGTGTTGGATTTAGAGTTCCAAATACATCTATCAATATAGGAGAAAACAGAGTGAAACCTAAAAATTCAAACTGTTACTAAAAACGAACGCTTCACCATAGAAGAACGAAATTTGGGGAACCAAGTCGCCTTAGTGTACTTATCATTACCTGAAAGTATCATCCAGTTTGGGTGAAAAAATATTTGCTGAGATTTCTGGAGATTTGTAATTTTGGGAAACCGGGCAACCCCTTTCCATGAAAGTGTTTCTCGCCAGTCACTGCTTAGGGCTATATCAAGAGGAAACAAAACCTAGAGATAGAACGTGAAACTACTTTATTGTGTCAAGTTTCAAGAAGCTAGCACAAACCGTGTTGGTTTTAGAGTTCCAAATACATCTATCAATATAGGAGAAAACAGAGTGAAACCTAAAAATTCAAACTGTTACAGGAAACGAACGCTTCAACATAGAAGAAGGAAATTTGGGGAACCAAGTCGCCTTAGTGTACTGATCATTACCTGAAAGTATCATCCAGTTTGGGTGAAAAAATATTTGCTGAGATTTCTGGAGATTCGTAATTTTGGGCAGCCTGGCAACCCCTTTCCATGAAAGTGTTTCTCGCCAGTCACTGCTTAGGGCTACATCAAGAGGAAACAAAACATAGAGATAGAACGTGATACTACTTTATTGTGTCAAGTTTCAAGAAGCTAGCACAAACCGTGTTGGATTTAGAGTTCCAAATACATCTATCAATATAGGAGAAAACAGAGTGAAACCTAAAAATTCAAACTGTTACTGGAAACGAACGCTTCAACATAGAAGAACGAAATTTGGGGAACCAAGTCGCCTTAGTGTACGTATCATTACCTGAAAGTATCATCCAGTTTGGGTGAAAAAATATTTGCTGAGATTTCTGGAGATTTGTAATTTTGGGAAACCTGGCAACCCCTTTCCATGAAAGTGTTTCTTGCCAGTCACTGCTTAGGGCTATATCAAGAGGAAACAAAACATAGAGATAGAACGTGAAACTACTTTATTGTGTCAAGTTTCAAGAAGCTAGCACAAACCGTGTTGGATTTAGAGTTCCAAATACATCTATCAATATAGGAGAAACAGAGTGAAACCTAAAAATTCATACTGTTACAAGAAAAGAACGCTTCAACATAGAAGAAGGAAATTTGGGGAACCAAGTTGCCTTAGTGTACTGATCATTACCTGAAAGTATCATACAGTTTGGGTGAAAAAATATTTGCTGAGATTTCTGGAGATTCGTAATTTTGGGCAGCCTGGCAACCCCTTTCCATGAAAGTGTTTCTCGCAAGTCACTGCTTAGGGCTACATTAAGAGGAACGAAAACGTAGAGATAGAACGTGAAACTACTTTATTGTGTCAAGTTTCAAGAAGCTAGCACAAACCGTGTTGGATTTAGAGTTCCAAATACATCTATCAATATAGGAGAAAACAGAGTGAAACCTAAAAATTCAAACTGTTACTGGAAACGAACGCGTCAACATAGAAGAACGAAATTTGGGGAACCAAGTCGCCTTAGTGTGCTTATCATTACCTGAAAGTATCATCCAGTTTGGGTGAAAAAATATTTGCTGAGATTTCTGGAGATTTGTAATTTTGGGAAACCGGGCAACCCCTTTCCATGAAAGTGTTTCTCGCCAGTCACTGACTAGGGCTATATCAAGAGGAAACAAAACATAGAGAGACAACGTGAAACTACTTTATTGTGTCAAGTTTCAAGAAGCTAGCACAAACCGTGTTGGATGTAGAGTTCCAAATACATCTATCAATATAGGAGAAAACAGAGTGAAACCTAAAAATTCAAACTGTTACAGGAAACGAACGCTTCAACATAGAAGAACGAAATTTGGGGAACCAAGTCGCCTTAGTGTACTTATCATTACCTGAAAGTATCATCCAGTTTGGGTGAAAAAATATTTGCTGAGATTTCTGGAAATTTGTAATTTTGGGAAACCTGGCAACCCCTTTCCATGAAAGTGTTTCTTGCCAGTCACTGCTTAGGGCTATATCAAGAGGAAACAAAACAGAGATAGAACGTGAAACTACTTTATTGTGTCAAGTTTCAAGAAGCTAGCACAAACCGTGTTGGATGTAGAGTTCCAAATACATCTATCAATATAGGAGAAAACAGAGTGAAACCTAAAAATTCAAACTGTTACAGGAAACGAACGCTTCAACATAGAAGAAGGAAATTTGGGGAACCAAGTCGCCTTAGTGTACTGATCATTACCTGAAAGTATCATCCAGTTAGGGTGAAAAAATATTTGCTGAGATTTCTGGAGATTCGTAATTTTGGGCAGCCTGGCAACCCCTTTCCATGAAAGTGTTTCTCGCCAGTCACTGCTTAGGGCTACATTAAGAGGAAACAAAACGTAGAGATAGAACGTGATACTACTTTATTGTGTCAAGTTTCAAGAAGCTAGCACAAACCGTGTTGGATTTAGAGTTCCAAATACGTCTATCAATATAGGAGAAAACAGAGTGAAACCTAAAAATTCAAACTGTTACAGGAAAAGAACGCTTCAACATAGAAGAAGGAAATTTGGGGAACCAAGTTGCCTTAGTGTACTGATCATTACCTGAAAGTATCATCCAGTTTGGGTGAAAAAATATTTGCTGAGATTTCTGGAGATTCGTAATTTTGGGCAGCCTGGCAACCCCTTTCCATGAAAGTGTTTCTCGCCAGTCACTGCTTAGGGCTACATTAAGAGGAACGAAAACGTAGAGATAGAACGTGAAACTACTTTATTGTGTCAAGTTTCAAGAAGCTAGCACAAACCGTGTTGGATTTAGAGTTCCAAATACATCTATCAATATAGGAGAAAACAGAGTGAAACCTAAAAATTCAAACTGTTACTGGAAACGAACGCTTCAACATAGAAGAACGAAATTTGGGGAACCAAGTCGCCTTAGTGTACGTGTCATTACCTGAAAGTATCATCCAGTTTGGGTGAAAAAATATTTGCTGAGATTTCTGGAGATTCGTAATTTTGGGCAGCCTGGCAACCCCTTTCCATGAAAGTGTTTCTCGCCGGTCACTGCTTAGGGCTATATCAAGAGGAAACAAAACATAGAGATAGAACGTGAAACTACTTTATTGTGTCAAGTTTCAAGAAGCTAGCACAAACCGTTTTGGTTTTAGAGTTCCAAATACATCTATCAATATAGGAGAAAACAGAGTGAAACCTAAAAATTCAAACTGTTACAGGAAACGAACGCTTCAACATAGAAGAAGGAAATTTGGGGAACCAAGTCGCCTTAGTGTACTGATCATTACCTGAAAGTATCATCCAGTTAGGGTGAAAAAATATTTGCTGAGATTTCTGGAGATTCGTAATTTTGGGCAGCCTGGCAACCCCTTTCCTTGAAAGTGTTTCTCGCCAGTCACTGCTTAGGGCTACATTAAGAGGAAACAAAACGTAGAGATAGAACGTGATACTACTTTATTGTGTCAAGTTTCAAGAAGCTAGCACAAACCGTGTTGGATTTAGAGTTCCAAATACGTCTATCAATATAGGAGAAAACAGAGTGAAACCTAAAAATTCAAACTGTTACTGGAAACGAACGCTTCAACATAGAAGAACGAAATTTGGGGAACCAAGTCGCCTTAGTGTACTGATCATTACCTGAAAGTATCATCCAGTTTGGGTGGAAAAATATTTGCTGAGATTTCTGGAGATTCGTAATTTTGGGAAGCCTGGCAACCCCTTTCCATGAAAGTGTTTCTCGCCAGTCACTGCTTAGGGCTACATCAAGAGGAAACAAAACATAGAGATAGAACGTGAAACTACTTTATTGTGTCAAGTTTCAAGAAGCTAGCACAAACCGTGTTGGATTTAGAGTTCCAAATACATCTATCAATATAGGAGAAAACAGAGTGAAACCTAAAAATTCAAACTGTTACTGGAAACGAACGCTTCAACATAGAAGAACGAAATTTGGGGAACCAAGTCGCCTTAGTGTGCGTATCATTACCTGAAAGTATCATCCAGTTTGGGTGAAAAAATATTTGCTGAGATTTCTGGAGATTCGTAATTTTGGGCAGCCTGGCAACCCCTTTCCATGAAAGTGTTTCTCGCCAGTCACTGCTTAGGGCTACATCAAGAGGAAACAAAACATAGAGATAGAACGTGAAACTACTTTATTGTGTCAAGTTTCAAGAAGCTAGCACAAACTGTGTTGGATGTAGAGTTCCAAATATATCTATCAATATAGGAGAAAACAGAGTGAAACCTAAAAATTCAAACTGTTACTGGAAACGAACGCTTCAACATAGAAGAACGAAATTAGGGGAACCAAGTAGCCTTAGTGTACTTATCATTTCCTGAAAGTATCATCCAGTTTGGGTGAAAAAATATTTGCTGAGATTTCTGGAGATTTGTAATTTTGGGAAACCTGGCAACCCCTTTCAATGAAAGTGTTTCTTGCCAGTCACTGCTTAGGGCTATATCAAGAGGAAACAAAACATAGAGATAGAACGTGAAACTACTTTATTGTGTCAAGTTTCAAGAAGCTAGCACAAACCGTGTTGGATTTAGAGTTCCAAATACATCTATCAATATAGGAGAAACAGAGTGAAACCTAAAAATTCAAACTGTTACAGGAAAAGAACGCTTCAACATAGAAGAAGGAAATTTGGGGAACCAAGTCGCCTTAGTGTACTGATCATTACCTGAAAGTATCATCCAGTTTGGGTGAAAAAATATTTGCTGAGATTTCTGGAGTTTCGTAATTTTGGGCAGCCTGGCAACCCCTTTCCATGAAAGTGTTTCTCGCCAGTCACTGCTTAGGGCTACATTAAGAGGAACGAAAACGTAGAGATAGAACGTGAAACTACTTTATTGTGTCAAGTTTCAAGAAGCTAGCACAAACCGTGTTGGATTTAGAGTTCCAAATACATCTATCAATATAGGAGAAAACAGAGTGAAACCTAAAAATTCAAACTGTTACTGGAAACGAACGCTTCAACATAGAAGAACGAAATTTGGGGAACCAAGTCGCCTTAGTGTACGTGTCATTACCTGAAAGTATCATCCAGTTTGGGTGAAAAAATATTTGCTGAGATTTCTGGAGATTCGTAATTTTGGGCAGCCTGGCAACCCCTTTCCATGAAAGTGTTTCTCGCCGGTCACTGCTTAGGGCTATATCAAGAGGAAACAAAACATAGAGATAGAACGTGAAACTACTTTATTGTGTCAAGTTTCAAGAAGCTAGCACAAACCGTGTTGGTTTTAGAGTTCCAAATACATCTATCAATATAGGAGAAAACAGAGTGAAACCTAAAAATTCAAACTGTTACAGGAAACGAACGCTTCAACATAGAAGAAGGAAATTTGGGGAACCAAGTCGCCTTAGTGTACTGATCATTACCTGAAAGTATCATCCAGTTAGGGTGAAAAAATATTTGCTGAGATTTCTGGAGATTCGTAATTTTGGGCAGCCTGGCAACCCCTTTCCTTGAAAGTGTTTCTCGCCAGTCACTGCTTAGGGCTACATTAAGAGGAAACAAAACGTAGAGATAGAACGTGATACTACTTTATTGTGTCAAGTTTCAAGAAGCTAGCACAAACCGTGTTGGATTTAGAGTTCCAAATACGTCTATCAATATAGGAGAAAACAGAGTGAAACCTAAAAATTCAAACTGTTACTGGAAACGAACGCTTCAACATAGAAGAACGAAATTTGGGGAACCAAGTCGCCTTAGTGTACTGATCATTACCTGAAAGTATCATCCAGTTTGGGTGGAAAAATATTTGCTGAGATTTCTGGAGATTCGTAATTTTGGGAAGCCTGGCAACCCCTTTCCATGAAAGTGTTTCTCGCCAGTCACTGCTTAGGGCTACATCAAGAGGAAACAAAACATAGAGATAGAACGTGAAACTACTTTATTGTGTCAAGTTTCAAGAAGCTAGCACAAACCGTGTTGGATTTAGAGTTCCAAATACATCTATCAATATAGGAGAAAACAGAGTGAAACCTAAAAATTCAAACTGTTACTGGAAACGAACGCTTCAACATAGAAGAACGAAATTTGGGGAACCAAGTCGCCTTAGTGTGCGTATCATTACCTGAAAGTATCATCCAGTTTGGGTGAAAAAATATTTGCTGAGATTTCTGGAGATTCGTAATTTTGGGCAGCCTGGCAACCCCTTTCCATGAAAGTGTTTCTCGCCAGTCACTGCTTAGGGCTACATCAAGAGGAAACAAAACATAGAGATAGAACGTGAAACTACTTTATTGTGTCAAGTTTCAAGAAGCTAGCACAAACTGTGTTGGATGTAGAGTTCCAAATATATCTATCAATATAGGAGAAAACAGAGTGAAACCTAAAAATTCAAACTGTTACTGGAAACGAACGCTTCAACATAGAAGAACGAAATTAGGGGAACCAAGTAGCCTTAGTGTACTTATCATTTCCTGAAAGTATCATCCAGTTTGGGTGAAAAAATATTTGCTGAGATTTCTGGAGATTTGTAATTTTGGGAAACCTGGCAACCCCTTTCAATGAAAGTGTTTCTTGCCAGTCACTGCTTAGGGCTATATCAAGAGGAAACAAAACATAGAGATAGAACGTGAAACTACTTTATTGTGTCAAGTTTCAAGAAGCTAGCACAAACCGTGTTGGATTTAGAGTTCCAAATACATCTATCAATATAGGAGAAACAGAGTGAAACCTAAAAATTCAAACTGTTACAGGAAAAGAACGCTTCAACATAGAAGAAGGAAATTTGGGGAACCAAGTCGCCTTAGTGTACTGATCATTACCTGAAAGTATCATCCAGTTTGGGTGAAAAAATATTTGCTGAGATTTCTGGAGTTTCGTAATTTTGGGCAGCCTGGCAACCCCTTTCCATGAAAGTGTTTCTCGCCAGTCACTGCTTAGGGCTACATTAAGAGGAACGAAAACGTAGAGATAGAACGTGAAACTACTTTATTGTGTCAAGTTTCAAGAAGCTAGCACAAACCGTGTTGGATTTAGAGTTCCAAATACATCTATCAATATAGGAGAAAACAGAGTGAAACCTAAAAATTCAAACTGTTACTGGAAACGAACGCTTCAACATAGAAGAACGAAATTTGGGGAACCAAGTCGCCTTAGTGTACGTGTCATTACCTGAAAGTATCATCCAGTTTGGGTGAAAAAATATTTGCTGAGATTTCTGGAGATTCGTAATTTTGGGCAGCCTGGCAACCCCTTTCCATGAAAGTGTTTCTCGCCGGTCACTGCTTAGGGCTATATCAAGAGGAAACAAAACATAGAGATAGAACGTGAAACTACTTTATTGTGTCAAGTTTCAAGAAGCTAGCACAAACCGTGTTGGTTTTAGAGTTCCAAATACATCTATCAATATAGGAGAAAACAGAGTGAAACCTAAAAATTCAAACTGTTACAGGAAACGAACGCTTCAACATAGAAGAAGGAAATTTGGGGAACCAAGTCGCCTTAGTGTACTGATCATTACCTGAAAGTATCATCCAGTTAGGGTGAAAAAATATTTGCTGAGATTTCTGGAGATTCGTAATTTTGGGCAGCCTGGCAACCCCTTTCCATGAAAGTGTTTCTCGCCAGTCACTGCTTAGGGCTACATTAAGAGGAAACAAAACGTAGAGATAGAACGTGATACTACTTTATTGTGTCAAGTTTCAAGAAGCTAGCACAAACCGTGTTGGATTTAGAGTTCCAAATACGTCTATCAATATAGGAGAAAACAGAGTGAAACCTAAAAATTCAAACTGTTACTGGAAACGAACGCTTCAACATAGAAGAACGAAATTTGGGGAACCAAGTCGCCTTAGTGTACTTATCATTACCTGAAAGTATCATCCAGTTTGGGTGGAAAAATATTTGCTGAGATTTCTGGAGATTCGTAATTTTGGGAAGCCTGGCAACCCCTTTCCATGAAAGTGTTTCTCGCCAGTCACTGCTTAGGGCTACATCAAGAGGAAACAAAACATAGAGATAGAACGTGAAACTACTTTATTGTGTCAAGTTTCAAGAAGCTAGCACAAACCGTGTTGGATTTAGAGTTCCAAATACATCTATCAATATAGGAGAAAACAGAGTGAAACCTAAAAATTCAAACTGTTACTGGAAACGAACGCTTCAACATAGAAGAACGAAATTTGGGGAACCAAGTCGCCTTAGTGTACTTATCATTACCTGAAAGTATCATCCAGTTTGGGTGAAAAAATATTTGCTGAGATTTCTGGAGATTTGTAATTTTGGGAAACCTGGCAACCCCTTTCCATGAAAGTGTTTCTCGCCAGTCACTGCTTAGGGCTATATCAAGAGGAAACAAAACATAGAGATAGAACGTGAAACTACTTTATTGTGTCAAGTTTCAAGAAGCTAGCACAAACCGTGTTGGATTTAGAGTTCCAAATACATTTATCAATATAGGAGAAAACAGAGTGAAACCTAAAAATTCAAACTGTTACAGGAAACGAACGCTTCAACATAGAAGAAGGAAATTTGGGGAACCAAGTCGCCTTAGTGTACTGATCATTACCTGAAAGTATCATCCAGTTTGGGTGAAAAAATATTTGCTGAGATTTCTGGAGATTCGTAATTTTGGGCAGCCTGGCAACCCCTTTCCATGAAAGTGTTTCTCGCCAGTCACTGCTTTGGGCTACATTAAGAGGAAAGAAAACGTAGAGATAGAACGTGAAACTACTTTATTGTGTCAAGTTTCAAGAAGCTAGCACAAACCGTGTTGGATTCAGAGTTCCAAATACATCTATCAATATAGGAGAAAACCGAGTGAAACCTAAAAATTCAAACTGTTACTGGAAACGAACGCTTCAACATAGAAGAACAAAATTTGGGGAACCTAGTCGCCTTAGTGTACTGATCATTACCTGAAAGTATCATCCAGTTTGGGTGAAAAAATATTTGTTGAGATTTCTGGAGATTTGTAATTTTGGGAAGCCTGGCAACCCCTTTCCATGAAAGTTTTTCTCGCCAGTCACTGCTTAGGGCTACATCAAGAGGAAACAAAACATAGAGATAGAACGTGAAACTACTTTATTGTGTCAAGTTTCAAGAAGCTAGCACAAACCGTGTTGGATTTAGAGTTCCAAATACGTCTATCAATATAGGAGAAAACAGAGTGAAACCTAAAAATTCAAACTGTTACTGGAAACGAACGCTTCAACATAGAAGAAGGAAATTTGGGGAACCAAGTCGCCTTAGTGTACTGATCATTACCTGAAAGTATCATCCAGTTTGGGTGAAAAAATATTTGCTGAGATTTCTGGAGATTCGTAATTTTGGGCAGCCTGGCAACCCCTTTCCATGAAAGTGTTTCTCGCCAGTCACTGCTTAGGGCTACATCAAGAGGAAACAAAACATAGAGATAGAACGTGATACTACTTTATTGTGTCAAGTTTCAAGAAGCTAGCAAAAACCGTGTTGGATTTAGAGTTCCAAATACATCTATCAATATAGGAGAAAACAGAGTGAAACCTAAAAATTCAAACTGTTACTGGAAACGAACGCTTCAACATAGAAGAACGAAATTTGGGGAACCAAGTCGTCTTAGTGTACTTATCATTACCTGAAAGTATCATCCAGTTTGGGTGAAAAAATATTTGCTGAGATTTCTGGAGATTTGTAATTTTGGGAAACCTGGCAACCCCTTTCCATGAAAGTGTTTCTCGCCAGTCACTGCTTAGGGCTATATCAAGAGGAAACAAAACATAGAGATAGAACGTGAAACTACTTTATTGTGTCAAGTTTCAAGAAGCTAGCACAAACCGTGTTGGATTTAGAGTTCCAAATACATCTATCAATATAGGAGAAAACAGAGTGAAACCTAAAAATTGAAACTGTTACAGGAAACGAACGCTTCAACATAGAAGAAGGAAATTTGGGGAACCAAGTCGCCTTAGTGTACTGATCATTACCTGAAAGTATCATCCAGTTTGGGTGAAAAAATATTTGCTGAGATTTCTGGAGATTCGTAATTTTGGGAAGCCTGGCAACCCCTTTCCATGAAAGTGTTTCTCGCCAGTCACTGCTTAGGGCTACATCAAGAGGAAACAAAACATAGAGATAGAACGTGAAACTACTTTATTGTGTCAAGTTTCAAGAAGCTAGCACAAACCGTGTTGGATTTAGAGTTCCAAATACATCTATCAATATAGGAGAAAACAGAGTGAAACCTAAAAATTCAAACTGTTACAGGAAACGAACGCTTCAACATAGAAGAACGAAATTTGGGGAACCAAGTCGCCTTAGTGTACGTATCATTACCTGAAAGTATCATCCAGTTTGGGTGAAAAAATATTTGCTGAGATTTCTGGAGATTTGTAATTTTGGGAAACCTGGCAACCCCTTTCCATGAAAGTGTTTCTTGCCAGTCACTGCTTAGGGCTATATCAAGAGGAAACAAAACATAGAGATAGAACGTGAAACTACTTTATTGTGTCAAGTTTCAAGAAGCTAGCACAAACCGTGTTGGATTTAGAGTTCCAAATACATCTATCAATATAGGAGAAAACAGAGTGAAACCTAAAAATTCAAACTGTTACAGGAAACGAACGCTTCAACATAGAAGAAGGAAATTTGGGGAACCAAGTCGCCTTAGTGTACTGATCATTACCTGAAAGTATCATCCAGTTAGGGTGAAAAAACATTTGCTGAGATTTCTGGAGATTCGTAATTTTGGGCAGCCTGGCAACCCCTTTCCATGAAAGTGTTTCTCGCCAGTCACTGCTTAGGGCTACATTAAGAGGAAACAAAACGTAGAGATAGAACGTGATACTACTTTATTGTGTCAAGTTTCAAGAAGCTAGCACAAACCGTGTTGGATTTAGAGTTCCAAATACGTCTATCAATATAGGAGAAAACAGAGTGAAACCTAAAAATTCAAACTGTTACTGGAAACGAACGCTTCAACATAGAAGAACGAAATTTGGGGAACCAAGTCGCCTTAGTGTACTGATCATTACCTGAAAGTATCATCCAGTTTGGGTGGAAAAATATTTGCTGAGATTTCTGGAGATTCGTAATTTTGGGAAGCCTGGCAACCCCTTTCCATGAAAGTGTTTCTCGCCAGTCACTGCTTAGGGCTACATCAAGAGGAAACAAAACATAGAGATAGAACGTGAAACTACTTTATTGTGTCAATTTTCAAGAAGCTAGCACAAACCGTGTTGGATTTAGAGTTCCAAATACATCTATAAATATAGGAGAAAACAGAGTGAAACCTAAAAATTCAAACTGTTACTGGAAACGAACGCTTCAACATAGAAGAACAAAATGTGGGGAAACAAGTCGCCTTAGTGTACGTATCATTACCTGAAAGTATCATCCAGTTTGGGTGAAAAAATATTTGCTGAGATTTCTGGAGATTTGTAATTTTGGGAAAACTGGCAACCCCTTTCCATGAAAGTGTTTCTTGCCAGTCACTGCTTAGGGCTATATCAACAGGAAACAAAACATAGAGATAGAACGTGAAACTACTTTATTGTGTCAAGTTTCAAGAAGCTAGCACAAACCGTGTTGGATTTAGAGTTCCAAATACATCTATCAATATAGGAGAAACAGAGTGAAACCTAAAAATTCAAACTGTTACAGGAAAAGAACGCTTCAACATAGAAGAAGGAAATTTGGGGAACCAAGTTGCCTTAGTGTACTGATCATTACCTGAAAGTATCATCCAGTTTGGGTGAAAAAATATTTGCTGAGATTTCTGGAGATTCGTAATTTTGGGCAGCCTGGCAACCCCTTTCCATGAAAGTGTTTCTCGCCAGTCACTGCTTAGGGCTACATTAAGAGGAACGAAAACGTAGAGATAGAACGTGAAACTACTTTATTGTGTCAAGTTTCAAGAAGCTAGCACAAACCGTGTTGGATTTAGAGTTCCAAATACATCTATCAATATAGGAGAAACAGAGTGAAACCTAAAAATTCAAACTGTTACAGGAAAAGAACGCTTCAACATAGAAGAAGGAAATTTGGGGAACCAAGTTGCCTTAGTGTACTGATCATTACCTGAAAGTATCATACAGTTTGGGTGAAAAAATATTTGCTGAGATTTCTGGAGATTCGTAATTTTGGGCAGCCTGGCAACCCCTTTCCATGAAAGTGTTTCTCGCCAGTCACTGCTTAGGGCTACATTAAGAGGAACGAAAACGTAGAGATAGAACGTGAAACTACTTTATTGTGTCAAGTTTCAAGAAGCTAGCACAAACCGTGTTGGATTTAGAGTTCCAAATACATCTATCAATATAGGAGAAAACAGAGTGAAACCTAAAAATTCAAACTGTTACTGGAAACGAATGCTTCAACATAGAAGAACGAAATTTGGGGAACCAAGTCGCCTTAGTGTACGTATCATTACCTGAAAGTATCATCCAGTTTGGGTGAAAAAATATTTGCTGAGATTTCTGGAGATTCGTAATTTTGGGCAGCCTGGCAACCCCTTTCCATGAAAGTGTTTCTCGCCAGTCACTGCTTAGGGCTACATCAAGAGGAAACAAAACATAGAGATAGAAGGTGAAACTACTTTATTGTGTCAAGTTTCAAGAAGCTAGCACAAACCGTGTTGGATTTAGAGTTCCAAATACATCTATCAATATAGGAGAAAACAGAGTGAAACCTAAAAATTCAAACTGTTACTGGAAACGAACGCTTCAACATAGAAGAACGAAATTTGGGGAACCAAGTCGCCTTAGTGTACTGATCATTACCTGAAAGTATCATCCAGTTTGGGTGAAAAAATATTTGTTGAGATTTCTGGAGATTTGTAATTTTGGGAAGCCTGGCAACCCCTTTCCATGAAAGTTTTTCTCGCCAGTCACTGCTTAGGGCTACATCAAGAGGAAACAAAACATAGAGATAGAACGTGAAACTACTTTATTGTGTCAAGTTTCAAGAAGCTAGCACAAACCGTGTTGGATTTAGAGTTCCAAATACGTCTATCAATATAGGAGAAAACAGAGTGAAACCTAAAAATTCAAACTGTTACTGGAAACGAACGCTTCAACATAGAAGAAGGAAATTTGGGGAACCAAGTCGCCTTAGTGTACTGATCATTACCTGAAAGTATCATCCAGTTTGGGTGAAAAAATATTTGCTGAGATTTCTGGAGATTCGTAATTTTGGGCAGCCTGGCAACCCCTTTCCATGAAAGTGTTTCTCGCCAGTCACTGCTTAGGGCTACATCAAGAGGAAACAAAACATAGAGATAGAACGTGATACTACTTTATTGTGTCAAGTTTCAAGAAGCTAGCACAAACCGTGTTGGATTTAGAGTTCCAAATACATCTATCAATATAGGAGAAAACAGAGTGAAACCTAAAAATTCAAACTGTTACTGGAAACGAACGCTTCAACATAGAAGAACGAAATTTGGGGAACCAAGTCGTCTTAGTGTACTTATCATTACCTGAAAGTATCATCCAGTTTGGGTGAAAAAATATTTGCTGAGATTTCTGGAGATTTGTAATTTTGGGAAACCTGGCAACCCCTTTCCATGAAAGTGTTTCTCGCCAGTCACTGCTTAGGGCTATATCAAGAGGAAACAAAACATAGAGATAGAACGTGAAACTACTTTATTGTGTCAAGTTTCAAGAAGCTAGCACAAACCGTGTTGGATTTAGAGTTCCAAATACATCTATCAATATAGGAGAAAACAGAGTGAAACCTAAAAATTGAAACTGTTACAGGAAACGAACGCTTCAACATAGAAGAAGGAAATTTGGGGAACCAAGTCGCCTTAGTGTACTGATCATTACCTGAAAGTATCATCCAGTTTGGGTGAAAAAATATTTGCTGAGATTTCTGGAGATTCGTAATTTTGGGAAGCCTGGCAACCCCTTTCCATGAAAGTGTTTCTCGCCAGTCACTGCTTAGGGCTACATCAAGAGGAAACAAAACATAGAGATAGAACGTGAAACTACTTTATTGTGTCAAGTTTCAAGAAGCTAGCACAAACCGTGTTGGATTTAGAGTTCCAAATACATCTATCAATATAGGAGAAAACAGAGTGAAACCTAAAAATTCAAACTGTTACAGGAAACGAACGCTTCAACATAGAAGAACGAAATTTGGGGAACCAAGTCGCCTTAGTGTATGTATCATTACCTGAAAGTATCATCCAGTTTGGGTGAAAAAATATTTGCTGAGATTTCTGGAGATTTGTAATTTTGGGAAACCTGGCAACCCCTTTCCATGAAAGTGTTTCTTGCCAGTCACTGCTTAGGGCTATATCAAGAGGAAACAAAACATAGAGATAGAACGTGAAACTACTTTATTGTGTCAAGTTTCAAGAAGCTAGCACAAACCGTGTTGGATTTAGAGTTCCAAATACATCTATCAATATAGGAGAAAACAGAGTGAAACCTAAAAATTCAAACTGTTACAGGAAACGAACGCTTCAACATAGAAGAAGGAAATTTGGGGAACCAAGTCGCCTTAGTGTACTGATCATTACCTGAAAGTATCATCCAGTTAGGGTGAAAAAACATTTGCTGAGATTTCTGGAGATTCGTAATTTTGGGCAGCCTGGCAACCCCTTTCCATGAAAGTGTTTCTCGCCAGTCACTGCTTAGGGCTACATTAAGAGGAAACAAAACGTAGAGATAGAACGTGATACTACTTTATTGTGTCAAGTTTCAAGAAGCTAGCACAAACCGTGTTGGATTTAGAGTTCCAAATACGTCTATCAATATAGGAGAAAACAGAGTGAAACCTAAAAATTCAAACTGTTACTGGAAACGAACGCTTCAACATAGAAGAACGAAATTTGGGGAACCAAGTCGCCTTAGTGTACTGATCATTACCTGAAAGTATCATCCAGTTTGGGTGGAAAAATATTTGCTGAGATTTCTGGAGATTCGTAATTTTGGGAAGCCTGGCAACCCCTTTCCATGAAAGTGTTTCTCGCCAGTCACTGCTTAGGGCTACATCAAGAGGAAACAAAACATAGAGATAGAACGTGAAACTACTTTATTGTGTCAATTTTCAAGAAGCTAGCACAAACCGTGTTGGATTTAGAGTTCCAAATACATCTATAAATATAGGAGAAAACAGAGTGAAACCTAAAAATTCAAACTGTTACTGGAAACGAACGCTTCAACATAGAAGAACAAAATGTGGGGAAACAAGTCGCCTTAGTGTACGTATCATTACCTGAAAGTATCATCCAGTTTGGGTGAAAAAATATTTGCTGAGATTTCTGGAGATTTGTAATTTTGGGAAAACTGGCAACCCCTTTCCATGAAAGTGTTTCTTGCCAGTCACTGCTTAGGGCTATATCAACAGGAAACAAAACATAGAGATAGAACGTGAAACTACTTTATTGTGTCAAGTTTCAAGAAGCTAGCACAAACCGTGTTGGATTTAGAGTTCCAAATACATCTATCAATATAGGAGAAACAGAGTGAAACCTAAAAATTCAAACTGTTACAGGAAAAGAACGCTTCAACATAGAAGAAGGAAATTTGGGGAACCAAGTTGCCTTAGTGTACTGATCATTACCTGAAAGTATCATACAGTTTGGGTGAAAAAATATTTGCTGAGATTTCTGGAGATTCGTAATTTTGGGCAGCCTGGCAACCCCTTTCCATGAAAGTGTTTCTCGCCAGTCACTGCTTAGGGCTACATTAAGAGGAACGAAAACGTAGAGATAGAACGTGAAACTACTTTATTGTGTCAAGTTTCAAGAAGCTAGCACAAACCGTGTTGGATTTAGAGTTCCAAATACATCTATCAATATAGGAGAAACAGAGTGAAACCTAAAAATTCAAACTGTTACAGGAAAAGAACGCTTCAACATAGAAGAAGGAAATTTGGGGAACCAAGTTGCCTTAGTGTACTGATCATTACCTGAAAGTATCATACAGTTTGGGTGAAAAAATATTTGCTGAGATTTCTGGAGATTCGTAATTTTGGGCAGCCTGGCAACCCCTTTCCATGAAAGTGTTTCTCGCCAGTCACTGCTTAGGGCTACATTAAGAGGAACGAAAACGTAGAGATAGAACGTGAAACTACTTTATTGTGTCAAGTTTCAAGAAGCTAGCACAAACCGTGTTGGATTTAGAGTTCCAAATACATCTATCAATATAGGAGAAAACAGAGTGAAACCTAAAAATTCAAACTGTTACTGGAAACGAACGCTTCAACATAGAAGAACGAAATTTGGGGAACCAAGTCGCCTTAGTGTACGTATCATTACCTGAAAGTATCATCCAGTTTGGGTGAAAAAATATTTGCTGAGATTTCTGGAGATTCGTAATTTTGGGCAGCCTGGCAACCCCTTTCCATGAAAGTGTTTCTCGCCAGTCACTGCTTAGGGCTACATCAAGAGGAAACAAAACATAGAGATAGAAGGTGAAACTACTTTATTGTGTCAAGTTTCAAGAAGCTAGCACAAACCGTGTTGGATTTAGAGTTCCAAATACATCTATCAATATAGGAGAAACAGAGTGAAACCTAAAAATTCAAACTGTTACAGGAAAAGAACGCTTCAACATAGAAGAAGGAAATTTGGGGAACCAAGTTGCCTTAGTGTACTGATCATTACCTGAAAGTATCATACAGTTTGGGTGAAAAAATATTTGCTGAGATTTCTGGAGATTCGTAAATTTGGGCAGCCTGGCAACCCCTTTCCATGAAAGTGTTTCTCGCCAGTCACTGCTTAGGGCTACATTAAGAGGAACGAAAAAGTAGAGATAGAACGTGAAACTACTTTATTGTGTCAAGTTTCAAGAAGCTAGCACAAACCGTGTTGGATTTAGAGTTCCAAATACATCTATCAATATAGGAGAAAACAGAGTGAAACCTAAAAATTCAAACTGTTACTGGAAACGAACGCTTCAACATAGAAGAACGAAATTTGGGGAACCAAGTCGCCTTAGTGTACGTATCATTACCTGAAAGTATCATCCAGTTTGGGTGAAAAAATATTTGCTGAGATTTCTGGAGATTCGTAATTTTGGGCAGCCTGGCAACCCCTTTCCATGAAAGTGTTTCTCGCCAGTCACTGCTTAGGGCTACATCAAGAGGAAACAAAACATAGAGATAGAATGTGAAACTACTTTATTGTGTCAAGTTTCAAGAAGCTAGCACAAACCGTGTTGGATTTAGAGTTCCAAATACATCTATCAATATAGGAGAAAACAGAGTGAAACCTGAAAATTCAAACTGTTACTGGAAACGAACGCTTCAACATAGAAGAACGAAATTTGGGGAACCAAGTCGCCTTAGTGTACTGATCATTACCTGAAAGTATCATCCAGTTTGGGTGAAAAAATATTTGCTGAGATTTCTGGAGATTTGTAATTTTGGGAAACCGGGCAACCCCTTTCCATGAAAGTGTTTCTCGCCAGTCACTGCCTAGGGCTATATCAAGAGGAAACAAAACATAGAGATAGAACGTGAAACTACTTTATTGTGTCAAGTTTCAAGAAGCTAGCACAAACCGTGTTGGTTTTAGAGTTCCAAATACATCTATCAATACAGGAGAAAACAGAGTGAAACCTAAAAATTCAAACTGTTACAGGAAACGAACGCTTCAACATAGAAGAAGGAAATTTGGGGAACCAAGTCGCCTTAGTGTACTGATCATTACCTGAAAGTATCATCCAGTTTGGGTGAAAAAATATTTGCTGAGATTTCTGGAGATTCGTAATTTTGGGAAGCCTGGCAACCCCTTTCCATGAAAGTGTTTCTCGCCAGTCACTGCTTAGGGCTACATCAAGAGGAAACAAAACATAGAGATAGAACGTGAAACTACTTTATTGTGTCAAGTTTCAAGAAGCTAGCACAAACCGTGTTGGATTTAGAGTTCCAAATACATCTATCAATATAGGAGAAAACAGAGTGAAACCTAAAAATTCAAACTGTTACTGGAAACGAACGCTTCAACATAGAAGAACGAAATTTGGGGAACCAAGTCGCCTTAGTGTACGTATCATTACCTGAAAGTATCATCCAGTTTGGGTGAAAAAATATTTGCTGAGATTTCTGGAGATTTGTAATTTTGGGAAACCTGGCAACCCCTTTCCATGAAAGTGTTTCTTGCCAGTCACTGCTTAGGGCTATATCAAGAGGAAACAAAACATAGAGATAGAACGTGAAACTACTTTATTGTGTCAAGTTTCAAGAAGCTAGCACAAACCGTGTTGGATTTAGAGTTCCAAATACATCTATCAATATAGGAGAAAACAGAGTGAAACCTAAAAATTCAAACTGTTACAGGAAACGAACGCTTCAACATAGAAGAAGGAAATTTGGGGAACCAAGTCGCCTTAGTGTACTGATCATTACCTGAAAGTATCATCCAGTTAGGGTGAAAAAACATTTGCTGAGATTTCTGGAGATTCGTAATTTTGGGCAGCCTGGCAACCCCTTTCCATGAAAGTGTTTCTCGCCAGTCACTGCTTAGGGCTACATTAAGAGGAAACAAAACGTAGAGATAGAACGTGATACTACTTTATTGTGTCAAGTTTCAAGAAGCTAGCACAAACCGTGTTGGATTTAGAGTTCCAAATACGTCTATCAATATAGGAGAAAACAGAGTGAAACCTAAAAATTCAAACTGTTACTGGAAACGAACGCTTCAACATAGAAGAACGAAATTTGGGGAACCAAGTCGCCTTAGTGTACTGATCATTACCTGAAAGTATCATCCAGTTTGGGTGGAAAAATATTTGCTGAGATTTCTGGAGATTCGTAATTTTGGGAAGCCTGGCAACCCCTTTCCATGAAAGTGTTTCTCGCCAGTCACTGCTTAGGGCTACATCAAGAGGAAACAAAACATAGAGATAGAACGTGAAACTACTTTATTGTGTCAAGTTTCAAGAAGCTAGCACAAACCGTGTTGGATTTAGAGTTCCAAATACATCTATCAATATAGGAGAAAACAGAGTGAAACCTAAAAATTCAAACTGTTACTGGAAACGAACGCTTCAACATAGAAGAACAAAATGTGGGGAAACAAGTCGCCTTAGTGTACGTATCATTACCTGAAAGTATCATCCAGTTTGGGTGAAAAAATATTTGCTGAGATTTCTGGAGATTTGTAATTTTGGGAAAACTGGCAACCCCTTTCCATGAAAGTGTTTCTTGCCAGTCACTGCTTAGGGCTATATCAACAGGAAACAAAACATAGAGATAGAACGTGAAACTACTTTATTGTGTCAAGTTTCAAGAAGCTAGCACAAACCGTGTTGGATTTAGAGTTCCAAATACATCTATCAATATAGGAGAAACAGAGTGAAACCTAAAAATTCAAACTGTTACAGGAAAAGAACGCTTCAACATAGAAGAAGGAAATTTGGGGAACCAAGTTGCCTTAGTGTACTGATCATTACCTGAAAGTATCATACAGTTTGGGTGAAAAAATATTTGCTGAGATTTCTGGAGATTCGTAATTTTGGGCAGCCTGGCAACCCCTTTCCATGAAAGTGTTTCTCGCCAGTCACTGCTTAGGGCTACATTAAGAGGAACGAAAACGTAGAGATAGAACGTGAAACTACTTTATTGTGTCAAGTTTCAAGAAGCTAGCACAAACCGTGTTGGATTTAGAGTTCCAAATACATCTATCAATATAGGAGAAACAGAGTGAAACCTAAAAATTCAAACTGTTACAGGAAAAGAACGCTTCAACATAGAAGAAGGAAATTTGGGGAACCAAGTTGCCTTAGTGTACTGATCATTACCTGAAAGTATCATACAGTTTGGGTGAAAAAATATTTGCTGAGATTTCTGGAGATTCGTAATTTTGGGCAGCCTGGCAACCCCTTTCCATGAAAGTGTTTCTCGCCAGTCACTGCTTAGGGCTACATTAAGAGGAACGAAAACGTAGAGATAGAACGTGAAACTACTTTATTGTGTCAAGTTTCAAGAAGCTAGCACAAACCGTGTTGGATTTAGAGTTCCAAATACATCTATCAATATAGGAGAAAACAGAGTGAAACCTAAAAATTCAAACTGTTACTGGAAACGAACGCTTCAACATAGAAGAACGAAATTTGGGGAACCAAGTCGCCTTAGTGTACGTATCATTACCTGAAAGTATCATCCAGTTTGGGTGAAAAAATATTTGCTGAGATTTCTGGAGATTCGTAATTTTGGGCAGCCTGGCAACCCCTTTCCATGAAAGTGTTTCTCGCCAGTCACTGCTTAGGGCTACATCAAGAGGAAACAAAACATAGAGATAGAAGGTGAAACTACTTTATTGTGTCAAGTTTCAAGAAGCTAGCACAAACCGTGTTGGATTTAGAGTTCCAAATACATCTATCAATATAGGAGAAACAGAGTGAAACCTAAAAATTCAAACTGTTACAGGAAAAGAACGCTTCAACATAGAAGAAGGAAATTTGGGGAACCAAGTTGCCTTAGTGTACTGATCATTACCTGAAAGTATCATACAGTTTGGGTGAAAAAATATTTGCTGAGATTTCTGGAGATTCGTAAATTTGGGCAGCCTGGCAACCCCTTTCCATGAAAGTGTTTCTCGCCAGTCACTGCTTAGGGCTACATTAAGAGGAACGAAAAAGTAGAGATAGAACGTGAAACTACTTTATTGTGTCAAGTTTCAAGAAGCTAGCACAAACCGTGTTGGATTTAGAGTTCCAAATACATCTATCAATATAGGAGAAAACAGAGTGAAACCTAAAAATTCAAACTGTTACTGGAAACGAACGCTTCAACATAGAAGAACGAAATTTGGGGAACCAAGTCGCCTTAGTGTACGTATCATTACCTGAAAGTATCATCCAGTTTGGGTGAAAAAATATTTGCTGAGATTTCTGGAGATTCGTAATTTTGGGCAGCCTGGCAACCCCTTTCCATGAAAGTGTTTCTCGCCAGTCACTGCTTAGGGCTACATCAAGAGGAAACAAAACATAGAGATAGAATGTGAAACTACTTTATTGTGTCAAGTTTCAAGAAGCTAGCACAAACCGTGTTGGATTTAGAGTTCCAAATACATCTATCAATATAGGAGAAAACAGAGTGAAACCTGAAAATTCAAACTGTTACTGGAAACGAACGCTTCAACATAGAAGAACGAAATTTGGGGAACCAAGTCGCCTTAGTGTACTGATCATTACCTGAAAGTATCATCCAGTTTGGGTGAAAAAATATTTGCTGATATTTCTGGAGATTTGTAATTTTGGGAAACCGGGCAACCCCTTTCCATGAAAGTGTTTCTCGCCAGTCACTGCCTAGGGCTATATCAAGAGGAAACAAAACATAGAGATAGAACGTGAAACTACTTTATTGTGTCAAGTTTCAAGAAGCTAGCACAAACCGTGTTGGTTTTAGAGTTCCAAATACATCTATCAATACAGGAGAAAACAGAGTGAAACCTAAAAATTCAAACTGTTACAGGAAACGAACGCTTCAACATAGAAGAAGGAAATTTGGGGAACCAAGTCGCCTTAGTGTACTGATCATTACCTGAAAGTATCATCCAGTTTGGGTGAAAAAATATTTGCTGAGATTTCTGGAGATTCGTAATTTTGGGAAGCCTGGCAACCCCTTTCCATGAAAGTGTTTCTCGCCAGTCACTGCTTAGGGCTACATCAAGAGGAAACAAAACATAGAGATAGAACGTGAAACTACTTTATTGTGTCAAGTTTCAAGAAGCTAGCACAAACCGTGTTGGATTTAGAGTTCCAAATACATCTATCAATATAGGAGAAAACAGAGTGAAACCTGAAAATTCAAACTGTTACTGGAAACGAACGCTTCAACATAGAAGAACGAAATTTGGGGAACCAAGTCGCCTTAGTGTACTGATCATTACCTGAAAGTATCATCCAGTTTGGGTGAAAAAATATTTGCTGAGATTTCTGGAGATTTGTAATTTTGGGAAACCGGGCAACCCCTTTCCATGAAAGTGTTTCTCGCCAGTCACTGCCTAGGGCTATATCAAGAGGAAACAAAACATAGAGATAGAACGTGAAACTACTTTATTGTGTCAAGTTTCAAGAAGCTAGCACAAACCGTGTTGGTTTTAGAGTTCCAAATACATCTATCAATACAGGAGAAAACAGAGTGAAACCTAAAAATTCAAACTGTTACAGGAAACGAACGCTTCAACATAGAAGAACGAAATTTGGGGAACCAAGTCGCCTTAGTGTACTGATCATTACCTGAAAGTATCATCCAGTTTGGGTGGAAAAATATTTGCTGAGATTTCTGGAGATTCGTAATTTTGGGAAGCCTGGCAACCCCTTTCCATGAAAGTGTTTCTCGCCAGTCACTGCTTAGGGCTACATCAAGAGGAAACAAAACATAGAGATAGAACGTGAAACTACTTTATTGTGTCAAGTTTCAAGAAGCTAGCACAAACCGTGTTGGATTTAGAGTTCCAAATACATCTATCAATATAGGAGAAAACAGAGTGAAACCTAAAAATTCAAACTGTTACTGGAAACGAACGCTTCAACATAGAAGAACGAAATTTGGGGAACCAAGTCGCCTTAGTGTACGTATCATTACCTGAAAGTATCATCCAGTTTGGGTGAAAAAATATTTGCTGAGATTTCTGGAGATTTGTAATTTTGGGAAACCGGGCAACCCCTTTCCATGAAAGTGTTTCTCGCCAGTCACTGCTTAGGGCTACATTAAGAGGAAACAAAACGTAGAGATAGAACGTGATACTACTTTATTGTGTCAAGTTTCAAGAAGCTAGCACAAACCGTGTTGGATTTAGAGTTCCAAATACATCTATCAATATAGGAGAAACAGAGTGAAACCTAAAAATTCAAACTGTTACAGGAAAAGAACGCTTCAACATAGAAGAAGGAAATTTGGGGAACCAAGTTGCCTTAGTGTACTGATCATTACCTGAAAGTATCATACAGTTTGGGTGAAAAAATATTTGCTGAGATTTCTGGAGATTCGTAATTTTGGGCAGCCTGGCAACCCCTTTCCATGAAAGTGTTTCTCGCCAGTCACTGCTTAGGGCTACATTAAGAGGAACGAAAACGTAGAGATAGAACGTGAAACTACTTTATTGTGTCAAGTTTCAAGAAGCTAGCACAAACCGTGTTGGATTTAGAGTTCCAAATACATCTATCAATATAGGAGAAAACAGAGTGAAACCTAAAAATTCAAACTGTTACTGGAAACGAACGCTTCAACATAGAAGAACGAAATTTGGGGAACCAAGTCGCCTTAGTGTACGTATCATTACCTGAAAGTATCATCCAGTTTGGGTGAAAAAATATTTGCTGAGATTTCTGGAGATTCGTAATTTTGGGCAGCCTGGCAACCCCTTTCCATGAAAGTGTTTCTCGCCAGTCACTGCTTAGGGCTACATCAAGAGGAAACAAAACATAGAGATAGAAGGTGAAACTACTTTATTGTGTCAAGTTTCAAGAAGCTAGCACAAACCGTGTTGGATTTAGAGTTCCAAATACATCTATCAATATAGGAGAAACAGAGTGAAACCTAAAAATTCAAACTGTTACAGGAAAAGAACGCTTCAACATAGAAGAAGGAAATTTGGGGAACCAAGTTGCCTTAGTGTACTGATCATTACCTGAAAGTATCATACAGTTTGGGTGAAAAAATATTTGCTGAGATTTCTGGAGATTCGTAAATTTGGGCAGCCTGGCAACCCCTTTCCATGAAAGTGTTTCTCGCCAGTCACTGCTTAGGGCTACATTAAGAGGAACGAAAACGTAGAGATAGAACGTGAAACTACTTTATTGTGTCAAGTTTCAAGAAGCTAGCACAAACCGTGTTGGATTTAGAGTTCCAAATACATCTATCAATATAGGAGAAAACAGAGTGAAACCTAAAAATTCAAACTGTTACTGGAAACGAACGCTTCAACATAGAAGAACGAAATTTGGGGAACCAAGTCGCCTTAGTGTACGTATCATTACCTGAAAGTATCATCCAGTTTGGGTGAAAAAATATTTGCTGAGATTTCTGGAGATTCGTAATTTTGGGCAGCCTGGCAACCCCTTTCCATGAAAGTGTTTCTCGCCAGTCACTGCTTAGGGCTACATCAAGAGGAAACAAAACATAGAGATAGAACGTGAAACTACTTTATTGTGTCAAGTTTCAAGAAGCTAGCACAAACCGTGTTGGATTTAGAGTTCCAAATACATCTATCAATATAGGAGAAAACAGAGTGAAACCTGAAAATTCAAACTGTTACTGGAAACGAACGCTTCAACATAGAAGAACGAAATTTGGGGAACCAAGTCGCCTTAGTGTACTGATCATTACCTGAAAGTATCATCCAGTTTGGGTGAAAAAATATTTGCTGATATTTCTGGAGATTTGTAATTTTGGGAAACCGGGCAACCCCTTTCCATGAAAGTGTTTCTCGCCAGTCACTGCCTAGGGCTATATCAAGAGGAAACAAAACATAGAGATAGAACGTGAAACTACTTTATTGTGTCAAGTTTCAAGAAGCTAGCACAAACCGTGTTGGTTTTAGAGTTCCAAATACATCTATCAATACAGGAGAAAACAGAGTGAAACCTAAAAATTCAAACTGTTACAGGAAACGAACGCTTCAACATAGAAGAAGGAAATTTGTGGAACCAAGTCGCCTTAGTGTACTGATCATTACCTGAAAGTATCATCCAGTTTGGGTGGAAAAATATTTGCTGAGATTTCTGGAGATTCGTAATTTTGGGAAGCCTGGCAACCCCTTTCCATGAAAGTGTTTCTCGCCAGTCACTGCTTAGGGCTACATCAAGAGGAAAAAAAACATAGAGATAGAACGTGAAACTACTTTATTGTGTCAAGTTTCAAGAAGCTAGCACAAACCGTGTTGGATTTAGAGTTCCAAATACATCTATCAATATAGGAGAAAACAGAGTGAAACCTAAAAATTCAAACTGTTACTGGAAACGAACGCTTCAACATAGAAGAACAAAATGTGGGGAAACAAGTCGCCTTAGTGTACGTATCATTACCTGAAAGTATCATCCAGTTTGGGTGAAAAAATATTTGCTGAGATTTCTGGAGATTTGTAATTTTGGGAAACCTGGCAACCCCTTTCCATGAAAGTGTTTCTCGCCAGTCACTGCTTAGGGCTATATCAACAGAAAACAAAACATAGAGATAGAACGTGAAACTACTTTATTGTGTCAAGTTTCAAGAAGCTAGCACAAACCGTGTTGGATTTAGAGTTCCAAATACATCTATCAATATAGGAGAAAACAGAGTGAAACCTAAAAATTCAAACTGTTACAGGAAACGAACGCTTCAACATAGAAGAAGGAAATTTGGGGAACCAAGTCGCCTTAGTGTACTGATCATTACCTGAAAGTATCATCCAGTTAGGGTGAAAAAATATTTGCTGAGATTTCTAGAGATTCGTAATTTTGGGCAGCCTGGCAACCCCTTTCCATGAAAGTGTTTCTCGCCAGTCACTGCTTAGGGCTACATTAAGAGGAAACAAAACGTAGAGATAGAACGTGATACTACTTTATTGTGTCAAGTTTCAAGAAGCTAGCACAAACCGTGTTGGATTTAGAGTTCCAAATACGTCTATCAATATAGGAGAAAACAGAGTGAAACCTAAAAATTCAAACTGTTACTGGAAACGAACGCTTCAACATAGAAGAACGAAATTTGGGGAACCAAGTCGCCTTAGTGTACTGATCATTACCTGAAAGTATCATCCAGTTTGGGTGGAAAAATATTTGCTGAGATTTCTGGAGATTCGTAATTTTGGGAAGCCTGGCAACCCCTTTCCATGAAAGTGTTTCTCGCCAGTCACTGCTTAGGGCTACATCAAGAGGAAACAAAACATAGAGATAGAACGTGAAACTACTTTATTGTGTCAAGTTTCAAGAAGCTAGCACAAACCGTGTTGGATTTAGAGTTCCAAATACATCTATCAATATAGGAGAAAACAGAGTGAAACCTAAAAATTCAAACTGTTACTGGAAACGAACGCTTCAACATAGAAGAACGAAATTTGGGGAACCAAGTCGCCTTAGTGTACGTATCATTACCTGAAAGTATCATCCAGTTTGGGTGAAAAAATATTTGCTGAGATTTCTGGAGATTTGTAATTTTGGGAAACCTGGCAACCCCTTTCCATGAAAGTGTTTCTTGCCAGTCACTGCTTAGGGCTATATCAAGAGGAAACAAAACATAGAGATAGAACGTGAAACTACTTTATTGTGTCAAGTTTCAAGAAGCTAGCACAAACCGTGTTGGATTTAGAGTTCCAAATACATCTATCAATATAGGAGAAACAGAGTGAAACCTAAAAATTCAAACTGTTACAGGAAAAGAACGCTTCAACATAGAAGAAGGAAATTTGGGGAACCAAGTTGCCTTAGTGTACTGATCATTACCTGAAAGTATCATACAGTTTGGGTGAAAAAATATTTGCTGAGATTTCTGGAGATTCGTAATTTTGGGCAGCCTGGCAACCCCTTTCCATGAAAGTGTTTCTCGCCAGTCACTGCTTAGGGCTACATTAAGAGGAACGAAAACGTAGAGATAGAACGTGAAACTACTTTATTGTGTCAAGTTTCAAGAAGCTAGCACAAACCGTGTTGGATTTAGAGTTCCAAATACATCTATCAATATAGGAGAAAACAGAGTGAAAACTAAAAATTCAAACTGTTACTGGAAACGAACGCTTCAACATAGAAGAACGAAATTTGGGGAACCAAGTCGCCTTAGTGTACGTATCATTACCTGAAAGTATCATCCAGTTTGGGTGAAAAAATATTTGCTGAGATTTCTGGAGATTCGTAATTTTGGGCAGCCTGGCAACCCCTTTCCATGAAAGTGTTTCTCGCCAGTCACTGCTTAGGGCTACATCAAGAGGAAACAAAACATAGAGATAGAACGTGAAACTACTTTATTGTGTCAAGTTTCAAGAAGCTAGCACAAACGGTGTTGGATTTAGAGTTCCAAATACATCTATCAATATAGGAGAAAACAGAGTGAAACCTGAAAATTCAAACTGTTACTGGAAACGAACGCTTCAACATAGAAGAACGAAATTTGGGGAACCAAGTCGCCTTAGTGTACTGATCATTACCTGAAAGTATCATCCAGTTTGGGTGAAAAAATATTTGCTGAGATTTCTGGAGATTTGTAATTTTGGGAAACCGGGCAACCCCTTTCCATGAAAGTGTTTCTCGCCAGTCACTGCCTAGGGCTATATCAAGAGGAAACAAAACATAGAGATAGAACGTGAAACTACTTTATTGTGTCAAGTTTCAAGAAGCTAGCACAAACCGTGTTGGTTTTAGAGTTCCAAATACATCTATCAATACAGGAGAAAACAGAGTGAAACCTAAAAATTCAAACTGTTACAGGAAACGAACGCTTCAACATAGAAGAAGGAAATTTGGGGAACCAAGTCGCCTTAGTGTACTGATCATTACCTGAAAGTATCATCCAGTTTGGGTGAAAAACTATTTGCTGAGATTTCTGGAGATTCGTAATTTTGGGCAGCCTGGCAACCCCTTTCCATGAAAGTGTTTCTCGCCAGTCACTGCTTAGGGCTACATTAAGAGGAAACAAAACATAGAGATAGAACGTGAAACTACTTTATTGTGTCAAGTTTCAAGAAGCTAGCACAAACCGCGTTGGATGTAGAGTTCCAAATACATCTATCAATATAGGAGAAAACAGAGTGAAACCTAAAAATTCAAACTGTTACAGGAAAAGAACGCTTCAACATAGAAGAAGGAAATTTGGGGAACCAAGTTGCCTTAGTGTACTGATCATTACCTGAAAGTATCATCCAGTTTGGGTGAAAAAATATTTGCTGAGATTTCTGGAGATTCGTAATTTTGGGCAGCCTGGCAACCCCTTTCCATGAAAGTGTTTCTCGCCAGTCACTGCTTAGGGCTACATTAAGAGGAACGAAAACGTAGAGATAGAACGTGAAACTACTTTATTGTGTCAAGTTTCAAGAAGCTAGCACAAACCGTGTTGGATGTAGAGTTCCAAATACATCTATCAATATAGGAGAAAACAGAGTGAAACCTAAAAATTCAAACTGTTACTGGAAACGAACGCTTCAACATAGTAGAACGAAATTTGGGGAACCAAGTCGCCTTAGTGTACTTATCATTACCTGAAAGTATCATCCAGTTTGGGTGAAAAAATATTTGCTGATATTTCTGGAGATTTGTAATTTTGGGAAACCGGGCAACCCCTTTCCATGAAAGTGTTTCTCGCCAGTCACTGCCTAGGGCTATATCAAGAGGAAACAAAACATAGAGATAGAACGTGAAACTACTTTATTGTGTCAAGTTTCAAGAAGCTAGCACAAACCGTGTTGGTTTTAGAGTTCCAAATACATCTATCAATATAGGAGAAAACAGAGTGAAACCTAAAAATTCAAACTGTTACAGGAAACGAACGCTTCAACATAGAAGAAGGAAATTTGGGGAACCAAGTCGCCTTAGTGTACTGATCATTACCTGAAAGTATCATCCAGTTAGGGTGAAAAAATATTTGCTGAGATTTCTGGAGATTCGTAATTTTGGGCAGCCTGGCAACCCCTTTCCATGAAAGTGTTTCTCGCCAGTCACTGCTTAGGGCTACAATAAGAGGAAACAAAACGTAGAGATAGAACGTGATACTACTTTATTGTGTCAAGTTTCAAGAAGCTAGCACAAACCGTGTTGGATTTAGAGTTCCAAATACGTCTATCAATATAGGAGAAAACAGAGTGAAACCTAAAAATGCAAACTGTTACTGGAAACGAACGCTTCAA
The DNA here is from genome assembly GCF_964194105.1 of Spermophilus citellus. Lineage (NCBI taxonomy): Eukaryota > Metazoa > Chordata > Mammalia > Rodentia > Sciuridae > Spermophilus > Spermophilus citellus. Next base: position 8,278,321 of record NC_138195.1, read on the forward strand.
CATAGAAGAACGAAATTTGGGGAACCAAGTCGCCTTAGTGTACGTATCATTACCTGAAAATATCATCCAGTTTGGGTGAAAAAATATTTGCTGAGATTTCTGGAGATTTGTAATTTTGGGAAACCTGCCAACCCCTTTCCATGAAAGTGTTTCTTGCCAGTCACTGCTTAGGGCTATATCAAGAGGAAACAAAACATAGAGATAGAACGTGAAACTACTTTATTGTGTCAAGTTTCAAGAAGCTAGCACAAACCGTGTTGGATTTAGAGTTCCAAATACATCTATCAATATAGGAGAAACAGAGTGAAACCTAAAAATTCAAACTGTTACAGGAAAAGAACGCTTCAACATAGAAGAAGGAAATTTGGGGAACCAAGTTGCCTTAGTGTACTGATCATTACCTGAAAGTATCATACAGTTTGGGTGAAAAAATATTTGCTGAGATTTCTGGAGATTCGTAAATTTGGGCAGCCTGGCAACCCCTTTCCATGAAAGTGTTTCTCGCCAGTCACTGCTTAGGGCTACATTAAGAGGAACGAAAACGTAGAGATAGAACGTGAAACTACTTTATTGTGTCAAGTTTCAAGAAGCTAGCACAAACCGTGTTGGATTTAGAGTTCCAAATACATCTATCAATATAGGAGAAAACAGAGTGAAACCTAAAAATTCAAACTGTTACTGGAAACGAACGCTTCAACATAGAAGAACGAAATTTGGGGAACCAAGTCGCCTTAGTGTACGTATCATTACCTGAAAGTATCATCCAGTTTGGGTGAAAAAATATTTGCTGAGATTTCTGGAGATTCGTAATTTTGGGCAGCCTGGCAACCCCTTTCCATGAAAGTGTTTCTCGCCAGTCACTGCTTAGGGCTACATCAAGAGGAAACAAAACATAGAGATAGAACGTGAAACTACTTTATTGTGTCAAGTTTCAAGAAGCTAGCACAAACCGTGTTGGATTTAGAGTTCCAAATACATCTATCAATATAGGAGAAAACAGAGTGAAACCTGAAAATTCAAACTGTTACTGGAAACGAACGCTTCAACATAGAAGAACGAAATTTGGGGAACCAAGTCGCCTTAGTGTACGTATCATTACCTGAAAGTATCATCCAGTTTGGGTGAAAAAATATTTGCTGAGATTTCTGGAGATTCGTAATTTTGGGCAGCCTGGCAACCCCTTTCCATGAAAGTGTTTCTCGCCAGTCACTGCTTAGGGCTACATCAAGAGGAAACAAAACATAGAGATAGAACGTGAAACTACTTTATTGTGTCAAGTTTCAAGAAGCTAGCACAAACCGTGTTGGATTTAGAGTTCCAAATACATCTATCAATATAGGAGAAAACAGAGTGAAACCTAAAAATTCAAACTGTTACTGGAAACGAACGCTTCAACATAGAAGAAGGAAATTTGGGGAACCAAGTCGCCTTAGTGTACTGATCATTACCTGAAAGTATCATCCAGTTTGGGTGGAAAAATATTTGCTGAGATTTCTGGAGATTCGTAATTTTGGGAAGCCTGGCAACCCCTTTCCATGAAAGTGTTTCTCGCCAGTCACTGCTTAGGGCTACATCAAGAGGAAACAAAACATAGAGATAGAACGTGAAACTACTTTATTGTGTCAAGTTTCAAGAAGCTAGCACAAACCGTGTTGGATTTAGAGTTCCAAATACATCTATCAATATAGGAGAAAACAGAGTGAAACCTAAAAATTCAAACTGTTACTGGAAACGAACGCTTCAACATAGAAGAACGAAATTTGGGGAACCAAGTCGCCTTAGTGTACTTATCATTACCTGAAAGTATCATCCAGTTTGGGTGAAAAAATATTTGCTGAGATTTCTGGAGATTTGTAATTTTGGGAAACCTGGCAACCCCTTTCCATGAAAGTGTTTCTCGCCAGTCACTGCTTAGGGCTATATCAAGAGGAAACAAAACATAGAGATAGAACGTGAAACTACTTTATTGTGTCAAGTTTCAGGAAGCTAGCACAAACCGTGTTGGATTTAGAGTTCCAAATACATCTATCAATATAGGAGAAAACAGAGTGAAACCTAAAAATTCAAACTGTTACAGGAAACGAACGCTTCAACATAGAAGAAGGAAATTTGGGGAACCAAGTCGCCTTAGTGTACTGATCATTACCTGAAAGTATCATCCAGTTTGGGTGAAAAAATATTTGCTGAGATTTCTGGAGATTCGTAATTTTGGGCAGCCTGGCAACTCCTTTCCATGAAAGAGTTTCTCGCCAGTCACTGCTTAGGGCTACATTAAGAGAAAAGAAAACGTAGAGATAGAACGTGAAACTACTTTATTGTGTCAAGTTTCAAGAAGCTAGCACAAACCGTGTTGGATTCAGAGTTCCAAATACATCTATCAATATAGGAGAAAACAGAGTGAAACCTAAAAATTCAAACTGTTACTGGAAACGAACGCTTCAACATAGAAGAACAAAATTTGGGGACCCTAGTCGCCTTAGTGTACTGATCATTACCTGAAAGTATCATCCAGTTTGGGTGAAAAAATATTTGTTGAGATTTCTGGAGATTTGTAATTTTGGGCAGCCTGGCAACCGCTTTCCATGAAAGTTTTTCTCGCCAGTCACTGCTTAGGGCTACATCAAGAGGAAACAAAACATAGAGATAGAACGTGAAACTACTTTATTGTGTCAAGTTTCAAGAAGCTAGCACAAACCGTGTTGGATTTAGAGTTCCAAATACGTCTATCAATATAGGAGAAAACAGAGTGAAACCTAAAAATTCAAACTGTTACTGGAAACGAACGCTTCAACATAGAAGAACGAAATTTGGGGAACCAAGTCGCCTTAGTGTACTTATCATTACCTGAAAGTATCATCCAGTTTGGGTGAAAAAATATTTGCTGAGATTTCTGGAGATTTGTAATTTTGGGAAACCTGGCAACCCCTTTCCATGAAAGTGTTTCTTGCCAGTCACTGCTTAGGGCTATATCAAGAGGAAACAAAACATAGAGATAGAACGTGAAACTACTTTATTGTGTCAAGTTTCAAGAAGCTAGCACAAACCGTGTTGGATGTAGAGTTCCAAATACATCTATCAATATAGGAGAAAACAGAGTGAAACCTAAAAATTCAAACTGTTACTGGAAACGAACGCTTCAACATAGAAGAACGAAATTTGGGGAACCAAGTCGCCTTAGTGTACTTATCATTACCTGAAAGTATCATCCATTTTGGGTGAAAAAATATTTGCTGAGATTTCTGGAGATTTGTAATTTTGGGAAACCGGGCAACCCCTTTCCATGAAAGTGTTTCTCGCCAGTCACTGCTTAGGGCTACATCAAGAGGAAACAAAACATAGAGATAGAACGTGAAACTACTTTATTGTGTCAAGTTTCAAGAAGCTAGCACAAACCGTGTTGGATGTAGAGTTCCAAATACATCTATCAATATAGGAGAAAACAGAGTGAAACCTAAAAATTCAAACTGTTACAGGAAACGAACGCTTCAACATAGAAGAAGGAAATTTGGGGAACCAAGTCGCCTTAGTGTACTGATCATTACCTGAAAGTATCATCCAGTTAGGGTGAAAAAATATTTGCTGAGATTTCTGGAGATTCATAATTTTGGGCAGCCTGGCAACCCCTTTCCATGAAAGTGTTTCTCGCCAGTCACTGCTTAGGGCTACATTAAGAGGAAACAAAACGTAGAGATAGAACGTGATACTACTTTATTGTGTCAAGTTTCAAGAAGCTAGCACAAACCGTGTTGGATTTAGAGTTCCAAATACGTCTATCAATATAGGAGAAAACAGAGTGAAACCTAAAAATTCAAACTGTTACTGGAAACGAACGCTTCAACATAGAAGAACGAAATTTGGGGAACCAAGTCGCCTTAGTGTACTGATCATTACCTGAAAGTATCATCCAGTTTGGGTGGAAAAATATTTGCTGAGATTTCTGGAGATTCGTAATTTTGGGAAGCCTGGCAACCCCTTTCCATGAAAGTGTTTCTCGCCAGTCACTGCTTAGGGCTACATCAAGAGGAAACAAAACATAGAGATAGAACGTGAAACTACATTATTGTGTCAAGTTTCAAGAAGCTAGCACAAACCGTGTTGGATTTAGAGTTCCAAATACATCTATCAATATAGGAGAAAACAGAGTGAAACCTAAAAATTCAAACTGTTACTGGAAACGAACGCTTCAACATAGAAGAACGAAATTTGGGGAACCAAGTCGCCTTAGTGTACTTATCATTACCTGAAAGTATCATCCAGTTTGGGTGAAAAAATATTTGCTGAGATTTCTGGAGATTTGTAATTTTGGGAAACCTGGCAACCCCTTTCCATGAAAGTGTTTCTCGCCAGTCACTGCTTAGGGCTATATCAAGAGGAAACAAAACATAGAGATAGAACGTGAAACTACTTTATTGTGTCAAGTTTCAAGAAGCTAGCACAAACCGTGTTGGATTTAGAGTTCCAAATACATCTATCAATATAGGAGAAACAGAGTGAAACCTGAAAATTCAAACTGTTACAGGAAAAGAAAGCTTCAACATAGAAGAAGGAAATTTGGGGAACCAAGTTGCCTTAGTGTACTGATCATTACCTGAAAGTATCATCCAGTTTGGGTGAAAAAATATTTGCTGAGATTTCTGGAGATTCGTACTTTTGGGCAGCCTGGCAACCCCTTTCCATGAAAGTGTTTCTCGCCAGTCACTGCTTAGGGCTACATTAAGAGGAACGAAAACGTAGAGATAGAACGTGAAACTACTTTATTGTGTCAAGTTTCAAGAAGCTAGCACAAACCGTGTTGGATGTAGAGTTCCAAATACATCTATCAATATAGGAGAAAACAGAGTGAAACCTAAAAATTCAAACTGTTACAGGAAACGAACGCTTCAACATAGAAGAAGGAAATTTGGGGAACCAAGTCGCCTTAGTGTACTGATCATTACCTGAAAGTATCATCCAGTTAGGGTGAAAAAATATTTGCTGAGATTTCTGGAGATTCATAATTTTGGGCAGCCTGGCAACCCCTTTCCATGAAAGTGTTTCTCGCCAGTCACTGCTTAGGGCTACATTAAGAGGAAACAAAACGTAGAGATAGAACGTGATACTACTTTATTGTGTCAAGTTTCAAGAAGCTAGCACAAACCGTGTTGGATTTAGAGTTCCAAATACGTCTATCAATATAGGAGAAAACAGAGTGAAACCTAAAAATTCAAACTGTTACTGGAAACGAACGCTTCAACATCGAAGAACAAAATTTGGGGAACCTAGTCGCCTTAGTGTACTGATCATTACCTGAAAGTATCATCCAGTTTGGGTGAAAAAATATTTGCTGAGATTTCTGGAGATTTGTAATTTTGGGCAGCCTGGCAACCCCTTTCCATTAAAGTGTTTCTCGCCAGTCACTGCTTAGGGCTACATCAAGAGGAAACAAAACATAGAGATAGAACGTGAAACTACTTTATTGTGTCAAGTTTCAAGAAGCTAGCACAAACCGTGTTGGATGTAGAGTTCCAAATACATCTATCAATATAGGAGAAAACAGAGTGAAACCTAAAAATTCAAACTGTTACTGGAAACGAACGCTTCAACATAGAAGAACGAAATTTGGGGAACCAAGTCGCCTTAGTGTACGTATCATTACCTGAAAGTATCATCCAGTTTGGGTGAAAAAATATTTGCTGAGATTTCTGGAGATTTGTAATTTTGGGAAACCTGGCAACCCCTTTCCATGAAAGTGTTTCTCGCCAGTCACTGCTTAGGGCTATATCAAGAGGAAACAAAACATAGAGATAGAACGTGAAACTACTTTATTGTGTCAAGTTTCAAGAAGCTAGCACAAACCGTGTTGGATTCAGAGTTCCAAATACATCTATCAATATAGGAGAAAACAGAGTGAAACCTAAAAATTCAAACTGTTACTGGAAACGAACGCTTCAACATAGAAGAAGGAAATTTGGGGAACCTAGTCGCCTTAGTGTACTGATCATTACCTGAAAGTATCATCCAGTTTGGGTGAAAAAATATTTGTTGAGATTTCTGGAGATTTGTAATTTTGGGAAACCGGGCAACCCCTTTCCATGAAAGTGTTTCTCGCCAGTCACTGCTTAGGGCTACATCAAGAGGAAACAAAACATAGAGATAGAACGTGAAACTACTTTATTGTGTCAAGTTTCAAGAAGCTAGCACAAACCGTGTTGGATGTAGAGTTCCAAATACATCTATCAATATAGGAGAAAACAGAGTGAAACCTAAAAATTCAAACTGTTACAGGAAACGAACGCTTCAACATAGAAGAAGGAAATTTGGGGAACCAAGTCGCCTTAGTGTACTGATCATTACCTGAAAGTATCATCCAGTTAGGGTGAAAAAATATTTGCTGAGATTTCTGGAGATTCATAATTTTGGGCAGCCTGGCAACCCCTTTCCATGAAAGTGTTTCTCGCCAGTCACTGCTTAGGGCTACATTAAGAGGAAACAAAACGTAGAGATAGAACGTGATACTACTTTATTGTGTCAAGTTTCAAGAAGCTAGCACAAACCGTGTTGGATTTAGAGTTCCAAATACGTCTATCAATATAGGAGAAAACAGAGTGAAACCTAAAAATTCAAACTGTTACTGGAAACGAACGCTTCAACATAGAAGAACGAAATTTGGGGAACCAAGTCGCCTTAGTGTACTGATCATTACCTGAAAGTATCATCCAGTTTGGGTGGAAAAATATTTGCTGAGATTTCTGGAGATTCGTAATTTTGGGAAGCCTGGCAACCCCTTTCCATGAAAGTGTTTCTCGCCAGTCACTGCTTAGGGCTACATTAAGAGGAAACAAAACGTAGAGATAGAACGTGATACTACTTTATTGTGTCAAGTTTCAAGAAGCTAGCACAAACCGTGTTGGATTTAGAGTTCCAAATACGTCTATCAATATAGGAGAAAACAGAGTGAAACCTAAAAATTCAAACTGTTACTGGAAACGAACGCTTCAACATAGAAGAACGAAATTTGGGGAACCAAGTCCCCTTAGTGTACTTATCATTACCTGAAAGTATCATCCAGTTTGGGTGAAAAAATATTTGCTGAGATTTCTGGAGATTTGTAATTTTGGGAAACCTGGCAACCCCTTTCCATGAAAGTGTTTCTCGCCAGTCACTGCTTAGGGCTATATCAAGAGGAAACAAAACATAGAGATAGAACGTGAAACTACTTTATTGTGTCAAGTTTCAAGAAGCTAGCACAAACCGTGTTGGATGTAGAGTTCCAAATACATCTATCAATATAGGAGAAACAGAGTGAAACCTAAAAATTCAAACTGTTACAGGAAAAGAACGCTTCAACATAGAAGAAGGAAATTTGGGGAACCAAGTCGCCTTAGTGTACTGATCATTACCTGAAAGTATCATCCAGTTTGGGTGAAAAAATATTTGCTGAGATTTCTGGAGATTCGTAATTTTGGGCAGCCTGGCAACCCCTTTCCATGAAAGTGTTTCTCGCCAGTCACTGCTTAGGGCTATATCAAGAGGAAACAAAACATAGAGATAGAACGTGAAACTATTTATTGTGTCAAGTTTCAAGAAGCTAGCACAAACCGTGTTGGATTTAGAGTTCCAAATACATCTATCAATATAGGAGAAAACAGAGTGAAACCTAAAAATTCAAACTGTTACTGGAAACGAACGCTTCAACATCGAAGAACAAAATTTGGGGAACCTAGTCGCCTTAGTGTACTGATCATTACCTGAAAGTATCATCCAGTTTGGGTGAAAAAATATTTGCTGAGATTTCTGGAGATTTGTAATTTTGGGCAGCCTGGCAACCCCTTTCCATTAAAGTGTTTCTCGCCAGTCACTGCTTAGGGCTACATCAAGAGGAAACAAAACATAGAGATAGAACGTGAAACTACTTTATTGTGTCAAGTTTCAAGAAGCTAGCACAAACCGTGTTGGATGTAGAGTTCCAAATACATCTATCAATATAGGAGAAAACAGAGTGAAACCTAAAAATTCAAACTGTTACTGGAAACGAACGCTTCAACATAGAAGAACGAAATTTGGGGAACCAAGTCGCCTTAGTGTACGTATCATTACCTGAAAGTATCATCCAGTTTGGGTGAAAAAATATTTGCTGAGATTTCTGGAGATTTGTAATTTTGGGAAACCTGGCAACCCCTTTCCATGAAAGTGTTTCTCGCCAGTCACTGCTTAGGGCTATATCAAGAGGAAACAAAACATAGAGATAGAACGTGAAACTACTTTATTGTGTCAAGTTTCAAGAAGCTAGCACAAACCGTGTTGGATTCAGAGTTCCAAATACATCTATCAATATAGGAGAAAACAGAGTGAAACCTAAAAATTCAAACTGTTACTGGAAACGAACGCTTCAACATAGAAGAAGGAAATTTGGGGAACCTAGTCGCCTTAGTGTACTGATCATTACCTGAAAGTATCATCCAGTTTGGGTGAAAAAATATTTGTTGAGATTTCTGGAGATTTGTAATTTTGGGAAACCGGGCAACCCCTTTCCATGAAAGTGTTTCTCGCCAGTCACTGCTTAGGGCTACATCAAGAGGAAACAAAACATAGAGATAGAACGTGAAACTACTTTATTGTGTCAAGTTTCAAGAAGCTAGCACAAACCGTGTTGGATGTAGAGTTCCAAATACATCTATCAATATAGGAGAAAACAGAGTGAAACCTAAAAATTCAAACTGTTACAGGAAACGAACGCTTCAACATAGAAGAAGGAAATTTGGGGAACCAAGTCGCCTTAGTGTACTTATCATTACCTGAAAGTATCATCCAGTTTGGGTGAAAAAAATATTTGCTGAGATTTCTGGAGATTTGTAATTTTGGGAAACCTGGCAACCCCTTTCCATGAAAGTGTTTCTCGCCAGTCACTGCTTAGGGCTATATCAAGAGGAAACAAAACATAGAGATAGAACGTGAAACTACTTTATTGTGTCAAGTTTCAAGAAGCTAGCACAAACCGTGTTGGATTTAGGGTTCCAAATACATCTATCAATATAGGAGAAACAGAGTGAAACCTAAAAATTCAAACTGTTACAGGAAAAGAACGCTTCAACATAGAAGAAGGAAATTTGGGGAACCAAGTTGCCTTAGTGTACTGATCATTACCTGAAAGTATCATCCAGTTTGGGTGAAAAAATATTTGCTGAGATTTCTGGAGATTCGTACTTTTGGGCAGCCTGGCAACCCCTTTCCATGAAAGTGTTTCTCGCCAGTCACTGCTTAGGGCTACATTAAGAGGAACGAAAACGTAGAGATAGAACGTGAAACTACTTTATTGTGTCAAGTTTCAAGAAGCTAGCACAAACCGTGTTGGATGTAGAGTTCCAAATACATCTATCAATATAGGAGAAAACAGAGTGAAACCTAAAAATTCAAACTGTTACAGGAAACGAACGCTTCAACATAGAAGAAGGAAATTTGGGGAACCAAGTCGCCTTAGTGTACTGATCATTACCTGAAAGTATCATCCAGTTAGGGTGAAAAAATATTTGCTGAGATTTCTGGAGATTCGTAATTTTGGGCAGCCTGGCAACCCCTTTCCATGAAAGTGTTTCTCGCCAGTCACTGCTTAGGGCTACATTAAGAGGAAACAAAACGTAGAAATAGAACGTGATACTACTTTATTGTGTCAAGTTTCAAGAAGCTAGCACAAACCGTGTTGGATTTAGAGTTCCAAATACATCTATCAATATAGGAGAAAACAGAGTGAAACCTAAAAATTCAAACTGTTACTGGAAACGAACGCTTCAACATAGAAGAATGAAATTTGGGGAACCAAGTCGCCTTAGTGTACTGATCATTACCTGAAAGTATCATCCAGTTTGGGTGGAAAAATATTTGCTGAGATTTCTGGAGATTCGTAATTTTGGGAAGCCTGGCAACCCCTTTCCATGAAAGTGTTTCTCGCCAGTCACTGCTTAGGGCTACATCAAGAGGAAACAAAACATAGAGATAGAACGTGAAACTACTTTATTGTGTCAAGTTTCAAGAAGCTAGCACAAACCGTGTTGGATGTAGAGTTCCAAATACATCTATCAATATAGGAGAAACAGAGTGAAACCTAAAAATTCAAACTGTTACAGGAAAAGAACGCTTCAACATAGAAGAAGGAAATTTGGGGAACCAAGTCGCCTTAGTGTACTGATCATTACCTGAAAGTATCATCCAGTTTGGGTGAAAAAATATTTGCTGAGATTTCTGGAGATTCGTACTTTTGGGCAGCCTGGCAACCCCTTTCCATGAAAGTGTTTCTCGCCAGTCACTGCTTAGGGCTACATTAAGAGGAACGAAAACGTAGAGATAGAACGTGAAACTACTTTATTGTGTCAAGTTTCAAGAAGCTAGCACAAACCGTGTTGGATGTAGAGTTCCAAATACATCTATCAATATAGGAGAAAACAGAGTGAAACCTAAAAATTCAAACTGTTACTGGAAACGAACGCTTCAACATAGTAGAACGAAATTTGGGGAACCAAGTCGCCTTAGTGTACTTATCATTACCTGAAAGTATCATCCAGGTTGGGTGAAAAAATATTTGCTGAGATTTCTGGAGATTTGTAATTTTGGGAAACCGGGCAACCCCTTTCCATGAAAGTGTTTCTCGCCAGTCACTGCCTAGGGCTATATCAAGAGGAAACAAAACGTAGAGATAGAATGTGAAACTACTTTATTGTGTCAAGTTTCAAGAAGCTAGCACAAACCGCGTTGGATGTAGAGTTCCAAATACATCTATCAATATAGGAGAAAACAGAGTGAAACCTAAAAATTCAAACTGTTACAGGAAACGAACGCTTCAACATAGAAGAACGAAATTTGGGGAACCAAGTCGCCTTAGTGTACTTATCATTACCTGAAAGTATCATCCAGTTTGGGTGGAAAAATATTTGCTGAGATTTCTGGAGATTCGTAATTTTGGGAAGCCTGGCAACCCCTTTCCATGAAAGTGTTTCTCGCCAGTCACTGCTTAGGGCTATATCAAGAGGAAACAAAACATAGAGATAGAACGTGAAACTACTTTATTGTGTCAAGTTTCAAGAAGCTAGCACAAACCGTGTTGGATTTAGAGTTCCAAATACATCTATCAATATAGGAGAAACAGAGTGAAACCTAAAAATTCAAACTGTTACAGGAAAAGAACGCTTCAACATAGAAGAAGGAAATTTGGGGAACCAAGTTGCCTTAGTGTACTGATCATTACCTGAAAGTATCATCCAGTTAGGGTGAAAAAATATTTGCTGAGATTTCTGGAGATTCGTACTTTTGGGCAGCCTGGCAACCCCTTTCCATGAAAGTGTTTCTCGCCAGTCACTGCTTAGGGCTACATTAAGAGGAACGAAAACGTAGAGATAGAACGTGAAACTACTTTATTGTGTCAAGTTTCAAGAAGCTAGCACAAACCGTGTTGGATGTAGAGTTCCAAATACATCTATCAATATAGGAGAAAACAGAGTGAAACCTAAAAATTCAAACTGTTACAGGAAACGAACGCTTCAACATAGAAGAAGGAAATTTGGGGAACCAAGTCGCCTTAGTGTACTGATCATTACCTGAAAGTATCATCCAGTTAGGGTGAAAAAATATTTGCTGAGATTTCTGGAGATTCGTAATTTTGGGCAGCCTGGCAACCCCTTTCCATGAAAGTGTTTCTCGCCAGTCACTGCTTAGGGCTACATTAAGAGGAAACAAAACGTAGAAATAGAACGTGATACTACTTTATTGTGTCAAGTTTCAAGAAGCTAGCACAAACCGTGTTGGATTTAGAGTTCCAAATACGTCTATCAATATAGGAGAAAACAGAGTGAAACCTAAAAATTCAAACTGTTACTGGAAACGAACGCTTCAACATAGAAGAACGAAATTTGGGGAACCAAGTCGCCTTAGTGTACTGATCATTACCTGAAAGTATCATCCAGTTTGGGTGGAAAAATATTTGCTGAGATTTCTGGAGATTCGTAATTTTGGGAAGCCTGGCAACCCCTTTCCATGAAAGTGTTTCTCGCCAGTCACTGCTTAGGGCTACATCAAGAGGAAACAAAACATAGAGATAGAACGTGAAACTACTTTATTGTGTCAAGTTTCAAGAAGCTAGCACAAACCGTGTTGGATTTAGAGTTCCAAATACATCTATCAATATAGGAGAAACAGAGTGAAACCTAAAAATTCAAACTGTTACAGGAAAAGAACGCTTCAACATAGAAGAAGGAAATTTGGGGAACCAAGTCGCCTTAGTGTACTGATCATTACCTGAAAGTATCATCCAGTTTGGGTGAAAAAATATTTGCTGAGATTTCTGGAGATTCGTACTTTTGGGCAGCCTGGCAACCCCTTTCCATGAAAGTGTTTCTCGCCAGTCACTGCTTAGGGCTACATTAAGAGGAACGAAAACGTAGAGATAGAACATGAAACTACTTTATTGTGTCAAGTTTCAAGAAGCTAGCACAAACCGTGTTGGATGTAGAGTTCCAAATACATCTATCAATATAGGAGAAAACAGAGTGAAACCTAAAAATTCAAACTGTTACTGGAAACGAACGCTACAACATAGTAGAACGAAATTTGGGGAACCAAGTCGCCTTAGTGTACTTATCATTACCTGAAAGTATCATCCAGGTTGGGTGAAAAAATATTTGCTGAGATTTCTGGAGATTTGTAATTTTGGGAAACCGGGCAACCCCTTTCCATGAAAGTGTTTCTCGCCAGTCACTGCCTAGGGCTATATCAAGAGGAAACAAAACGTAGAGATAGAATGTGAAACTACTTTATTGTGTCAAGTTTCAAGAAGCTAGCACAAACCGCGTTGGATGTAGAGTTCCAAATACATCTATCAATATAGGAGAAAACAGAGTGAAACCTAAAAATTCAAACTGTTACAGGAAACGAACGCTTCAACATAGAAGAACGAAATTTGGGGAACCAAGTCGCCTTAGTGTACTTATCATTACCTGAAAGTATCATCCAGTTTGGGTGGAAAAATATTTGCTGAGATTTCTGGAGATTCGTAATTTTGGGAAGCCTGGCAACCCCTTTCCATGAAAGTGTTTCTCGCCAGTCACTGCTTAGGGCTATATCAAGAGGAAACAAAACATAGAGATAGAACGTGAAACTACTTTATTGTGTCAAGTTTCAAGAAGCTAGCACAAACCGTGTTGGATTTAGAGTTCCAAATACATCTATCAATATAGGAGAAACAGAGTGAAACCTAAAAATTCAAACTGTTACAGGAAAAGAACGCTTCAACATAGAAGAAGGAAATTTGGGGAACCAAGTTGCCTTAGTGTACTGATCATTACCTGAAAGTATCATCCAGTTTGGGTGAAAAAATATTTGCTGAGATTTCTGGAGATTCGTAATTTTGGGCAGCCTGGCAACCCCTTTCCATGAAAGTGTTTCTCGCCAGTCACTGCTTAGGGCTACATTAAGAGGAACGAAAACGTAGAGATAGAACGTGAAACTACTTTAGTGTGTCAAGTTTCAAGAAGCTAGCACAAACCGTGTTGGATGTAGAGTTCCAAATACATCTATCAATATAGGAGAAAACAGAGTGAAACCTAAAAATTCAAACTGTTACAGGAAACGAACGCTTCAACATAGAAGAAGGAAATTTGGGGAACCAAGTCGCCTTAGTGTACTGATCATTACCTGAAAGTATCATCCAGTTAGGGTGAAAAAATATTTGCTGAGATTTCTGGAGATTCGTAATTTTGGGCAGCCTGGCAACCCCTTTCCATGAAAGTGTTTCTCGCCAGTCACTGCTTAGGGCTACATTAAGAGGAAACAAAACGTAGAGATAGAACGTGATACTACTTTATTGTGTCAAGTTTCAAGAAGCTAGCACAAACCGTGTTGGATTTAGAGTTCCAAATACGTCTATCAATATAGGAGAAAACAGAGTGAAACCTAAAAATTCAAACTGTTACTGGAAACGAACGCTTCAACATAGAAGAACGAAATTTGGGGAACCAAGTCGCCTTAGTGTACTTATCATTACCTGAAAGTATCATCCAGTTTGGGTGGAAAAATATTTGCTGAGATTTCTGGAGATTCGTAATTTTGGGAAGCCTGGCAACCCCTTTCCATGAAAGTGTTTCTCGCCAGTCACTGCTTAGGGCTACATCAAGAGGAAACAAAACATAGAGATAGAACGTGAAACTACTTTATTGTGTCAAGTTTCAAGAAGCTAGCACAAACCGTGTTGGATTTAGAGTTCCAAATACATCTATCAATATAGGAGAAACAGAGTGAAACCTAAAAATTCAAACTGTTACAGGAAAAGAACGCTTCAACATAGAAGAAGGAAATTTGGGGAACCAAGTTGCCTTAGTGTACTTATCATTACCTGAAAGTATCATCCAGTTTGGGTGAAAAAATATTTGCTGAGATTTCTGGAGATTCGTACTTTTGGGCAGCCTGGCAACCCCTTTCCATGAAAGTGTTTCTCGCCAGTCACTGCTTAGGGCTACATTAAGAGGAACGAAAACGTAGAGATAGAACGTGAAACTACTTTATTGTGTCAAGTTTCAAGAAGCTAGCACAAACCGTGTTGGATGTAGAGTTCCAAATACATCTATCAATATAGGAGAAAACAGAGTGAAACCTAAAAATTCAAACTGTTACACGAAACGAACGCTTCAACATAGAAGAAGGAAATTTGGGGAACCAAGTCACCTTAGTGTACTGATCATTACCTGAAAGTATCATCCAGTTTGGGTGAAAAAATATTTGCTGAGATTTCTGGAGATTCGTAATTTTGGGCAGCCTGGCAACCCCTTTCCATGAAAGTGTTTCTCGCCAGTCACTGCTTAGGGCTACATCAAGAGGAAACAAAACATAGAGATAGAACGTGAAACTACTTTATTGTGTCAAGTTTCAAGAAGCTAGCACAAACCGTATTGGATTTAGAGTTCCAAATACATCTATCAATATAGGAGAAAACAGAGTGAAACCTAAAAATTCAAACTGTTACTGGAAACGAACGCTTCAACATAGAAGAACGAAATTTGGGGAACCAAGTCGCCTTAGTGTACTTATCATTACCTGAAAGTATCATCCAGTTTGGGTGAAAAAATATTTGCTGAGATTTCTGGAGATTTGTAATTTTGGGAAACCTGGCAACCCCTTTCCATGAAAGTGTTTCTCGCCAGTCACTGCTTAGGGCTATATCAAGAGGAAACAAAACATAGAGATAGAACGTGAAACTACTTTATTGTGTCAAGTTTCAAGAAGCTAGCACAAACCGTGTTGGATTTAGAGTTCCAAATACATCTATCAATATAGGAGAAAACAGAGTGAAACCTAAAAATTCAAACTGTTACAGGAAACGAACGCTTCAACATAGAAGAAGGAAATTTGGGGAACCAAGTCGCCTTAGTGTACTGATCATTACCTGAAAGTATCATCCAGTTTGGGTGAAAAAATATTTGCTGAGATTTCTGGAGATTCGTAATTTTGGGCAGCCTGGCAACCCCTTTCCATGAAAGTGTTTCTCGCCAGTCACTGCTTAGGGCTACATTAAGAGGAAAGAAAACGTTGAGATAGAACGTGAAACTACTTTATTGTGTCAAGTTTCAAGAAGCTAGCACAAACCGTGTTGGATTCAGAGTTCCAAATACATCTATCAATATAGGAGAAAACAGAGTGAAACCTAAAAATTCAAACTGTTACTGGAAACGAACGCTTCAACATAGAAGAAGGAAATTTGGGGAACCAAGTCGCCTTAGTGTACTGATCATTACCTGAAAGTATCATCCAGTTTGGGTGAAAAAATATTTGCTGAGATTTCTGGAGATTTGTAATTTGGGAAACCGGGCAACCCCTTTTCATGAAAGTGTTTCTCGCCAGTCACTGCTTAGGGCTATATCAAGAGGAAACAAAACATAGAGATAGAACGTGAAACTACTTTATTGTGTCAAGTTTCAAGAAGCTAGCACAAACCGTGTTGGTTTTAGAGTTCCAAATACATCTATCAATATAGGAGAAAACAGAGTGAAACCTAAAAATTCAAACTGTTAAAGGAAACGAACGCTTCAACATAGAAGAAGGAAATTTGGGGAACCAAGTCGCCTTAGTGTACTGATCATTACCTGAAAGTATCATCCAGTTAGGGTGAAAAAATATTTGCTGAGATTTCTGGAGATTCATAATTTTGGGCAGCCTGGCAACCCCTTTCCATGAAAGTGTTTCTCGCCAGTCACTGCTTAGGGCTACATTAAGAGGAAACAAAACGTAGAGATAGAACGTGATACTACTTTATTGTGTCAAGTTTCAAGAAGCTAGCACAAACCGTGTTGGATTTAGAGTTCCAAATACGTCTATCAATATAGGAGAAAACAGAGTGAAACCTAAAAATTCAAACTGTTACTGGAAACGAACGCTTCAACATAGAAGAACGAAATTTGGGGAACCAAGTCGCCTTAGTGTACTGATCATTACCTGAAAGTATCATCCAGTTTGGGTGGAAAAATATTTGCTGAGATTTCTGGAGATTCGTAATTTTGGGAAGCCTGGCAACCCCTTTCCATGAAAGTGTTTCTCGCCAGTCACTGCTTAGGGCTACATCAAGAGGAAACAAAACATAGAGATAGAACGTGAAACTACTTTATTGTGTCAAGTTTCAAGAAGCTAGCACAAACCGTGTTGGATTTAGAGTTCCAAATACATCTATCAATATAGGAGAAAACAGAGTGAAACCTAAAAATTCAAACTGTTACTGGAAACGAACGCTTCAACATAGAAGAACGAAATTTGGGGAACCAAGTCGCCTTAGTGTACTTATCATTACCTGAAAGTATCATCCAGTTTGGGTGAAAAAATATTTGCTGAGATTTCTGGAGATTTGTAATTTTGGGAAACCTGGCAACCCCTTTCCATGAAAGTGTTTCTCGCCAGTCACTGCTTAGGGCTATATCAAGAGGAAACAAAACATAGAGATAGAACGTGAAACTACTTTATTGTGTCAAGTTTCAAGAAGCTAGCACAAACCGTGTTGGATTTAGAGTTCCAAATACATCTATCAATATAGGAGAAAACAGAGTGAAACCTAAAAATTCAAACTGTTACAGGAAACGAACGCTTCAACATAGAAGAAGGAAATTTGGGGAACCAAGTCGCCTTAGTGTACTGATCATTACCTGAAAGTATCATCCAGTTTGGGTGAAAAAATATTTGCTGAGATTTCTGGAGATTCGTAATTTTGGGCAGCCTGGCAACTCCTTTCCATGAAAGTGTTTCTCGCCAGTCACTGCTTAGGGCTACATTAAGAGGAAAGAAAACGTAGAGATAGAACGTGAAACTACTTTATTGTGTCAAGTTTCAAGAAGCTAGCACAAACCGTGTTGGATTCAGAGTTCCAAATACATCTATCAATATAGGAGAAAACAGAGTGAAACCTGAAAATTCAAACTGTTACTGGAAACGAACGCTTCAACATAGAAGAACAAAATTTGGGGAACCTAGTCGCCTTAGTGTACTGATCATTACCTGAAAGTATCATCCAGTTTGGGTGAAAAAATATTTGTTGAGATTTCTGGAGATTTGTAATTTTGGGAAGCCTGGCAACCCCTTTCCATGAAAGTTTTTCTCGCCAGTCACTGCTTAGGGCTACATCAAGAGGAAACAAAACATAGAGATAGAACGTGAAACTACTTTATTGTGTCAAGTTTCAAGAAGCTAGCACAAACCGTGTTGGATTTAGAGTTCCAAATACGTCTATCAATATAGGAGAAAACAGAGTGAAACCTAAAAATTCAAACTGTTACTGGAAACGAACGCTTCAACATAGAAGAAGGAAATTTGGGGAACCAAGTCGCCTTAGTGTACTGATCATTACCTGAAAGTATCATCCAGTTTGGGTGAAAAAATATTTGCTGAGATTTCTGGAGATTTGTAATTTTGGGAAACCTGGCAACCCCTTTCCATGAAAGTGTTTCTCGCCAGTCACTGCTTAGGGCTATATCAAGAGGAAACAAAACATAGAGATAGAACGTGAAACTACTTTATTGTGTCAAGTTTCAAGAAGCTAGCACAAACCGTGTTGGATTTAGAGTTCCAAATACATCTATCAATATAGGAGAAACAGAGTGAAACCTAAAAATTCAAACTGTTACAGGAAAAGAACGCTTCAACATAGAAGAAGGAAATTTTGGGAACCAAGTTGCCTTAGTGTACTGATCATTACCTGAAAGTATCATCCAGTTTGGGTGAAAAAATATTTGCTGAGATTTCTGGAGATTCGTAATTTTGGGCAGCCTGGCAACCCCTTTCCATGAAAGTGTTTCTCGCCAGTCACTGGTTAGGGCTACATTAAGAGGAAACAAAACGTAGAGATAGAACGTGAAACTACTTTATTGTGTCAAGTTTCAAGAAGCTAGCACAAACCGTGTTGGATTTAGAGTTCCAAATACATCTATCAATATAGGAGAAAACAGAGTGAAACCTAAAAATTCAAACTGTTACTGGAAACGAACGCTTCAACATAGAAGAACGAAATTTGGGGAACCAAGTCCCCTTAGTGTACTTATCATTACCTGAAAGTATCATCCAGTTTGGGTGAAAAAATATTTGCTGAGATTTCTGGAGATTTGTAATTTTGGGAAACCTGGCAACCCCTTTCCATGAAAGTGTTTCTCGCCAGTCACTGCTTAGGGCTATATCAAGAGGAAACAAAACATAGAGATAGAACGTGAAACTACTTTATTGTGTCAAGTTTCAAGAAGCTAGCACAAACCGTGTTGGATTTAGAGTTCCAAATACATCTGTCAATATAGGAGAAAACAGAGTGAAACCTAAAAATTCAAACTGTTACAGGAAACGAACGCTTCAACATAGAAGAAGGAAATTTGGGGAACCAAGTCGCCTTAGTGTACTGATCATTACCTGAAAGTATCATCCAGTTTGGGTGAAAAAATATTTGCTGAGATTTCTGGAGATTCGTAATTTTGGGCAGCCTGGCAACTCCTTTCCATGAAAGTGTTTCTCGCCAGTCACTGCTTAGGGCTACATTAAGAGGAAAGAAAACGTAGAGATAGAACGTGAAACTAATTTATTGTGTCAAGTTTCAAGAAGCTAGCACAAACCGTGTTGAATTCAGAGTTCCAAATACATCTATCAATATAGGAGAAAACAGAGTGAAACCTAAAAATTCAAACTGTTACTGGAAACGAACGCTTCAACATAGAAGAACAAAATTTGGGGAACCTAGTCGCCTTAGTGTACTGATCATTACCTGAAAGTATCATCCAGTTTGGGTGAAAAAATATTTGTTGAGATTTCTGGAGATTTGTAATTTTGGGAAGCCTGGCAACCCCTTTCCATGAAAGTTTTTCTCGCCAGTCACTGCTTAGGGCTACATCAAGAGGAAACAAAACATAGAGATAGAACGTGAAACTACTTTATTGTGTCAAGTTTCAAGAAGCTAGCACAAACCGTGTTGGATTTAGAGTTCCAAATACGTCTATCAATATAGGAGAAAACAGAGTGAAACCTAAAAATTCAAACTGTTACTGGAAACGAACGCTTCAACATAGAGAAAGGAAATTTGGGGAACCAAGTCGCCTTAGTGTACTTATCATTACCTGAAAGTATCATCCAGTTTGGGTGAAAAAATATTTGCTGAGATTTCTGGAGATTCGTAATTTTGGGCAGCCTGGCAACCCCTTTCCATGAAAGTGTTTCTCGCCAGTCACTGCTTAGGGCTACATCAAGAGGAAACAAAACATAGAGATAGAACATGAAACTACTTTATTGTGTCAAGTTTCAAGAAGCTAGCACAAACCGTGTTGGATTTAGAGTTCCAAATACATCTATCAATATAGGAGAAAACAGAGTGAAACCTAAAAATTCAAACTGTTACTGGAAACGAACGCTTCAACATAGAAGAACGAAATTTGGGGAACCAAGTCGCCTTAGTGTACTTATCATTACCTGAAAGTATCATCCAGTTTGGGTGAAAAAATATTTGCTGAGATTTCTGGAGATTTGTAATTTTGGGAAACCTGGCAACCCCTTTCCATGAAAGTGTTTCTCGCCAGTCACTGCTTAGGGCTATATCAAGAGGAAACAAAACATAGAGATAGAACGTGAAACTACTTTATTCTGTCAAGTTTCAAGAAGCTAGCACAAACCGTGTTGGATTTAGAGTTCCAAATACATCTATCAATATAGGAGAAACAGAGTGAAACCTAAAAATTCAAACTGTTACAGGAAAAGAACGCTTCAACATAGAAGAAGGAAATTTGGGGAACCAAGTTGCCTTAGTGTACTGATCATTACCTGAAAGTATCATCCAGTTTGGGTGAAAAAATATTTGCTGAGATTTCTGGAGATTAGTACTTTTGGGCAGCCTGGCAACCCCTTTCCATGAAAGTGTTTCTCGCCAGTCACTGCTTAGGGCTACATTAAGAGGAACGAAAACGTAGAGATAGAACGTGAAACTACTTTATTGTGTCAAGTTTCAAGAAGCTAGCACAAACCGTGTTGGATGTAGAGTTCCAAATACATCTATCAATATAGGAGAAAACAGAGTGAAACCTAAAAATTCAAACTGTTACAGGAAACGAACGCTTCAACATAGAAGAAGGAAATTTGGGGAACCAAGTCGCCTTAGTGTACTGATCATTACCTGAAAGTATCATCCAGTTAGGGTGAAAAAATATTTGCTGAGATTTCTGGAGATTCGTAATTTTGGGCAGCCTGGCAACCCCTTTCCATGAAAGTGTTTCTCGCCAGTCACTCCTAGGGCTACATTAAGAGGAAACAAAACGTAGAAATAGAACGTGATACTACTTTATTGTGTCAAGTTTCAAGAAGCTAGCACAAACCGTGTTGGATTTAGAGTTCCAAATACGTCTATCAATATAGGAGAAAACAGAGTGAAACCTAAAAATTCAAACTGTTACTGGAAACGAACGCTTCAACATAGAAGAACAAAATTTGGGGAACAAAGTCGCCTTAGTGTACTGATCATTACCTGAAAGTATCATCCAGTTTGGGTGGAAAAATATTTGCTGAGATTTCTGGAGATTCGTAATTTTGGGAAGCCTGGCAACCCCTTTCCATGAAAGTGTTTCTCGCCAGTCACTGCTTAGGGCTACATCAAGAGGAAACAAAACATAGAGATAGAACGTGAAACTACTTTATTGTGTCAAGTTTCAAGAAGCTAGCACAAACCGTGTTGGATTTAGAGTTCCAAATACATCTATCAATATAGGAGAAACAGAGTGAAACCTAAAAATTCAAACTGTTACAGGAAAAGAACGCTTCTACATAGAAGAAGGAAATTTGGGGAACCAAGTCGCCTTAGTGTACTGATCATTACCTGAAAGTATCATCCAGTTTGGGTGAAAAAATATTTGCTGAGATTTCTGGAGATTCGTACTTTTGGGCAGCCTGGCAACCCCTTTCCATGAAAGTGTTTCTCGCCAGTCACTGCTTAGGGCTACATTAAGAGGAACGAAAACAAAGAGATAGAACGTGAAACTACTTTATTGTGTCAAGTTTCAAGAAGCTAGCACAAACCGTGTTGGATGTAGAGTTCCAAATACATCTATCAATATAGGAGAAAACAGAGTGAAACCTAAAAATTCAAACTGTTACTGGAAACGAACGCTTCAACATAGTAGAACGAAATTTGGGGAACCAAGTCGCCTTAGTGTACTTATCATTACCTGAAAGTATCATCCAGGTTGGGTGAAAAAATATTTGCTGAGATTTCTGGAGATTTGTAATTTTGGGAAACCGGGCAACCCCTTTCCATGAAAGTGTTTCTCGCCAGTCACTGCCTAGGGCTATATCAAGAGGAAACAAAACATAGAGATAGAACGTGAAACTACTTTATTGTGTCAAGTTTCAAGAAGCTAGCACAAACCGTGTTGGTTTTAGAGTTCCAAATACATCTATCAATACAGGAGAAAACAGAGTGAAACCTAAAAATTCAAACTGTTACAGGAAACGAACGCTTCAACATAGAAGAAGGAAATTTGGGGAACCAAGTCGCCTTAGTGTACTGATCATTACCTGAAAGTATCATCCAGTTTGGGTGAAAAAATATTTGCTGAGATTTCTGGAGATTCGTAATTTTGGGCAGCCTGGCAACCCCTTTCCATGAAAGTGTTTCTCGCCAGTCACTGCTTAGGGCTACATTAAGAGGAAACAAAACGTAGAGATAGAACGTGAAACTACTTTATTGTGTCAAGTTTCAAGAAGCTAGCACAAACCGCGTTGGATGTAGAGTTCCAAATACATCTATCAATATAGGAGAAAACAGAGTGAAACCTAAAAATTCAAACTGTTACAGGAAACGAACGCTTCAACATAGAAGAACGAAATTTGGGGAACCAAGTCGCCTTAGTGTACTTATCATTACCTGAAAGTATCATCCAGTTTGGGTGGAAAAATATTTGCTGAGATTTCTGGAGATTCGTAATTTTGGGAAGCCTGGCAACCCCTTTCCATGAAAGTGTTTCTCGCCAGTCACTGCTTAGGGCTATATCAAGAGGAAACAAAACATAGAGATAGAACGTGAAACTACTTTATTGTGTCAAGTTTCAAGAAGCTAGCACAAACCGTGTTGGATTTAGAGTTCCAAATACATCTATCAATATAGGAGAAACAGAGTGAAACCTAAAAATTCAAACTGTTACAGGAAAAGAACGCTTCAACATAGAAGAAGGAAATTTGGGGAACCAAGTTGCCTTAGTGTACTGATCATTACCTGAAAGTATCATCCAGTTTGTGTGAAAAAATATTTGCTGAGATTTCTGGAGATTCGTACTTTTGGGCAGCCTGGCAACCCCTTTCCATGAAAGTGTTTCTCGCCAGTCACTGCTTAGGGCTACATTAAGAGGAAACAAAACGTAGAGATAGAACGTGAAACTAATTTATTGTGTCAAGTTTCATGAAGCTAGCACAAATCGTGTTGGATTTAGAGTTCCAAATACGTCTATCAATATAGGAGAAAACAGAGTGAAACCTAAAAATTCAAACTGTTACTGGAAACGAACGCTTCAACATAGAAGAACGAAATTTGGGGAACCAAGTCGCCTTAGTGTACTGATCATTACCTGAAAGTATCATCCAGTTTGGGTGGAAAAATATTTGCTGAGATTTCTGGAGATTCGTAATTTTGGGAAGCCTGGCAACCCCTTTCCATGAAAGTGTTTCTCGCCAGTCACTGCTTAGGGCTACATCAAGAGGAAACAAAACATAGAGATAGAACGTGAAACTACTTTATTGTGTCAAGTTTCAAGAAGCTAGCACAAACCGTGTTGGATTTAGAGTTCCAAATACATCTATCAATATAGGAGAAACAGAGTGAAACCTAAAAATTCAAACTGTTACAGGAAAAGAACGCTTCAACATAGAAGAAGGAAATTTGGGGAACCAAGTCGCCTTAGTGTACTGATCATTACCTGAAAGTATCATCCAGTTTGGGTGAAAAAATATTTGCTGAGATTTCTGGAGATTCGTACTTTTGGGCAGCCTGGCAACCCCTTTCCATGAAAGTGTTTCTCGCCAGTCACTGCTTAGGGCTACATTAAGAGGAATGAAAACGTAGAGATAGAACGTGAAACTACTTTATTGTGTCAAGTTTCAAGAAGCTAGCACAAACCGTGTTGGATGTAGAGTTCCAAATACATCTATCAATATAGGAGAAAACAGAGTGAAACCTAAAAATTCAAACTGTTACAGGAAAAGAACGCTTCAACATAGAAGAAGGAAATTTGGGGAACCAAGTCGCCTTAGTGTACTGATCATTACCTGAAAGTATCATCCAGTTTGGGTGAAAAAATATTTGCTGAGATTTCTGGAGATTCGTAATTTTGGGCAGCCTGGCAACCCCTTTCCATGAAAGTGTTTCTCGCCAGTCACTCCTAGGGCTACATTAAGAGGAAACAAAACGTAGAAATAGAACGTGATACTACTTTATTGTGTCAAGTTTCAAGAAGCTAGCACAAACCGTGTTGGATTTAGAGTTCCAAATACGTCTATCAATATAGGAGAAAACAGAGTGAAACCTAAAAATTCAAACTGTTACTGGAAACGAACGCTTCAACATAGAAGAACGAAATTTGGGGAACCAAGTCGCCTTAGTGTACTGATCATTACCTGAAAGTATCATCCAGTTTGGGTGGAAAAATATTTGCTGAGATTTCTGGAGATTCGTAATTTTGGGAAGCCTGGCAACCCCTTTCCATGAAAGTGTTTCTCGCCAGTCACTGCTTAGGGCTACATCAAGAGGAAACAAAACATAGAGATAGAACGTGAAACTACTTTATTGTGTCAAGTTTCAAGAAGCTAGCACAAACCGTGTTGGATTTAGAGTTCCAAATACATCTATCAATATAGGAGAAACAGAGTGAAACCTAAAAATTCAAACTGTTACAGGCAAAGAACGCTTCTACATAGAAGAAGGAAATTTGGGGAACCAAGTCGCCTTAGTGTACTGATCATTACCTGAAAGTATCATCCAGTTAGGGTGAAAAAATATTTGCTGAGATTTCTGGAGATTCGTACTTTTGGGCAGCCTGGCAACCCCTTTCCATGAAAGTGTTTCTCGCCAGTCACTGCTTAGGGCTACATTAAGAGGAACGAAAACGAAGAGATAGAACGTGAAACTACTTTATTGTGTCAAGTTTCAAGAAGCTAGCACTAACCGTGTTGGATGTAGAGTTCCAAATACATCTATCAATATAGGAGAAAACAGAGTGAAACCTAAAAATTCAAACTGTTACTGGAAACGAACGCTTCAACATAGTAGAACGAAATTTGGGGAACCAAGTCGCCTTAGTGTACTTATCATTACCTGAAAGTATCATCCAGGTTGGGTGAAAAAATATTTGCTGAGATTTCTGGAGATTTGTAATTTTGGGAAACCGGGCAACCCCTTTCCATGAAAGTGTTTCTCGCCAGTCACTGCCTAGGGCTATATCAAGAGGAAACAAAACATAGAGATAGAACGTGAAACTACTTTATTGTGTCAAGTTTCAAGAAGCTAGCACAAACCGTGTTGGTTTTAGAGTTCCAAATACATCTATCAATACAGGAGAAAACAGAGTGAAACCTAAAAATTCAAACTGTTACAGGAAACGAACGCTTCAACATAGAAGAAGGAAATTTGGGGAACCAAGTCGCCTTAGTGTACTGATCATTACCTGAAAGTATCATCCAGTTTGGGTGAAAAAATATTTGCTGAGATTTCTGGAGATTCGTAATTTTGGGCAGCCTGGCAACCCCTTTCCATGAAAGTGTTTCTCGCCAGTCACTGCTTAGGGCTACATTAAGAGGAAACAAAACGTAGAGATAGAACGTGAAACTACTTTATTGTGTCAAGTTTCAAGAAGCTAGCACAAACCGCGTTGGATGTAGAGTTCCAAATACATCTATCAATATAGGAGAAAACAGAGTGAAACCTAAAAATTCAAACTGTTACAGGAAACGAACGCTTCAACATAGAAGAACGAAATTTGGGGAACCAAGTCGCCTTAGTGTACTTATCATTACCTGAAAGTATCATCCAGTTTGGGTGGAAAAATATTTGCTGAGATTTCTGGAGATTCGTAATTTTGGGAAGCCTGGCAACCCCTTTCCATGAAAGTGTTTCTCGCCAGTCACTGCTTAGGGCTATATCAAGAGGAAACAAAACATAGAGATAGAACGTGAAACTACTTTATTGTGTCAAGTTTCAAGAAGCTAGCACAAACCGTGTTGGATTTAGAGTTCCAAATACATCTATCAATATAGGAGAAACAGAGTGAAACCTAAAAATTCAAACTGTTACAGGAAAAGAACGCTTCAACATAGATGAAGGAAATTTGGGGAACCAAGTTGCCTTAGTGTACTGATCATTACCTGAAAGTATCATCCAGTTTGTGTGAAAAAATATTTGCTGAGATTTCTGGAGATTCGTACTTTTGGGCAGCCTGGCAACCCCTTTCCATGAAAGTGTTTCTCGCCAGTCACTGCTTAGGGCTACATTAAGAGGAAACAAAACGTAGAGATAGAACGTGAAACTAATTTATTGTGTCAAGTTTCATGAAGCTAGCACAAATCGTGTTGGATTTAGAGTTCCAAATACGTCTATCAATATAGGAGTAAACAGAGTGAAACCTAAAAATTCAAACTGTTACTGGAAACGAATGCTTCAACATAGAAGAACGAAATTTGGGGAACCAAGTCGCCTTAGTGTACTGATCATTACCTGAAAGTATCATCCAGTTTGGGTGGAAAAATATTTGCTGAGATTTCTGGAGATTCGTAATTTTGGGAAGCCTGGCAACCCCTTTCCATGAAAGTGTTTCTCGCCAGTCACTGCTTAGGGCTACATCAAGAGGAAACAAAACATACAGATAGAACGTGAAACTACTTTATTGTGTCAAGTTTCAAGAAGCTAGCACAAACCGTGTTGGATTTAGAGTTCCAAATACATCTATCAATATAGGAGAAACAGAGTGAAACCTAAAAATTCAAACTGTTACAGGAAAAGAACGCTTCAACATAGAAGAAGGAAATTTGGGGAACCAAGTTGCCTTAGTGTACTTATCATTACCTGAAAGTATCATCCAGTTTGGGTGAAAAAATATTTGCTGAGATTTCTGGAGATTCGTACTTTTGGGCAGCCTGGCAACCCCTTTCCATGAAAGTGTTTCTCGCCAGTCACTGCTTAGGGCTACATTAAGAGGAATGAAAACGTAGAGATAGAACGTGAAACTACTTTATTGTGTCAAGTTTCAAGAAGCTAGCACAAACCGTGTTGGATGTAGAGTTCCAAATACATCTATCAATATAGGAGAAAACAGAGTGAAACCTAAAAATTCAAACTGTTACACGAAACGAACGCTTCAACATAGAAGAAGGAAATTTGGGGAACCAAGTCGCCTTAGTGTACTGATCATTACCTGAAAGTATCATCCAGTTAGGGTGAAAAAATATTTGCTGAGATTTCTGGAGATTCGTAATTTTGGGCAGCCTGGCAACCCCTTTCCATGAAAGTGTTTCTCGCCAGTCACTGCTTAGGGCTACATCAAGAGGAAAGAAAACGTAGAGATAGAACGTGAAACTACTTTATTGTGTCAAGTTTCAAGAAGCTAGCACAAACCGTGTTGGATTCAGAGTTCCAAATACATCTATCAATATAGGAGAAAACAGAGTGAAACCTAAAAATTCAAACTGTTACTGGAAACGAACGCTTCAACATAGAAGAAGGAAATTTGGGGAACCAAGTCGCCTTAGTGTACTGATCATTACCTGAAAGTATCATCCAGTTTGGGTGAAAAAATATTTGCTGAGATTTCTGGAGATTTGTAATTTTGGGAAACCGGGCAACCCCTTTCCATGAAAGTGTTTCTCGCCAGTCACTGCTTAGGGCTATATCAAGAGGAAACAAAACATAGAGATAGAACGTGAAACTACTTTATTGTGTCAAGTTTCAAGAAGCTAGCACAAACCGTGTTGGATTTAGAGTTCCAAATACATCTATCAATATAGGAGAAACAGAGTGAAACCTAAAAATTCAAACTGTTACAGGAAAAGAACGCTTCAACATAGAAGAAGGAAATTTGGGGAACCAAGTTGCCTTAGTGTACTTATCATTACCTGAAAGTATCATCCAGTTTGGGTGAAAAAATATTTGCTGAGATTTCTGGAGATTCGTACTTTTGGGCAGCCTGGCAACCCCTTTCCATGAAAGTGTTTCTCGCCAGTCACTGCTTAGGGCTACATTAAGAGGAATGAAAACGTAGAGATAGAACGTGAAACTACTTTATTGTGTCAAGTTTCAAGAAGCTAGCACAAACCGTGTTGGATGTAGAGTTCCAAATACATCTATCAATATAGGAGAAAACAGAGTGAAACCTAAAAATTCAAACTGTTACACGAAACGAACGCTTCAACATAGAAGAAGGAAATTTGGGGAACCAAGTCGCCTTAGTGTACTGATCATTACCTGAAAGTATCATCCAGTTAGGGTGAAAAAATATTTGCTGAGATTTCTGGAGATTCGTAATTTTGGGCAGCCTGGCAACCCCTTTCCATGAAAGTGTTTCTCGCCAGTCACTGCTTAGGGCTACATCAAGAGGAAAGAAAACGTAGAGATAGAACGTGAAACTACTTTATTGTGTCAAGTTTCAAGAAGCTAGCACAAACCGTGTTGGATTCAGAGTTCCAAATACATCTATCAATATAGGAGAAAACAGAGTGAAACCTAAAAATTCAAACTGTTACTGGAAACGAACGCTTCAACATAGAAGAAGGAAATTTGGGGAACCAAGTCGCCTTAGTGTACTGATCATTACCTGAAAGTATCATCCAGTTTGGGTGAAAAAATATTTGCTGAGATTTCTGGAGATTTGTAATTTTGGGAAACCGGGCAACCCCTTTCCATGAAAGTGTTTCTCGCCAGTCACTGCTTAGGGCTATATCAAGAGGAAACAAAACATAGAGATAGAACGTGAAACTACTTTATTGTGTCAAGTTTCAAGAAGCTAGCACAAACCGTGTTGGTTTTAGAGTTCCAAATACATCTATCAATATAGGAGAAAACAGAGTGAAACCTAAAAATTCAAACTGTTACAGGAAACGAACGCTTCAACATAGAAGAAGGAAATTTGGGGAACCAAGTCGCCTTAGTGTACTGATCATTACCTGAAAGTATCATCCAGTTAGGGTGAAAAAATATTTGCTGAGATTTCTGGAGATTCATAATTTTGGGCAGCCTGGCAACCCCTTTCCATGAAAGTGTTTCTCGCCAGTCACTGCTTAGGGCTACATTAAGAGGAAACAAAACGTAGAGATAGAACGTGATACTACTTTATTGTGTCAAGTTTCAAGAAGCTAGCACAAACCGTGTTGGATTTAGAGTTCCAAATACGTCTATCAATATAGGAGAAAACAGAGTGAAACCTAAAAATTCAAACTGTTACTGGAAACGAACGCTTCAACATAGAAGAACGAAATTTGGGGAACCAAGTCGCCTTAGTGTACTGATCATTACCTGAAAGTATCATCCAGTTTGGGTGGAAAAATATTTGCTGAGATTTCTGGAGATTCGTAATTTTGGGAAGCCTGGCAACCCCTTTCCATGAAAGTGTTTCTCGCCAGTCACTGCTTAGGGCTACATCAAGAGGAAACAAAACATAGAGATAGAACGTGAAACTACTTTATTGTGTCAAGTTTCAAGAAGCTAGCACAAACCGTGTTGGATTTAGAGTTCCAAATACATCTATCAATATAGGAGAAAACAGAGTGAAACCTAAAAATTCAAACTGTTACTGGAAACGAACGCTTCAACATAGAAGAACGAAATTTGGGGAACCAAGTCGCCTTAGTGTACTTATCATTACCTGAAAGTATCATCCAGTTTGGGTGAAAAAATATTTGCTGAGATTTCTGGAGATTTGTAATTTTGGGAAACCTGGCAACCCCTTTCCATGAAAGTGTTTCTCGCCAGTCACTGCTTAGGGCTATATCAAGAGGAAACAAAACATAGAGATAGAACGTGAAACTACTTTATTGTGTCAAGTTTCAAGAAGCTAGCACAAACCGTGTTGGATTTAGAGTTCCAAATACATCTATCAATATAGGAGAAAACAGAGTGAAACCTAAAAATTCAAACTGTTACAGGAAACGAACGCTTCAACATAGAAGAAGGAAATTTGGGGAACCAAGTCGCCTTAGTGTACTGATCATTACCTGAAAGTATCATCCAGTTTGGGTGAAAAAATATTTGCTGAGATTTCTGGAGATTCGTAATTTTGGGCAGCCTGGCAACTCCTTTCCATGAAAGTGTTTCTCGCCAGTCACTGCTTAGGGCTACATTAAGAGGAAAGAAAACGTAGAGATAGAACGTGAAACTACTTTATTGTGTCAAGTTTCAAGAAGCTAGCACAAACCGTGTTGGATTCAGAGTTCCAAATACATCTATCAATATAGGAGAAAACAGAGTGAAACCTGAAAATTCAAACTGTTACTGGAAACGAACGCTTCAACATAGAAGAACAAAATTTGGGGAACCTAGTCGCCTTAGTGTACTGATCATTACCTGAAAGTATCATCCAGTTTGGGTGAAAAAATATTTGTTGAGATTTCTGGAGATTTGTAATTTTGGGAAGCCTGGCAACCCCTTTCCATGAAAGTTTTTCTCGCCAGTCACTGCTTAGGGCTACATCAAGAGGAAACAAAACATAGAGATAGAACGTGAAACTACTTTATTGTGTCAAGTTTCAAGAAGCTAGCACAAACCGTGTTGGATTTAGAGTTCCAAATACGTCTATCAATATAGGAGAAAACAGAGTGAAACCGAAAAATTCAAACTGTTACTGGAAACGAACGCTTCAACATAGAAGAAGGAAATTTGGGGAACCAAGTCGCCTTAGTGTACTGATCATTACCTGAAAGTATCATCCAGTTTGGGTGAAAAAATATTTGCTGAGATTTCTGGAGATTTGTAATTTTGGGAAACCTGGCAACCCCTTTCCATGAAAGTGTTTCTCACCAGTCACTGCTTAGGGCTATATCAAGAGGAAACAAAACATAGAGATAGAACGTGAAACTACTTTATTGTGTCAAGTTTCAAGAAGCTAGCACAAACCGTGTTGGATTTAGAGTTCCAAATACATCTATCAATATAGGAGAAACAGAGTGAAACCTAAAAATTCAAACTGTTACAGGAAAAGAACGCTTCAACATAGAAGAAGGAAATTTTGGGAACCAAGTTGCCTTAGTGTACTGATCATTACCTGAAAGTATCATCCAGTTTGGGTGAAAAAATATTTGCTGAGATTTCTGGAGATTCGTAATTTTGGGCAGCCTGGCAACCCCTTTCCATGAAAGTGTTTCTCGCCAGTCACTGCTTAGGGCTACATTAAGAGGAAACAAAACGTAGAGATAGAACGTGAAACTACTTTATTGTGTCAAGTTTCAAGAAGCTAGCACAAACCGTGTTGGATTTAGAGTTCCAAATACATCTATCAATATAGGAGAAAACAGAGTGAAACCTAAAAATTCAAACTGTTACTGGAAACGAACGCTTCAACATAGAAGAACGAAATTTGGGGAACCAAGTAGCCTTAGTGTACGTATCATTACCTGAAAGTATCATCCAGTTTGGGTGAAAAAATATTTGCTGAGATTTCTGGAGATTCGTAATTTTGGGAAGCCTGGCAACCCCTTTCCATGAAAGTGTTTCTCGCCAGTCACTGCTTAGGGCTACATCAAGAGGAAAGAAAACGTAGAGATAGAACGTGAAACTACTTTATTGTGTCAAGTTTCAAGAAGCTAGCACAAACCGTGTTGGATTCAGAGTTCCAAATACATCTATCAATATAGGAGAAAACAGAGTGAAACCTAAAAATTCAAACTGTTACTGGAAACGAACGCTTCAACATAGAAGAAGGAAATTTGGGGAACCAAGTCGCCTTAGTGTACTGATCATTACCTGAAAGTATCATCCAGTTTGGGTGAAAAAATATTTGCTGAGATTTCTGG
Source organism: Spermophilus citellus (assembly GCF_964194105.1). NCBI lineage: Eukaryota > Metazoa > Chordata > Mammalia > Rodentia > Sciuridae > Spermophilus > Spermophilus citellus. Next base: position 8,309,812 of record NC_138195.1, read on the forward strand.
AGATTTGTAATTTTGGGAAACCGGGCAACCCCTTTCCATGAAAGTGTTTCTCGCCAGTCACTGCTTAGGGCTATATCAAGAGGAAACAAAACATAGAGATAGAACGTGAAACTACTTTATTGTGTCAAGTTTCAAGAAGCTAGCACAAACCGTGTTGGTTTTAGAGTTCCAAATACATCTATCAATATAGGAGAAAACAGAGTGAAACCTAAAAATTCAAACTGTTACAGGAAACGAACGCTTCAACATAGAAGAAGGAAATTTGGGGAACCAAGTCGCCTTAGTGTACTGATCATTACCTGAAAGTATCATCCAGTTAGGGTGAAAAAATATTTGCTGAGATTTCTGGAGATTCATAATTTTGAGCAGCCTGGCAACCCCTTTCCATGAAAGTGTTTCTCGCCAGTCACTGCTTAGGGCTACATTAAGAGGAAACAAAACGTAGAGATAGAACGTGATACTACTTTATTGTGTCAAGTTTCAAGAAGCTAGCACAAACCGTGTTGGATTTAGAGTTCCAAATACGTCTATCAATATAGGAGAAAACAGAGTGAAACCTAAAAATTCAAACTGTTACTGGAAACGAACGCTTCAACATAGAAGAACGAAATTTGGGGAACCAAGTCGCCTTAGTGTACTGATCATTACCTGAAAGTATCATCCAGTTTGGGTGGAAAAATATTTGCTGAGATTTCTGGAGATTCGTAATTTTGGGAAGCCTGGCAACCCCTTTCCATGAAAGTGTTTCTCGCCAGTCACTGCTTAGGGCTACATCAAGAGGAAACAAAACATAGAGATAGAACGTGAAACTACTTTATTGTGTCAAGTTTCAAGAAGCTAGCACAAACCGTGTTGGATTTAGAGTTCCAAATACATCTATCAATATAGGAGAAAACAGAGTGAAACCTAAAAATTCAAACTGTTACTGGAAACGAACGCTTCAACATAGAAGAACGAAATTTGGGGAACCAAGTCGCCTTAGTGTACTTATCATTACCTGAAAGTATCATCCAGTTTGGGTGAAAAAATATTTGCTGAGATTTCTGGAGATTTGTAATTTTGGGAAACCTGGCAACCCCTTTCCATGAAAGTGTTTCTCGCCAGTCACTGCTTAGGGCTATATCAAGAGGAAACAAAACATAGAGATAGAACGTGAAACTACTTTATTGTGTCAAGTTTCAAGAAGCTAGCACAAACCGTGTTGGATTTAGAGTTCCAAATACATCTATCAATATAGGAGAAAACAGAGTGAAACCTAAAAATTCAAACTGTTACAGGAAACGAACGCTTCAACATAGAAGAAGGAAATTTGGGGAACCAAGTCGCCTTAGTGTACTGATCATTACCTGAAAGTATCATCCAGTTTGGGTGAAAAAATATTTGCTGAGATTTCTGGAGATTCGTAATTTTGGGCAGCCTGGCAACTCCTTTCCATGAAAGTGTTTCTCGCCAGTCACTGCTTAGGGCTACATTAAGAGGAAAGAAAACGTAGAGATAGAACGTGAAACTACTTTATTGTGTCAAGTTTCAAGAAGCTAGCACAAACCGTGTTGGATTCAGAGTTCCAAATACATCTATCAATATAGGAGAAAACAGAGTGAAACCTGAAAATTCAAACTGTTACTGGAAACGAACGCTTCAACATAGAAGAACAAAATTTGGGGAACCTAGTCGCCTTAGTGTACTGATCATTACCTGAAAGTATCATCCAGTTTGGGTGAAAAAATATTTGTTGAGATTTCTGGAGATTTGTAATTTTGGGAAGCCTGGCAACCCCTTTCCATGAAAGTTTTTCTCGCCAGTCACTGCTTAGGGCTACATCAAGAGGAAACAAAACATAGAGATAGAACGTGAAACTACTTTATTGTGTCAAGTTTCAAGAAGCTAGCACAAACCGTGTTGGATTTAGAGTTCCAAATACGTCTATCAATATAGGAGAAAACAGAGTGAAACCGAAAAATTCAAACTGTTACTGGAAACGAACGCTTCAACATAGAAGAAGGAAATTTGGGGAACCAAGTCGCCTTAGTGTACTGATCATTACCTGAAAGTATCATCCAGTTTGGGTGAAAAAATATTTGCTGAGATTTCTGGAGATTTGTAATTTTGGGAAACCTGGCAACCCCTTTCCATGAAAGTGTTTCTCACCAGTCACTGCTTAGGGCTATATCAAGAGGAAACAAAACATAGAGATAGAACGTGAAACTACTTTATTGTGTCAAGTTTCAAGAAGCTAGCACAAACCGTGTTGGATTTAGAGTTCCAAATACATCTATCAATATAGGAGAAAGAGAGTGAAACCTAAAAATTCAAACTGTTACAGGAAAAGAACGCTTCAACATAGAAGAAGGAAATTTTGGGAACCAAGTTGCCTTAGTGTACTGATCATTACCTGAAAGTATCATCCAGTTTGGGTGAAAAAATATTTGCTGAGATTTCTGGAGATTCGTAATTTTGGGCAGCCTGGCAACCCCTTTCCATGAAAGTGTTTCTCGCCAGTCACTGCTTAGGGCTACATTAAGAGGAAACAAAACGTAGAGATAGAACGTGAAACTACTTTATTGTGTCAAGTTTCAAGAAGCTAGCACAAACCGTGTTGGATTTAGAGTTCCAAATACATCTATCAATATAGGAGAAAACAGAGTGAAACCTAAAAATTCAAACTGTTACTGGAAACGAACGCTTCAACATAGAAGAACGAAATTTGGGGAACCAAGTAGCCTTAGTGTACGTATCATTACCTGAAAGTATCATCCAGTTTGGGTGAAAAAATATTTGCTGAGATTTCTGGAGATTCGTAATTTTGGGAAGCCTGGCAACCCCTTTCCATGAAAGTGTTTCTCGCCAGTCACTGCTTAGGGCTACATCAAGAGGAAACAAAACATACAGATAGAACGTGAAACTACTTTATTGTGTCAAGTTTCAAGAAGCTAGCACAAACCGTGTTGGATGTAGAGTTCCAAATACATCTATCAATATAGGAGAAAACAGAGTGAAACCTAAAAATTCAAACTGTTACTGGAAACGAACGCTTCAACATAGAAGAACGAAATTTGGGGAACCAAGTCGCCTTAGTGTACTTATCATTACCTGAAAGTATCATCCAGTTTGGGTGAAAAAATATTTGCTGAGATTTCTGGAGATTTGTAATTTTGGGAAACCTGGCAACCCCTTTCCATGAAAGTGTTTCTCGCCAGTCACTGCTTAGGGCTATATCAAGAGGAAACAAAACATAGAGATAGAACGTGAAACTACTTTATTGTGTCAAGTTTCAAGAAGCTAGCACAAACTGTGTTGGATGTAGAGTTCCAAATACATCTATCAATATAGGAGAAAACAGAGTGAAACCTAAAAATTCAAACTGTTACTGGAAACGAACGCTTCAACATAGAAGAACGAAATTTGGCGAACCAAGTCGCCTTAGTGTACTTATGATTACCTGAAAGTATCATCCAGTTTGGGTGAAAAAATATTTGCTGAGATTTCTGAAGATTTGTAATTTTGGGAAACCGGGCAACCCCTTTCCATGAAAGTGTTTCTCGCCAGTCACTGCTTAGGGCTATATCAAGAGGAAACAAAATATAGAGATAGAACGTGAAACTACTTTATTGTGTCAAGTTTCAAGAAGCTAGCACAAACCGTGTTGGTTTTAGAGTTCCAAATACATCTATCAATATAGGAGAAAACAGAGTGAAACCTAAAAATTCAAACTGTTACAGGAAACGAACGCTTCAACATAGAAGAAGGAAATTTGGGGAACCAAGTCGCCTTAGTGTACTGATCATTACCTGAAAGTATCATCCAGTTAGTGTGAAAAAATATTTGCTGAGATTTCTGGAGATTCGTAATTTTGGGCAGCCTGGCAACCCCTTTCCATGAAAGTGTTTCTCGCCAGTCACTGCTTAGGGCTACATTAAGAGGAAACAAAACGTAGAGATAGAACGTGATACTACTTTATTGTGTCAAGTTTCAAGAAGCTAGCACAAACCGTGTTGGATTTAGAGTTCCAAATACGTCTATCAATATAGGAGAAAACAGAGTGAAACCTAAAAATTCAAACTGTTACTGGAAACGAACGCTTCAACATAGAAGAACGAAATTTGGGGAACCAAGTCGCCTTAGTGTACTGATCATTACCTGAAAGTATCATCCAGTTTGGGTGGAAAAATATTTGCTGAGATTTCTGGAGATTCGTAATTTTGGGAAGCCTGGCAACCCCTTTCCATGAAAGTGTTTCTCGCCAGTCACTGCTTAGGGCTACATCAAGAGGAAACAAAACATAGAGATAGAACGTGAAACTACTTTATTGTGTCAAGTTTCAAGAAGCTAGCACAAACCGTGTTGGATTTAGAGTTCCAAATACATCTATCAATATAGGAGAAAACAGAGTGAAACCTAAAAATTCAAACTGTTACTGGAAACGAACGCTTCAACATAGAAGAACGAAATTTGGGGAACCAAGTCCCCTTAGTGTACTTATCATTACCTGAAAGTATCATCCAGTTTGGGTGAAAAAATATTTGCTGAGATTTCTGGAGATTTGTAATTTTGGGAAACCTGGCAACCCCTTTCCATGAAAGTGTTTCTCGCCAGTCACTGCTTAGGGCTATATCAAGAGGAAACAAAACATAGAGATAGAACGTGAAACTACTTTATTGTGTCAAGTTTCAAGAAGCTAGCACAAACCGTGTTGGATTTAGAGTTCCAAATACATCTATCAATATAGGAGAAAACAGAGTGAAACCTAAAAATTCAAACTGTTACAGGAAACGAACGCTTCAACATAGAAGAAGGAAATTTGGGGAACCAAGTCGCCTTAGTGTACTGATCATTACCTGAAAGTATCATCCAGTTTGGGTGAAAAAATATTTGCTGAGATTTCTGGAGATTCGTAATTTTGGGAAGCCTGGCAACCCCTTTCCATGAAAGTTTTTCTCGCCAGTCACTGCTTAGGGCTACATCAAGAGGAAACAAAACATAGAGATAGAACGTGAAACTACTTTATTGTGTCAAGTTTCAAGAAGCTAGCACAAACCGTGTTGGATTTAGAGTTCCAAATACGTCTATCAATATAGGAGAAAACAGAGTGAAACCGAAAAATTCAAACTGTTACTGGAAACGAACGCTTCAACATAGAAGAAGGAAATTTGGGGAACCAAGTCGCCTTTGTGTACTGATCATTACCTGAAAGTATCATCCAGTTTGGGTGAAAAAATATTTGCTGAGATTTCTGGAGATTTGTAATTTTGGGAAACCTGGCAACCCCTTTCCATGAAAGTGTTTCTCACCAGTCACTGCTTAGGGCTATATGAAGAGGAAACAAAACATAGAGATAGAACGTGAAACTACTTTATTGTGTCAAGTTTCAAGAAGCTAGCACAAACCGTGTTGGATTTAGAGTTCCAAATACATCTATCAATATAGGAGAAACAGAGTGAAACCTAAAAATTCAAACTGTTACAGGAAAAGAACGCTTCAACATAGAAGAAGGAAATTTTGGGAACCAAGTTGCCTTAGTGTACTGATCATTACCTGAAAGTATCATCCAGTTTGGGTGAAAAAATATTTGCTGAGATTTCTGGAGATTCGTAATTTTGGGCAGCCTGGCAACCCCTTTCCATGAAAGTGTTTCTCGCCAGTCACTGCTTAGGGCTACATTAAGAGGAAACAAAACGTAGAGATAGAACGTGAAACTACTTTATTGTGTCAAGTTTCAAGAAGCTAGCACAAACCGTGTTGGATTTAGAGTTCCAAATACATCTATCAATATAGGAGAAAACAGAGTGAAACCTAAAAATTCAAACTGTTACTGGAAACGAACGCTTCTACATAGAAGAACGAAATTTGGGGAACCAAGTAGCCTTAGTGTACGTATCATTACCTGAAAGTATCATCCAGTTTGGGTGAAAAAATATTTGCTGAGATTTCTGGAGATTCGTAATTTTGGGAAGCCTGGCAACCCCTTTCCATGAAAGTGTTTCTCGCCAGTCACTGCTTAGGGCTACATCAAGAGGAAACAAAACATACAGATAGAACGTGAAACTACTTTATTGTGTCAAGTTTCAAGAAGCTAGCACAAACCGTGTTGGATGTAGGGTTCCAAATACATCTATCAATATAGGAGAAAACAGAGTGAAACCTAAAAATTCAAACTGTTACTGGAAACGAACGCTTCAACATAGAAGAACGAAATTTGGGGAACCAAGTCGCCTTAGTGTACTTATCATTACCTGAAAGTATCATCCAGTTTGGGTGAAAAAATATTTGCTGAGATTTCTGGAGATTTGTAATTTTGGGAAACCTGGCAACCCCTTTCCATGAAAGTGTTTCTCGCCAGTCACTGCTTAGGGCTATATCAAGAGGAAACAAAACATAGAGATAGAACGTGAAACTACTTTATTGTGTCAAGTTTCAAGAAGCTAGCACAAACTGTGTTGGATGTAGAGTTCCAAATACATCTATCAATATAGGAGAAAACAGAGTGAAACCTAAAAATTCAAACTGTTACTGGAAACGAACGCTTCAACATAGAAGAACGAAATTTGGCGAACCAAGTCGCCTTAGTGTACTTATGATTACCTGAAAGTAACATCCAGTTTGGGTGAAAAATTATTTGCTGAGATTTCTGAAGATTTGTAATTTTGGGAAACCGGGCAACCCCTTTCCATGTAAGTGTTTCTCGCCAGTCACTGCTTAGGGCTATATCAAGAGGAAACAAAATATAGAGATAGAACGTGAAACTACTTTATTGTGTCAAGTTTCAAGAAGCTAGCACAAACCGTGTTGGTTTTAGAGTTCCAAATACATCTATCAATATAGGAGAAAACAGAGTGAAACCTAAAAATTCAAACTGTTACAGGAAACGAACGCTTCAACATAGAAGAAGGAAATTTGGGGAACCAAGTCGCCTTAGTGTACTGATCATTACCTGAAAGTATCATCCAGTTAGGGTGAAAAAATATTTGCTGAGATTTCTGGAGATTCGTAATTTTGGGCAGCCTGGCAACCCCTTTCCATGAAAGTGTTTCTCGCCAGTCACTGCTTAGGGCTACATTAAGAGGAAACAAAACGTAGAGATAGAACGTGATACTACTTTATTGTGTCAAGTTTCAAGAAGCTAGCACAAACCGTGTTGGATTTAGAGTTCCAAATACGTCTATCAATATAGGAGAAAACAGAGTGAAACCTAAAAATTCAAACTGTTACTGGAAACGAACGCTTCAACATAGAAGAACGAAATTTGGGGAACCAAGTCGCCTTAGTGTACTGATCATTACCTGAAAGTATCATCCAGTTTGGGTGGAAAAATATTTGCTGAGATTTCTGGAGATTCGTAATTTTGGGAAGCCTGGCAACCCCTTTCCATGAAAGTGTTTCTCGCCAGTCACTGCTTAGGGCTACATCAAGAGGAAACAAAACATAGAGATAGAACGTGAAACTACTTTATTGTGTCAAGTTTCAAGAAGCTAGCACAAACCGTGTTGGATTTAGAGTTCCAAATACATCTATCAATATAGGAGAAAACAGAGTGAAACCTAAAAATTCAAACTGTTACTGGAAACGAACGCTTCAACATAGAAGAACGAAATTTGGGGAACCAAGTCCCCTTAGTGTACTTATCATTACCTGAAAGTATCATCCAGTTTGGGTGAAAAAATATTTGCTGAGATTTCTGGAGATTTGTAATTTTGGGAAACCTGGCAACCCCTTTCCATGAAAGTGTTTCTCGCCAGTCACTGCTTAGGGCTATATCAAGAGGAAACAAAACATAGAGATAGAACGTGAAACTACTTTATTGTGTCAAGTTTCAAGAAGCTAGCACAAACCGTGTTGGATTTAGAGTTCCAAATACATCTATCAATATAGGAGAAAACAGAGTGAAACCTAAAAATTCAAACTGTTACAGGAAACGAACGCTTCAACATAGAAGAAGGAAATTTGGGGAACCAAGTCGCCTTAGTGTACTGATCATTACCTGAAAGTATCATCCAGTTTGGGTGAAAAAATATTTGCTGAGATTTCTGGAGATTCGTAATTTTGGGCAGCCTGGCAACCCCTTTCCATGAAAGTGTTTCTCGCCAGTCACTGCTTAGGGCTACATTAAGAGGAAAGAAAACGTAGAGATAGAACGTGAAACTAATTTATTGTGTCAAGTTTCAAGAAGCTAGCACAAACCGTGTTGAATTCAGAGTTCCAAATACATCTATCAATATAGGAGAAAACAGAGTGAAACCTAAAAATTCAAACTGTTACTGGAAACGAACGCTTCAACATAGAAGAACAAAATTTGGGGAACCTAGTCGCCTTAGTGTACTGATCATTACCTGAAAGTATCATCCAGTTTGGGTGAAAAAATATTTGTTGAGATTTCTGGAGATTTGTAATTTTGGGAAGCCTGGCAACCCCTTTCCATGAAAGTGTTTCTCGCCAGTCACTGCTTAGGGCTACATCACGAGGAAACAAAACATAGAGATAGAACGTGAAACTACTTTATTGTGTCAAGTTTCAAGAAGCTAGCACAAACCGTGTTGGATTTAGAGTTCCAAATACGTCTATCAATATAGGAGAAAACAGAGTGAAACCTAAAAATTCAAACTGTTACTGGAAACGAACGCTTCAACATAGAGAAAGGAAATTTGGGGAACCAAGTCGCCTTAGTGTACTTATCATTACCTGAAAGTATCATCCAGTTTGGGTGAAAAAATATTTGCTGAGATTTCTGGAGATTCGTAATTTTGGGCAGCCTGGCAACCCCTTTCCATGAAAGTGTTTCTCGCCAGTCACTGCTTAGGGCTACATCAAGAGGAAACAAAACATAGAGATAGAACATGAAACTACTTTATTGTGTCAAGTTTCAAGAAGCTAGCACAAACCGTGTTGGATTTAGAGTTCCAAATACATCTATCAATATAGGAGAAAACAGAGTGAAACCTAAAAATTCAAACTGTTACTGGAAACGAACGCTTCAACATAGAAGAACGAAATTTGGGGAACCAAGTCGCCTTAGTGTACTTATCATTACCTGAAAGTATCATCCAGTTTGGGTGAAAAAATATTTGCTGAGATTTCTGGAGATTTGTAATTTTGGGAAACCTGGCAACCCCTTTCCATGAAAGTGTTTCTCGCCAGTCACTGCTTAGGGCTATATCAAGAGGAAACAAAACATAGAGATAGAACGTGAAACTACTTTATTGTGTCAAGTTTCAAGAAGCTAGCACAAACCGTGTTGGATTTAGAGTTCCAAATACATCTATCAATATAGGAGAAACAGAGTGAAACCTAAAAATTCAAACTGTTACAGGAAAAGAACGCTTCAACATAGAAGAAGGAAATTTGGGGAACCAAGTTGCCTTAGTGTACTGATCATTACCTGAAAGTATCATCCAGTTTGGGTGAAAAAATATTTGCTGAGATTTCTGGAGATTAGTACTTTTGGGCAGCATGGCAACCCCTTTCCATGAAAGTGTTTCTCGCCAGTCACTGCTTAGGGCTACATTAAGAGGAACGAAAACGTAGAGATAGAACGTGAAACTACTTTATTGTGTCAAGTTTCAAGAAGCTAGCACAAACCGTGTTGGATGTAGAGTTCCAAATACATCTATCAATATAGGAGAAAACAGAGTGAAACCTAAAAATTCAAACTGTTACAGGAAACGAACGCTTCAACATAGAAGAAGGAAATTTGGGGAACCAAGTCGCCTTAGTGTACTGATCATTACCTGAAAGTATCATCCAGTTAGGGTGAAAAAATATTTGCTGAGATTTCTGGAGATTCGTAATTTTGGGCAGCCTGGCAACCCCTTTCCATGAAAGTGTTTCTCGCCAGTCACTGCTTAGGGCTACATTAAGAGGAAACAAAACGTAGAAATAGAACGTGATACTACTTTATTGTGTCAAGTTTCAAGAAGCTAGCACAAACCGTGTTGGATTTAGAGTTCCAAATACGTCTATCAATATAGGAGAAAACAGAGTGAAACCTAAAAATTCAAACTGTTACTGGAAACGAACGCTTCAACATAGAAGAAGGAAATTTGGGGAACCAAGTCGCCTTAGTGTACTGATCATTACCTGAAAGTATCATCCAGTTTGGGTGGAAAAATATTTGCTGAGATTTCTGGAGATTCGTAATTTTGGGAAGCCTGGCAACCCCTTTCCATGAAAGTGTTTCTCGCCAGTCACTGCTTAGGGCTACATCAAGAGGAAACAAAACATAGAGATAGAACGTGAAACTACTTTATTGTGTCAAGTTTCAAGAAGCTAGCACAAACCGTGTTGGATTTAGAGTTCCAAATACATCTATCAATATAGGAGAAACAGAGTGAAACCTAAAAATTCAAACTGTTACAGGAAAAGAACGCTTCAACATAGAAGAAGGAAATTTGGGGAACCAAGTTGCCTTAGTGTACTTATCATTACCTGAAAGTATCATCCAGTTTGGGTGAAAAAATATTTGCTGAGATTTCTGGAGATTCGTACTTTTGGGCAGCCTGGCAACCCCTTTCCATGAAAGTGTTTCTCGCCAGTCACTGCTTAGGGCTACATTAAGAGGAACGAAAACGTAGAGATAGAACGTGAAACTACTTTATTGTGTCAAGTTTCAAGAAGCTAGCACAAACCGTGTTGGATGTAGAGTTCCAAATACATCTATCAATATAGGAGAAAACAGAGTGAAACCTAAAAATTCAAACTGTTACTGGAAACGAACGCTTCAACATAGTAGAACGAAATTTGGGGAACCAAGTCGCCTTAGTGTACTTATCATTACCTGAAAGTATCATCCAGGTTGGGTGAAAAAATATTTGCTGAGATTTCTGGAGATTTGTAATTTTGGGAAACCGGGCAACCCCTTTCCATGAAAGTGTTTCTCGCCAGTCACTGCCTAGGGCTATATCAAGAGGAAACAAAACATAGAGATAGAACGTGAAACTACTTTATTGTGTCAAGTTTCAAGAAGCTAGCACAAACCGTGTTGGATTTAGAGTTCCAAATACATCTATCAATACAGGAGAAAACAGAGTGAAACCTAAAAATTCAAACTGTTACAGGAAACGAACGCTTCAACATAGAAGAAGGAAATTTGGGGAACCAAGTCGCCTTAGTGTACTGATCATTACCTGAAAGTATCATCCAGTTTGGGTGAAAAAATATTTGCTGAGATTTCTGGAGATTCGTAATTTTGGGCAGCCTGGCAACCCCTTTCCATGAAAGTGTTTCTCGAGAGTCACTGCTTAGGGCTACATTAAGAGGAAACAAAACGTAGAGATAGAACGTGAAACTACTTTATTGTGTCAAGTTTCAGGAAGCTAGCACAAACCGCGTTGGATGTAGAGTTCCAAATACATCTATCAATATAGGAGAAAACAGAGTGAAACCTAAAAATTCAAACTGTTACAGGAAACGAACGCTTCAACATAGAAGAACGAAATTTGGGGAACCAAGTCGCCTTAGTGTACTTATCATTACCTGAAAGTATCATCCAGTTTGGGTGGAAAAATATTTCTGAGATTTCTGGAGATTCGTAATTTTGGGAAGCCTGGCAACCCCTTTCCATGAAAGTGTTTCTCACCAGTCACTGCTTAGGGCTATATCAAGAGGAAACAAAACATAGAGATAGAACGTGAAACTACTTTATTGTGTCAAGTTTCAAGAAGCTAGCACAAACCGTGTTGGATTTAGAGTTCCAAATACATCTATCAATATAGGAGAAACAGAGTGAAACCTAAAAATTCAAACTGTTACAGGAAAAGAACGCTTCAACATAGAAGAAGGAAATTTGGGGAACCAAGTTGCCTTAGTGTACTGATCATTACCTGAAAGTATCATCCAGTTTGGGTGAAAAAATATTTGCTGAGATTTCTGGAGATTCGTACTTTTGGGCAGCCTGGCAACCCCTTTCCATGAAAGTGTTTCTCGCCAGTCACTGCTTAGGGCTACATTAAGAGGAAACAAAACGTAGAGATAGAACGTGATACTACTTTATTGTGTCAAGTTTCAAGAAGCTAGCACAAACCGTGTTGGATTTAGAGTTCCAAATACGTCTATCAATATAGGAGAAAACAGAGTGAAACCTAAAAATTCAAACTGTTACTGGAAACGAACGCTTCAACATAGAAGAACGAAATTTGGGGAACCAAGTCGCCTTAGTGTACTGATCATTACCTGAAAGTATCATCCAGTATGGGTGGAAAAATATTTGCTGAGATTTCTGGAGATTCGTAATTTTGGGAAGCCTGGCAACCCCTTTCCATGAAAGTGTTTCTCGCCAGTCACTGCTTAGGGCTACATCAAGAGGAAACAAAACATAGAGATAGAACGTGAAACTACTTTATTGTGTCAAGTTTCAAGAAGCTAGCTCAAACCGTGTTGGATTTAGAGTTCCAAATACATCTATCAATATAGGAGAAACAGAGTGAAACCTAAAAATTCAAACTGTTACAGGAAAAGAACGCTTCAACATAGAAGAAGGAAATTTGGGGAACCAAGTTGCCTTAGTGTACTTATCATTACCTGAAAGTATCATCCAGTTTGGGTGAAAAAATATTTGCTGAGATTTCTGGAGATTCGTACTTTTGGGCAGCCTGGCAACCCCTTTCCATGAAAGTGTTTCTCGCCAGTCACTGCTTAGGGCTACATTAAGAGGAATGAAAACGTAGAGATAGAACGTGAAACTACTTTATTGTGTCAAGTTTCAAGAAGCTAGCACAAACCGTGTTGGATGTAGAGTTCCAAATACATCTATCAATATAGGAGAAAACAGAGTGAAACCTAAAAATTCAAACTGTTACACGAAACGAACGCTTCAACATAGAAGAAGGAAATTTGGGGAACCAAGTCGCCTTAGTGTACTGATCATTACCTGAAAGTATCATCCAGTTAGGGTGAAAAAATATTTGCTGAGATTTCTGGAGATTCGTAATTTTGGGCAGCCTGGCAACCCCTTTCCATGAAAGTGTTTCTCGCCAGTCACTGCTTAGGGCTACATCAAGAGGAAACAAAACATAGAGATAGAACGTGAAACTACTTTATTGTGTCAAGTTTCAAGAAGCTAGCACAAACCGTGTTGGATTTAGAGTTCCAAATACATCTATCAATATAGGAGAAAACAGAGTGAAACCTAAAAATTCAAACTGTTACTGGAAACGAACGCTTCAACATAGAAGAACGAAATTTGGGCAACCAAGTCGCCTTAGTGTACTTATCATTACCTGAAAGTATCATCCAGTTTGGGTGAAAAAATATTTGCTGAGATTTCTGGAGATTTGTAATTTTGGGAAACCTGGCAACCCCTTTCCATGAAAGTGTTTCTCGCCAGTCACTGCTTAGGGCTATATCAAGAGGAAACAAAACATAGAGATAGAACGTGAAACTACTTTATTGTGTCAAGTTTCAAGAAGCTAGCACAAACCGTGTTGGATTTAGAGTTCCAAATACATCTATCAATATAGGAGAAAACAGAGTGAAACCTAAAAATTCAAACTGTTACAGGAAACGAACGCTTCAACATAGAAGAAGGAAATTTGGGGAACCAAGTCGCCTTAGTGTACTGATCATTACCTGAAAGTATCATCCAGTTTGGGTGAAAAAATATTTGCTGAGATTTCTGGAGATTCGTAATTTTGGGCAGCCTGGCAACCCCTTTCCATGAAAGTGTTTCTCGCCAGTCACTGCTTAGGGCTACATTAAGAGGAAAGAAAACGTAGAGATAGAACGTGAAACTACTTTATTGTGTCAAGTTTCAAGAAGCTAGCACAAACCGTGTTGGATTCAGAGTTCCAAATACATCTATCAATATAGGAGAAAACAGAGTGAAACCTAAAAATTCAAACTGTTACTGGAAACGAACGCTTCAACATAGAAGAAGGAAATTTGGGGAACCAAGTCGCCTTAGTGTACTGATCATTACCTGAAAGTATCATCCAGTTTGGGTGAAAAAATATTTGCTGAGATTTCTGGAGATTTGTAATTTTGGGAAACCGGGCAACCCCTTTCCATGAAAGTGTTTCTCGCCAGTCACTGCTTAGGGCTATATCAAGAGGAAACAAAACATAGAGATAGAACGTGAAACTACTTTATTGTGTCAAGTTTCAAGAAGCTAGCACAAACCGTGTTGGTTTTAGAGTTCCAAATACATCTATCAATATAGGAGAAAACAGAGTGAAACCTAAAAATTCAAACTGTTACAGGAAACGAACGCTTCAACATAGAAGAAGGAAATTTGGGGAACCAAGTCGCCTTAGTGTACTGATCATTACCTGAAAGTATCATCCAGTTAGGGTGAAAAAATATTTGCTGAGATTTCTGGAGATTCATAATTTTGGGCAGCCTGGCAACCCCTTTCCATGAAAGTGTTTCTCGCCAGTCACTGCTTAGGGCTACATTAAGAGGAAACAAAACGTAGAGATAGAACGTGATACTACTTTATTGTGTCAAGTTTCAAGAAGCTAGCACAAACCGTGTTGGATTTAGAGTTCCAAATACGTCTATCAATATAGGAGAAAACAGAGTGAAACCTAAAAATTCAAACTGTTACTGGAAACGAACGCTTCAACATAGAAGAACGAAATTTGGGGAACCAAGTCGCCTTAGTGTACTGATCATTACCTGAAAGTATCATCCAGTTTGGGTGGAAAAATATTTGCTGAGATTTCTGGAGATTCGTAATTTTGGGAAGACTGGCAACCCCTTTCCATGAAAGTTTTTCTCGCCAGTCACTGCTTAGGGCTACATCAAGAGGAAACAAAACATAGAGATAGAACGTGAAACTACTTTATTGTGTCAAGTTTCAAGAAGCTAGCACAAACCGTGTTGGATTTAGAGTTCCAAATACATCTATCAATATAGGAGAAAACAGAGTGAAACCTAAAAATTCAAACTGTTACTGGAAACGAACGCTTCAACATAGAAGAACGAAATTTGGGGAACCAAGTCGCCTTAGTGTACTTATCATTACCTGAAAGTATCATCCAGTTTGGGTGAAAAAATATTTGCTGAGATTTCTGGAGATTTGTAATTTTGGGAAACCGGGCAACCCCTTTCCATGAAAGTGTTTCTCGCCAGTCACTGCTTAGGGCTATATCAAGAGGAAACAAAACATAGAGACAGAACGTGAAACTACTTTATTGTGTCAAGTTTCAAGAAGCTAGCACAAACCGTGTTGGATTTAGAGTTCCAAATACATCTATCAATATAGGAGAAAACAGAGTGAAACCTAAAAATTCAAACTGTTACAGGAAACGAACGCTTCAACATAGAAGAAGGAAATTTGGGGAACCAAGTCGCCTTAGTGTACTGATCATTACCTGAAAGTATCATCCAGTTTGGGTGAAAAAATATTTGCTGGGATTTCTGGAGATTCGTAATTTTGGGCAGCCTGGCAACTCCTTTCCATGAAAGTGTTTCTCGCCAGTCACTGCTTAGGGCTACATTAAGAGGAAAGAAAACGTAGAGATAGAACGTGAAACTACTTTATTGTGTCAAGTTTCAAGAAGCTAGCACAAACCGTGTTGGATTCAGAGTTCCAAATACATCTATCAATATAGGAGAAAACAGAGTGAAACCTGAAAATTCAAACTGTTACTGGAAACGAACGCTTCAACATAGAAGAACAAAATTTGGGGAACCTAGTCGCCTTAGTGTACTGATCATTACCTGAAAGTATCATCCAGTTTGGGTGAAAAAATATTTGTTGAGATTTCTGGAGATTTGTAATTTTGGGAAGCCTGGCAACCCCTTTCCATGAAAGTTTTTCTCGCCAGTCACTGCTTAGGGCTACATCAAGAGGAAACAAAACATAGAGATAGAACGTGAAACTACTTTATTGTGTCAAGTTTCAAGAAGCTAGCACAAACCGTGTTGGATTTAGAGTTCCAAATACGTCTATCAATATAGGAGAAAACAGAGTGAAACCTAAAAATTCAAACTGTTACTGGAAACGAACGCTTCAACATAGAAGAAGGAAATTTGGGGAACCAAGTCGCCTTAGTGTACTGATCATTACCTGAAAGTATCATCCAGTTTGGGTGAAAAAATATTTGCAGAGATTTCTGGAGATTTGTAATTTTGGGAAACCTGGCAACCCCTTTCCATGAAAGTGTTTCTCACCAGTCACTGCTTAGGGCTATATCAAGAGGAAACAAAACATAGAGATAGAACGTGAAACTACTTTATTGTGTCAAGTTTCAAGAAGCTAGCACAAACCGTGTTGGATTTAGAGTTCCAAATACATCTATCAATATAGGAGAAACAGAGTGAAACCTAAAAATTCAAACTGTTACAGGAAAAGAACGCTTCAACATAGAAGAAGGAAATTTTGGGAACCAAGTTGCCTTAGTGTACTGATCATTACCTGAAAGTATCATCCAGTTTGGGTGAAAAAATATTTGCTGAGATTTCTGGAGATTCGTAATTTTGGGCAGCCTGGCAACCCCTTTCCATGAAAGTGTTTCTCGCCAGTCACTGCTTAGGGCTACATTAAGAGGAAACAAAACGTAGAGATAGAACGTGAAACTACTTTATTGTGTCAAGTTTCAAGAAGCTAGCACAAACCGTGTTGGATTTAGAGTTCCAAATACATCTATCAATATAGGAGAAAACAGAGTGAAACCTAAAAATTCAAACTGTTACTGGAAACGAACGCTTCAACATAGAAGAACGAAATTTGGGGAACAAAGTCGCCTTAGTGTACGTATCATTACCTGAAAGTATCATCCAGTTTGGGTGAAAAAATATTTGCTGAGATTTCTGGAGATTCGTAATTTTGGGAAGCCTGGCAACCCCTTTCCATGAAAGTGTTTCTCACCAGTCACTGCTTAGGGCTACATCAAGAGGAAACAAAACATACAGATAGAACGTGAAACTACTTTATTGTGTCAAGTTTCAAGAAGCTAGCACAAACCGTGTTGGATGTAGAGTTCCAAATACATCTATCAATATAGGAGAAAACAGAGTGAAACCTAAAAATTCAAACTGTTACTGGAAACGAACGCTTCAACATAGAAGAATGAAATTTGGGGAACCAAGTCGCCTTAGTGTACTTATCATTACCTGAAAGTATCATCCAGTTTGGGTGAAAAAATATTTGCTGAGATTTCTGGAGATTTGTAATTTTGGGAAACCTGGCAACCCCTTTCCATGAAAGTGTTTCTTGCCAGTCACTGCTTAGGGCTATATCAAGAGGAAACAAAACATAGAGATAGAACGTGAAACTACTTTATTGTGTCAAGTTTCAAGAAGCTAGCACAAACTGTGTTGGATGTAGAGTTCCAAATACATCTATCAATATAGGAGAAAACAGAGTGAAACCTAAAAATTCAAACTGTTACTGGAAACGAACGCTTCAACATAGAAGAACGAAATTTGGGGAACCAAGTCGCCTTAGTGTACTTATGATTACCTGAAAGTATCATCCAGTTTGGGTGAAAGAAATATTTGCTGAGATTTCTGAAGATTTGTAATTTTGGGAAACCGGGCAACCCCTTTCCATGAAAGTGTTTCTCGCCAGTCACTGCTTAGGGCTATATCAAGAGGAAACAAAACATAGAGATAGAACGTGAAACTACTTTATTGTGTCAAGTTTCAAGAAGCTAGCACAAACCGTGTTGGATTTAGAGTTCCAAATACATCTATCAATATAGGAGAAAACAGAGTGAAACCTAAAAATTCAAACTGTTACAGGAAACGAACGCTTCAACATAGAAGAAGGAAATTTGGGGAACCAAGTCGCCTTAGTGTACTGATCATTACCTGAAAGTATCATCCAGTTTGGGTGAAAAAATATTTGCTGAGATTTCTGGAGATTCGTAATTTTGGGCAGCCTGGCAACTCCTTTCCATGAAAGTGTTTCTCGCCAGTCACTGCTTAGGGCTACATTAAGAGGAAAGAAAACGTAGAGATAGAACGTGAAACTAATTTATTGTGTCAAGTTTCAAGAAGCTAGCACAAACCGTGTTGAATTCAGAGTTCCAAATACATCTATCAATATAGGAGAAAACAGAGTGAAACCTAAAAATTCAAACTGTTACTGGAAACGAACGCTTCAACATAGAAGAACAAAATTTGGGGAACCTAGTCGCCTTAGTGTACTGATCATTACCTGAAAGTATCATCCAGTTTGGGTGAAAAAATATTTGTTGAGATTTCTGGAGATTTGTAATTTTGGGAAGCCTGGCAACCCCTTTCCATGAAAGTTTTTCTCGCCAGTCACTGCTTAGGGCTACATCAAGAGGAAACAAAACATAGAGATAGAACGTGAAACTACTTTATTGTGTCAAGTTTCAAGAAGCTAGCACAAACCGTGTTGGATTTAGAGTTCCAAATACGTCTATCAATATAGGAGAAAACAGAGTGAAACCTAAAAATTCAAACTGTTACTGGAAACGAACGCTTCAACATAGAGAAAGGAAATTTGGGGAACCAAGTCGCCTTAGTGTACTTATCATTACCTGAAAGTATCATCCAGTTTGGGTGAAAAAATATTTGCTGAGATTTCTGGAGATTCGTAATTTTGGGCAGCCTGGCAACCCCTTTCCATGAAAGTGTTTCTCGCCAGTCACTGCTTAGGGCTACATCAAGAGGAAACAAAACATAGAGATAGAACGTGAAACTACTTTATTGTGTCAAGTTTCAAGAAGCTAGCACAAACCGTGTTGGATTTAGAGTTCCAAATACATCTATCAATATAGGAGAAAACAGAGTGAAACCTAAAAATTCAAACTGTTACAGGAAACGAACGCTTCAACATAGAAGAAGGAAATTTGGGGAACCAAGTCGCCTTAGTGTACTGATCATTACCTGAAAGTATCATCCAGTTTGGGTGAAAAAATATTTGCTGAGATTTCTGGAGATTCGTAATTTTGGGCAGCCTGGCAACTCCTTTCCATGAAAGTGTTTCTCGCCAGTCACTGCTTAGGGCTACATTAAGAGGAAAGAAAACGTAGAGATAGAACGTGAAACTAATTTATTGTGTCAAGTTTCAAGAAGCTAGCACAAACCGTGTTGAATTCAGAGTTCCAAATACATCTATCAATATAGGAGAAAACAGAGTGAAACCTAAAAATTCAAACTGTTACTGGAAACGAACGCTTCAACATAGAAGAACAAAATTTGGGGAACCTAGTCGCCTTAGTGTACTGATCATTACCTGAAAGTATCATCCAGTTTGGGTGAAAAAATATTTGTTGAGATTTCTGGAGATTTGTAATTTTGGGAAGCCTGGCAACCCCTTTCCATGAAAGTTTTTCTCGCCAGTCACTGCTTAGGGCTACATCAAGAGGAAACAAACCATAGAGATAGAACGTGAAACTACTTTATTGTGTCAAGTTTCAAGAAGCTAGCACAAACCGTGTTGGATTTAGAGTTCCAAATACGTCTATCAATATAGGAGAAAACAGAGTGAAACCTAAAAATTCAAACTGTTACTGGAAACGAACGCTTCAACATAGAGAAAGGAAATTTGGGGAACCAAGTCGCCTTAGTGTACTTATCATTACCTGAAAGTATCATCCAGTTTGGGTGAAAAAATATTTGCTGAGATTTCTGGAGATTCGTAATTTTGGGCAGCCTGGCAACCCCTTTCCATGAAAGTGTTTCTCGCCAGTCACTGCTTAGGGCTACATCAAGAGGAAACAAAACATAGAGATAGAACATGAAACTACTTTATTGTGTCAAGTTTCAAGAAGCTAGCACAAACCGTGTTGGATGTAGAGTTCCAAATACATCTATCAATATAGGAGAAAACAGAGTGAAACCTAAAAATTCAAACTGTTACTGGAAACGAACGCTTCAACATAGAAGAACGAAATTTGGGGAACCAAGTCGCCTTAGTGTACTTATCATTACCTGAAAGTATCATCCAGTTTGGGTGAAAAAATATTTGCTGAGATTTCTGGAGATTTGTAATTTTGGGAAACCTGGCAACCCCTTTCCATGAAAGTGTTTCTCGCCAGTCACTGCTTAGGGCTATATCAAGAGGAAACAAAACATAGAGATAGAACGTGAAACTACTTTATTGTGTCAAGTTTCAAGAAGCTAGCACAAACCGTGTTGGATTTAGAGTTCCAAATACATCTATCAATATAGGAGAAACAGAGTGAAACCTAAAAATTCAAACTGTTACAGGAAAAGAACGCTTCAACATAGAAGAAGGAAATTTGGGGAACCAAGTTGCCTTAGTGTACTGATCATTACCTGAAAGTATCATCCAGTTTGGGTGAAAAAATATTTGCTGAGATTTCTGGAGATTCGTACTTTTGGGCAGCCTGGCAACCCCTTTCCATGAAAGTGTTTCTCGCCAGTCACTGCTTAGGGCTACATTAAGAGGAACGAAAACGTAGAGATAGAACGTGAAACTACTTTATTGTGTCAAGTTTCAAGAAGCTAGCACAAACCGTGTTGGATTTAGAGTTCCAAATACATCTATCAATATAGGAGAAAACAGAGTGTAACCTAAAAATTCAAACTGTTACTGGAAACGAACGCTTCAACATCGAAGAACAAAATTTGGGGAACCTAGTCGCCTTAGTGTACTGATCATTACCTGAAAGTATCATCCAGTTTGGGTGAAAAAATATTTGCTGAGATTTCTGGAGATTTGTAATTTTGGGCAGCCTGGCAACCCCTTTCCATGAAAGTGTTTCTCGCCAGTCACTGCTTAGGGCTACATCAAGAGGAAACAAAACATAGAGATAGAACGTGAAACTACTTTATTGTGTCAAGTTTCAAGAAGCTAGCACAAACCGTGTTGGATGTAGAGTTCCAAATACATCTATCAATATAGGAGAAAACAGAGTGAAACCTAAAAATTCAAACTGTTACTGGAAACGAACGCTTCAACATAGAAGAACGAAATTTGGGGAACCAAGTCGCCTTAGTGTACGTATCATTACCTGAAAGTATCATCCAGTTTGGGTGAAAAAATATTTGCTGAGATTTCTGGAGATTTGTAATTTTGGGAAACCTGGCAACCCCTTTCCATGAAAGTGTTTCTCGCCAGTCACTGCTTAGGGCTATATCAAGAGGAAACAAAACATAGAGATAGAACGTGAAACTACTTTATTGTGTCAAGTTTCAAGAAGCTAGCACAAACCGTGTTGGATGTAGAGTTCCAAATACATCTATCAATATAGGAGAAAAGAGTGAAACCTAAAAATTCAAACTGTTACTGGAAACAAATGCTTCAACATAGAAGAACGAAATTTGGGGAACCAAGTCGCCTTAGTGTACTTATCATTACCTGAAAGTATCATCCAGTTTGGGTGAAAAAATATTTGCTGAGATTTCTGGAGATTTGTAATTTTGGGAAACCTGGCAACCCCTTTCCATGAAAGTGTTTCTGGCCAGTCACTGCTTAGCGCTATATCAAGAGGAAACAAAACATAGAGATAGAACGTGAAACTACTTTATTGTGTCAAGTTTCAAGAAGCTAGCACAAACCGTGTTGGATGTAGAGTTCCAAATACATCTATCAATATAGGAGAAAAGAGTGAAACCTAAAAATTCAAACTGTTACTGGAAACGAACACTTCAACATAGAAGAACGAAATTTGGGGAACCAAGTCGCCTTAGTGTACTTATCATTACCTGAAAGTATCATCCAGTTTGGGTGAAAAAATATTTGCTGAGATTTCTGGAGATTTGTAATTTTGGGAAACCGGGCAACCCCTTTCCATGAAAGTGTTTCTCGCCAGTCACTGCTTAGGTCTATATCAAGAGGAAACAAAACATAGAGATAGAACGTGAAACTACTTTATTGTGTCAAGTTTCAAGAAACTAGCACAAACCGTGTTGGATGTAGAGTTCCAAATACATCTATCAATATAGGAGAAAACAGAGTGAAACCTAAAAATTCAAACTGTTACTGGAAACGAACGCTTCAACATAGAAGAACGAAATTTGGGGAACCAAGTCGCCTTAGTGTACTTATCATTACCTGAAAGTATCATCCAGTTTGGGTGAAAAAATATTTGCTGAGATTTCTGGAGATTTGTAATTTTGGGAAACCCGGCAACCCCTTTCCATGAAAGTGTTTCTCGCCAGTCACTGCCTAGGGCTATATCAAGAGGAAACAAAACATAGAGATAGAACGTGAAACTACTTTATTGTGTCAAGTTTCAAGAAGCTAGCACAAACCGTGTTGGTTTTAGAGTTCCAAATACATCTATCAATACAGGAGAAAACAGAGTGAAACCTAAAAATTCAAACTGTTACAGGAAACGAACGCTTCAACATAGAAGAAGGAAATTTGGGGAACCAAGTCGCCTTAGTGTACTGATCATTACCTGAAAGTATCATCCAGTTTGGGTGAAAAAATATTTGCTGAGATTTCTGGAGATTCGTAATTTTGGGCAGCCTGGCAACCCCTTTCCATGAAAGTGTTTCTCGCCAGTCACTGCTTAGGGCTACATTAAGAGGAAACAAAATGTAGAGATAGAACGTGATACTACTTTATTGTGTCAAGTTTCAAGAAGCTAGCACAAACCGGGTTGGATGTAGAGTTCCAAATACATCTATCAATATAGGAGAAAACAGAGTGAAACCTAAAAATTCAAACTGTTACAGGAAACGAACACTTCAACATAGAAGAACGAAATTTGGGGAACCAAGTCGCCTTAGTGTACTTATCATTACATGAAAGTATCATCCAGTTTGGGTGAAAAAATATTTGCTGAGATTTCTGGAGATTTGTAATTTTGGGAAACCTGGCAACCCCTTTCCATGAAAGTGTTTCTCGCCAGTCACTGCTTAGGGCTATATCAAGAGGAAACAAAACATAGAGATAGAACGTGAAACTACTTTATTGTGTCAAGTTTCAAGAAGCTAGCACAAACCGTGTTGGATTTAGAGTTCCAAATACATCTATCAATATAGGAGAAACAGAGTGAAACCTAAAAATTCAAACTGTTACAGGAAAAGAACGCTTCAACATAGAAGAAGGAAATTTGGGGAACCAAGTTGCCTTAGTGTACTGATCATTACCTGAAAGTATCATCCAGTTTGGGTGAAAAAATATTTGCTGAGATTTCTGGAGATTCGTACTTTTGGGCAGCCTGGCAACCCCTTTCCATGAAAGTGTTTCTCGCCAGTCACTGCTTAGGGCTACATTAAGAGGAACGAAAACGTAGAGATATAACGTGAAACTACTTTATTGTGTCAAGTTTCAAGAAGCTAGCACAAACCGTGTTGGATGTAGAGTTCCAAATACATCTATCAATATAGGAGAAAACAGAGTGAAACCTAAAAATTCAAACTGTTACTGGAAACGAACGCTTCAACATAGAAGAACGAAATTTGGGGAACCAAGTCGCCTTAGTGTGCGTATCATTACCTGAAAGTATCATCCAGTTTGGGTGAAAAAATATTTGCTGAGATTTCTGGAGATTCGTAATTTTGGGCAGCCTGGCAACCCCTTTCCATGAAAGTGTTTCTCGCCAGTCACTGCTTAGGGCTACATCAAGAGGAAACAAAACATAGAGATAGAACGTGAAACTACTTTATTGTGTCAAGTTTCAAGAAGCTAGCACAAACCGTGTTGGTTTTAGAGTTCCAAATACATCTATCAATATAGGAGAAAACAGAGTGAAACCTAAAAATTCAAACTGTTACAGGAAACGAACGCTTTCACATAGAAGAAGGAAATTTGGGGAACCAAGTCGCCTTAGTGTACTGATCATTACCTGAAAGTATCATCCAGTTAGGGTGAAAAAATATTTGCTGAGATTTCTGGAGATTCGTAATTTTGGGCAGCCTGGCAACCCCTTTCCATGAAAGTGTTTCTCGCCAGTCACTGCTTAGGGCTACATTAAGAGGAAACAAAACGTAGAGATAGAACGTGATACTACTTTATTGTGTCAAGTTTCAAGAAGCTAGCACAAACCGTGTTGGATTTAGAGTTCCAAATACGTCTATCAATATAGGAGAAAACAGAGTGAAACCTAAAAATTCAAACTGTTACTGGAAACGAACGCTTCAACATAGAAGAACGAAATTTGGGGAACCAAGTCGCCTTAGTGTACTGATCATTACCTGAAAGTATCATCCAGTTTGGGTGGAAAAATATTTGCTGAGATTTCTGGAGATTCGTAATTTTGGGAAGCCTGGCAACCCCTTTCCATGAAAGTGTTTCTCGCCAGTCACTGCTTAGGGCTACATCAAGAGGAAACAAAACATAGAGATAGAACGTGAAACTACTTTATTGTGTCAAGTTTCAAGAAGCTAGCACAAACCGTGTTGGATTTAGAGTTCCAAATACATCTATCAATATAGGAGAAAACAGAGTGAAACCTAAAAATTCAAACTGTTACTGGAAACGAACGCTTCAACATAGAAGAACGAAATTTGGGGAACCAAGTCGCCTTAGTGTACTTATCATTACCTGAAAGTATCATCCAGTTTGGGTGAAAAAATATTTGCTGAGATTTCTGGAGATTTGTAATTTTGGGAAACCTGGCAACCCCTTTCCATGAAAGTGTTTCTCGCCAGTCACTGCTTAGGGCTATATCAAGAGGAAACAAAACATAGAGATAGAACGTGAAACTACTTTATTGTGTCAAGTTTCAAGAAGCTAGCACAAACCGTGTTGGATTTAGAGTTCCAAATACATCTATCAATATAGGAGAAAACAGAGTGAAACCTAAAAATTCAAACTGTTACAGGAAACGAACGCTTCAACATAGAAGAAGGAAATTTGGGGAACCAAGTCGCCTTAGTGTACTGATCATTACCTGAAAGTATCATCCAGTTTGGGTGAAAAAATATTTGCTGAGATTTCTGGAGATTCGTAATTTTGGGCAGCCTGGCAACTCCTTTCCATGAAAGTGTTTCTCGCCAGTCACTGCTTAGGGCTACATTAAGAGGAAAGAAAACGTAGAGATAGAACGTGAAACTACTTTATTGTGTCAAGTTTCAAGAAGCTAGCACAAACCGTGTTGGATTCAGAGTTCCAAATACATCTATCAATATAGGAGAAAACAGAGTGAAACCTAAAAATTCAAACTGTTACTGGAAACGAACGCTTCAACATAGAAGAACAAAATTTGGGGAACCTAGTCGCCTTAGTGTACTGATCATTACCTGAAAGTATCATCCAGTTAGGGTGAAAAAATATTTGTTGAGATTTCTGGAGATTTGTAATTTTGGGAAGCCTGGCAACCCCTTTCCATGAAAGTTTTTCTCGCCAGTCACTGCTTAGGGCTACATCAAGAGGAAACAAAACATAGAGATAGAACGTGAAACTACTTTATTGTGTCAAGTTTCAAGAAGCTAGCACAAACCGTGTTGGATTTAGAGTTCCAAATACGTCTATCAATATAGGAGAAAACAGAGTGAAACCTAAAAATTCAAACTGTTACTGGAAACGAACGCTTCAACATAGAAGAAGGAAATTTGGGGAACCAAGTCGCCTTAGTGTACTGATCATTACCTGAAAGTATCATGCAGTTTGGGTGAAAAAATATTTGCTGAGATTTCTGGAGATTCGTAATTTTGGGCAGCCTGGCAACCCCTTTCCATGAAAGTGTTTCTCGCCAGTCACTGCTTAGGGCTACATCAAGAGGAAACAAAACATAGAGATAGAACGTGAAACTACTTTATTGTGTCAAGTTTCAAGAAGCTAGCACAAACCGTGTTGGATTTAGAGTTCCAAATACATCTATCAATATAGGAGAAAACAGAGTGAAACCTAAAAATTCAAACTGTTACTGGAAACGAACGCTTCAACATAGAAGAACGAAATTTGGGGAACCAAGTCGCCTTAGTGTACTTATCATTACCTGAAAGTATCATCCAGTTTGGGTGAAAAAATATTTGCTGAGATTTCTGGAGATTTGTAATTTTGGGAAACCTGGCAACCCCTTTCCATGAAAGTGTTTCTCGCCAGTCACTGCTTAGGGCTATATCAAGAGGAAACAAAACATAGAGATAGAACGTGAAACTACTTTATTGTGTCAAGTTTCAAGAAGCTAGCACAAACCGTGTTGGATTTAGAGTTCCAAATACATCTATCAATATAGGAGAAACAGAGTGAAACCTAAAAATTCAAACTGTTACAGGAAAAGAACGCTTCAACATAGAAGAAGGTAATTTGGGGAACCAAGTTGCCTTAGTGTACTGATCATTACCTGAAAGTATCATCCAGTTTGGGTGAAAAAATATTTGCTGAGATTTCTGGAGATTCGTACTTTTGGGCAGCCTGGCAACCCCTTTCCATGAAAGTGTTTCTCGCCAGTCACTGCTTAGGGCTACATTAAGAGGAACGAAAACGTAGAGATAGAACGTGAAACTACTTTATTGTGTCAAGTTTCAAGAAGCTAGCACAAACCGTGTTGGATGTAGAGTTCCAAATACATCTATCAATATAGGAGAAAACAGAGTGAAACCTAAAAATTCAAACTGTTACTGGAAACGAACACTTCAACATAGTAGAACGAAATTTGGGGAACCAAGTCGCCTTAGTGTACTTATCATTACCTGAAAGTATCATCCAGTTTTGGTGAAAAAATATTTGCTGAGATTTCTGGAGATTTGTAATTTTGGGAAACCGGGCAACCCCTTTCCATGAAAGTGTTTCTCGCCAGTCACTGCCTAGGGCTATATCAAGAGGAAACAAAACATAGAGATAGAACGTGAAACTACTTTATTGTGTCAAGTTTCAAGAAGCTAGCACAAACCGTGTTGGTTTTAGAGTTCCAAATACATCTATCAATACAGGAGAAAACAGAGTGAAACCTAAAAATTCAAACTGTTACAGGAAACGAACGCTTCAACATAGAAGAAGGAAATTTGGGGAACCAAGTCGCCTTAGTGTACTGATCATTACCTGAAAGTATCATCCAGTTTGGGTGAAAAAATATTTGCTGAGATTTCTGGAGATTCGTAATTTTGGGCAGCCTGGCAACCCCTTTCGATGAAAGTGTTTCTCGCCAGTCACTGCTTAGGGCTACATTAAGAGGAAACAAAACGTAGACATAGAACGTGAAACTACTTTATTTTGTCAAGTTTCAAGAAGCTAGCACAAACCGTGTTGGATTTAGAGTTCCAAATACATCTATCAATATAGGAGAAAACAGAGTGAAACCTAAAAATTCAAACTGTTACTGGAAACGAACGCTTCAAAATAGAAGAACGAAATTTGGGGAACCAAGTCGCCTTAGTGTGCGTATCATTACCTGAAAG
The DNA here is from genome assembly GCF_964194105.1 of Spermophilus citellus. NCBI lineage: Eukaryota > Metazoa > Chordata > Mammalia > Rodentia > Sciuridae > Spermophilus > Spermophilus citellus. The sequence goes on from NC_138195.1 coordinate 8,336,977, forward strand.
TATCATCCAGTTTGGGTAAAAAATATTTGCTGAGATTTCTGGAGATTCGTAATTTTGGGCAGCCTGGCAACCCCTTTCCATGAAAGTGTTTCTCGCCAGTCACTGCTTAGGGCTACATCAAGAGGAAACAAAACATAGAGATAGAACGTGAAACTACTTTATTGTGTCAAGTTTCAAGAAGCTAGCACAAACCGTGTTGGTTTTAGAGTTCCAAATACATCTATCAATATAGGAGAAAACAGAGTGAAACCTAAAAATTCAAACTGTTACAGGAAACGAACGCTTCAACATAGAAGAAGGAAATTTGGGGAACCAAGTCGCCTTAGTGTACTGATCATTACCTGAAAGTATCATCCAGTTAGGGTGAAAAAATATTTGCTGAGATTTCTGGAGATTCGTAATTTTGGGCAGCCTGGCAACCCCTTTCCATGAAAGTGTTTCTCGCCAGTCACTGCTTAGGGCTACATCAAGAGGAAACAAAACATAGAGATAGAACGTGAAACTACTTTATTGTGTCAAGTTTCAAGAAGCTAGCACAAACCGTGTTGGATTTAGAGTTCCAAATACATCTATCAATATAGGAGAAAACAGAGTGAAACCTAAAAATTCAAACTGTTACTGGAAACGAACGCTTCAACATAGAAGAACGAAATTTGGGGAACCAAGTCGCCTTAGTGTACTGATCATTACCTGAAAATATCATCCAGTTTGGGTGGAAAAATATTTGCTGAGATTTCTGGAGATTCGTAATTTTGGGAAGCCTGGCAACCCCTTTCCATGAAAGTGTTTCTCGCCAGTCACTGCTTAGGGCTACATCAAGAGGAAACAAAACATAGAGATAGAACGTGAAACTACTTTATTGTGTCAAGTTTCAAGAAGCTAGCACAAACCGTGTTGGATTTAGAGTTCCAAATACATCTATCAATATAGGAGAAAACAGAGTGAAACCTAAAAATTCAAACTGTTACTGGAAACGAACGCTTCAACATAGAAGAACGAAATTTGGGGAACCAAGTCGCCTTAGTGTACTTATCATTACCTGAAAGTATCATCCAGTTTGGGTGAAAAAATATTTGCTGAGATTTCTGGAGATTTGTAATTTTGGGAAACCTGGCAACCCCTTTCCATGAAAGTGTTTCTCGCCAGTCACTGCTTAGGGCTATATCAAGAGGAAACAAAACATAGAGATAGAACGTGAAACTACTTTATTGTGTCAAGTTTCAAGAAGCTAGCACAAACCGTGTTGGATTTAGAGTTCCAAATACATGTATCAATATAGGAGAAAACAGAGTGAAACCTAAAAATTCAAACTGTTACAGGAAACGAACGCTTCAACATAGAAGAAGGAAATTTGGGGAACCAAGTCGCCTTAGTGTACTGATCATTACCTGAAAGTATCATCCAGTTTGGGTGAAAAAATATTTGCTGAGATTTCTGGAGATTCGTAATTTTGGGCAGCCTGGCAACTCCTTTCCATGAAAGTGTTTCTCGCCAGTCACTGCTTAGGGCTACATTAAGAGGAAAGAAAACATAGAGATAGAACGTGAAACTACTTTATTGTGTCAAGTTTCAAGAAGCTAGCACAAACCGTGTTGGATTCAGAGTTCCAAATACATCTATCAATATAGGAGAAAACAGAGTGAAACCTAAAAATTCAAACTGTTACTGGAAACGAACGCTTCAACATAGAAGAACAAAATTTGGGGAACCTAGTCGCCTTAGTGTACTGATCATTACCTGAAAGTATCATCCAGTTTGGGTGAAAAAATATTTGTTGAGATTTCTGGAGATTTGTAATTTTGGGAAGCCTGGCAACCCCTTTCCATGAAAGTTTTTCTCGCCAGTCACTGCTTAGGGCTACATCAAGAGGAAACAAAACATAGAGATAGAACGTGAAACTACTTTATTGTGTCAAGTTTCAAGAAGCTAGCACAAACCGTGTTGGTTTTAGAGTTCCAAATACATCTATCAATACAGGAGAAAACAGAGTGAAACCTAAAAATTCAAACTGTTACAGGAAACGAACGCTTCAACATAGAAGAAGGAAATTTGGGGAACCAAGTCGCCTTAGTGTACTGATCATTACCTGAAAGTATCATCCAGTTTGGGTGAAAAAATATTTGCTGAGATTTCTGGAGATTCGTAATTTTGGGCAGCCTGGCAACCCCTTTCGATGAAAGTGTTTCTCGCCAGTCACTGCTTAGGGCTACATCAAGAGGAAACAAAACATAGAGATAGAACGTGAAACTACTTTATTGTGTCAAGTTTCAAGAAGCTAGCACAAACCGTGTTTGTTTTAGAGTTCCAAATACATCTATCAATACAGGAGAAAACAGAGTGAAACCTAAAAATTCAAACTGTTACAGGAAACGAGCGCTTCAACATAGAAGAAGGAAATTTGGGGAACCAAGTCGCCTTAGTGTACTGATCATTACCTGAAAGTATCATCCAGTTTGGGTGAAAAAATATTTGCTGAGATTTCTGGAGATTCGTAATTTTGGGCAGCCTGGCAACCCCTTTCGATGAAAGTGTTTCTCGCCAGTCACTGCTTAGGGCTACATTAAGAGGAAACAAAACGTAGAGATAGAACGTGAAACTACTTTATTGTGTCAAGTTTCAAGAAGCTAGCACAAACCGTGTTGGATTTAGAGTTCCAAATACATCTATCAATATAGGAGAAAACAGAGTGAAACCTAAAAATTCAAACTGTTACTGGAAACGAACGCTTCAACATAGAAGAACGAAATTTGGGGAACCAAGTCGCCTTAGTGTGCGTATCATTACCTGAAAGTATCATCCAGTTTGGGTGAAAAAATATTTGCTGAGATTTCTGGAGATTTGTAATTTTGGGCCGCCTGGCAACCCCTTTCCATGAAAGTGTTTCTCGCCAGTCACTGCTTAGGGCTACATCAAGAGGAAACAAAACATAGAGATAGAACGTGAAACTACTTTATTGTGTCAAGTTTCAAGAAGCTAGCACAAACCGTGTTGGTTTTAGAGTTCCAAATACATCTATCAATATAGGAGAAAACAGAGTGAAACCTAAAAATTCAAACTGTTACAGGAAACGAACGCTTCAACATAGAAGAAGGAAATTTGGGGAACCAAGTCGCCTTAGTGTACTGATCATTACCTGAAAGTATCATCCAGTTAGGGTGAAAAAATATTTGCTGAGATTTCTGGAGATTCGTAATTTTGGGCAGCCTGGCAACCCCTTTCCATGAAAGTGTTTCTCGCCAGTCACTGCTTAGGGCTACATTAAGAGGAAACAAAACGTAGAGATAGAACGTGATACTACTTTATTGTGTCAAGTTTCAAGAAGCTAGCACAAACCGTGTTGGATTTAGAGTTCCAAATACGTCTATCAATATAGGAGAAAACAGAGTGAAACCTAAAAATTCAAACTGTTACTGGAAACGAACGCTTCAACATAGAAGAACGAAATTTGGGGAACCAAGTCGCCTTAGTGTACTGATCATTACCTGAAAGTATCATCCAGTTTGGGTGGAAAAATATTTGCTGAGATTTCTGGAGATTCGTAATTTTGGGAAGCCTGGCAACCCCTTTCCATGAAAGTGTTTCTCGCCAGTCACTGCTTAGGGCTACATCAAGAGGAAACAAAACATAGAGATAGAACGTGAAACTACTTTATTGTGTCAAGTTTCAAGAAGCTAGCACAAACCGTGTTGGATTTAGAGTTCCAAATACATCTATCAATATAGGAGAAAACAGAGTGAAACCTAAAAATTCAAACTGTTACTGGAAACGAACGCTTCAACATAGAAGAAGGAAATTTGGGGAACCAAGTCGCCTTAGTGTACTTATCATTACCTGAAAGTATCATCCAGTTTGGGTGAAAAAATATTTGCTGAGATTTCTGGAGATTTGTAATTTTGGGAAACCTGGCAACCCCTTTCCATGAAAGTGTTTCTCGCCAGTCACTGCTTAGGGCTATATCAAGAGGAAACAAAACATAGAGATAGAACGTGAAACTACTTTATTGTGTCAAGTTTCAAGAAGCTAGCACAAAACGTGTTGGATTTAGAGTTCCAAATACATCTATCAATATAGGAGAAAACAGAGTGAAACCTAAAAATTCAAACTGTTACAGGAAACGAACGCTTCAACATAGAAGAAGGAAATTTGGGGAACCAAGTCGCCTTAGTGTACTGATCATTACCTGAAAGTATAATCCAGTTTGGGTGAAAAAATATTTGCTGAGATTTCTGGAGATTCGTAATTTTGGGCAGCCTGGCAACCCCTTTCGATGAAAGTGTTTCTCGCCAGTCACTGCTTAGGGCTACATTAAGAGGAAACAAAACGTAGAGATAGAACGTGAAACTACTTTATTGTGTCAAGTTTCAAGAAGCTAGCACAAACCGTGTTGGATTTAGAGTTCCAAATACATCTATCAATGTAGGAGAAAACAGAGTGAAACCTAAGAATTCAAACTGTTACTGGAAACGAACGCTTCAACATAGAAGAACGAAATTTGGGGAACCAAGTCGCCTTAGTGTGCGTATCATTACCTGAAAGTATCATCCAGTTTGGGTGAAAAAATATTTGCTGAGATTTCTGGAGATTCGTAATTTTGGGCAGCCTGGCAACCCCTTTCCATGAAAGTGTTTCTCGCCAGTCACTGCTTAGGGCTACATCAAGAGGAAACAAAACATAGAGATAGAACGTGAAACTACTTTATTGTGTCAAGTTTCAAGAAGCTAGCACAAACCGTGTTGGTTTTAGAGTTCCAAATACATCTATCAATATAGGAGAAAACAGAGTGAAACCTAAAAATTCAAACTGTTACAGGAAACGAACGCTTCAACATAGAAGAAGGAAATTTGGGGAACCAAGTCGCCTTAGTGTACTGATCATTACCTGAAAGTATCATCCAGTTAGGGTGAAAAAATATTTGCTGAGATTTCAGGAGATTCGTAATTTTGGGCAGCCTGGCAACCCCTTTCCATGAAAGTGTTTCTCGCCAGTCACTGCTTAGGGCTACATTAAGAGGAAACAAAACATAGAGATAGAACGTGATACTACTTTATTGTGTCAAGTTTCAAGAAGCTAGCACAAACCGTGTTGGATTTAGAGTTCCAAATACGTCTATCAATATAGGAGAAAACAGAGTGAAACCTAAAAATTCAAACTGTTACTGGAAACGAACGCTTCAACATAGAAGAACGAAATTTGGGGAACCAAGTCGCCTTAGTGTACTGATCATTACCTGAAAGTATCATCCAGTTTGGGTGGAAAAATATTTGCTGAGATTTCTGGAGATTCGTAATTTTGGGAAGCCTGGCAACCCCTTTCCATGAAAGTGTTTCTCGCCAGTCACTGCTTAGGGCTACATCAAGAGGAAACAAAACATAGAGATAGAACGTGAAACTACTTTATTGTGTCAAGTTTCAAGAAGCTAGCACAAACCGTGTTGGATTTAGAGTTCCAAATACATGTATCAATATAGGAGAAAACAGAGTGAAACCTAAAAATTCAAACTGTTACTGGAAACGAACGCTTCAACATAGAAGAACGAAATTTGGGGAACCAAGTCGCCTTAGTGTGCGTATCATTACCTGAAAGTATCATCCAGTTTGGGTGAAAAAATATTTGCTGAGATTTCTGGAGATTCGTAATTTTGGGCAGCCTGGCAACCCCTTTCCATGAAAGTGTTTCTCGCCAGTCACTGCTTAGGGCTACATCAAGAGGAAACAAAACATAGAGATAGAACGTGAAACTACTTTATTGTGTCAAGTTTCAAGAAGCTAGCACAAACCGTGTTGGTTTTAGAGTTCCAAATACATCTATCAATATAGGAGAAAACAGAGTGAAACCTAAAAATTCAAACTGTTACAGGAAACGAACGCTTCAACATAGAAGAAGGAAATTTGGGGAACCAAGTCGCCTTAGTGTACTGATCATTACCTGAAAGTATCATTCAGTTAGGGTGAAAAAATATTTGCTGAGATTTCAGGAGATTCGTAATTTTGGGCAGCCTGGCAACCCCTTTCCATGAAAGTGTTTCTCGCCAGTCACTGCTTAGGGCTACATTAAGAGGAAACAAAACATAGAGATAGAACGTGATACTACTTTATTGTGTCAAGTTTCAAGAAGCTAGCACAAACCGTGTTGGATTTAGAGTTCCAAATACGTCTATCAATATAGGAGAAAACAGAGTGAAACCTAAAAATTCAAACTGTTACTGGAAACGAACGCTTCAACATAGAAGAACGAAATTTGGGGAACCAAGTCGCCTTAGTGTACTGATCATTACCTGAAAGTATCATCCAGTTTGGGTGGAAAAATATTTGCTGAGATTTCTGGAGATTCGTAATTTTGGGAAGCCTGGCAACCCCTTTCCATGAAAGTGTTTCTCGCCAGTCACTGCTTAGGGCTACATCAAGAGGAAACAAAACATAGAGATAGAACGTGAAACTACTTTATTGTGTCAAGTTTCAAGAAGCTAGCACAAACCGTGTTGGATTTAGAGTTCCAAATACATCTATCAATATAGGAGAAAACAGAGTGAAACCTAAAAATTCAAACTGTTACTGGAAACGAACGCTTCAACATAGAAGAACGAAATTTGGGGAACAAAGTCGCCTTAGTGTACTTATCATTACCTGAAAGTATCATCCAGTTTGGGTGAAAAAATATTTGCTGAGATTTCTGGAGATTTGTAATTTTGGGAAACCTGGCAACCCCTTTCCATGAAAGTGTTTCTCGCCAGTCACTGCTTAGGGCTATATCAAGAGGAAACAAAACATAGAGATAGAACGTGAAACTACTTTATTGTGTCAAGTTTCAAGAAGCTAGCACAAACCGTGTTGGATTTAGAGTTCCAAATACATCTATCAATATAGGAGAAAACAGAGTGAAACCTAAAAATTCAAACTGTTACAGGAAACGAACGCTTCAACATAGAAGAAGGAAATTTGGGGAACCAAGTCGCCTTAGTGTACTGATCATTACCTGAAAGTATCATCCAGTTTGGGTGAAAAAATATTTGCTGAGATTTCTGGAGATTCGTAATTTTTGGCAGCCTGGCAACTCCTTTCCATGAAAGTGTTTCTCGCCAGTCACTGCTTAGGGCTACATTAAGAGGAAAGAAAACGTAGAGATAGAACGTGAAACTACTTTATTGTGTCAAGTTTCAAGAAGCTAGCACAAACCGTGTTGGATTCAGAGTTCCAAATACATCTATCAATATAGGAGAAAACAGAGTGAAACCTAAAAATTCAAACTGTTACTGGAAACGAACGCTTCAACATAGAAGAACAAAATTTGGGGAACCTAGTCGCCTTAGTGTACTGATCATTACCTGAAAGTATCATCCAGTTAGGGTGAAAAAATATTTGTTGAGATTTCTGGAGATTTGTAATTTTGGGAAGCCTGGCAACCCCTTTCCATGAAAGTTTTTCTCGCCAGTCACTGCTTAGGGCTACATCAAGAGGAAACAAAACATAGAGATAGAACGTGAAACTACTTTATTGTGTCAAGTTTCAAGAAGCTAGCACAAACCGTGTTGGATTTAGAGTTCCAAATACGTCTATCAATATAGGAGAAAACAGAGTGAAACCTAAAAATTCAAACTGTTACTGGAAACGAACGCTTCAACATAGAAGAAGGAAATTTGGGGAACCAAGTCGCCTTAGTGTACTGATCATTACCTGAAAGTATCATCCAGTTTGGGTGAAAAAATATTTGCTGAGATTTCTGGAGATTCGTAATTTTGGGCAGCCTGGCAACCCCTTTCCATGAAAGTGTTTCTCGCCAGTCACTGCTTAGGGCTACATCAAGAGGAAACAAAACATAGAGATAGAACGTGAAACTACTTTATTGTGTCAAGTTTCAAGAAGCTAGCACAAACCGTGTTGGATTTAGAGTTCCAAATACATCTATCAATATAGGAGAAAACAGAGTGAAACCTAAAAATTCAAACTGTTACTGGAAACGAACGCTTCAACATAGAAGAACGAAATTTGGGGAACCAAGTCGCCTTAGTGTACTTATCATTACCTGAAAGTATCATCCAGTTTGGGTGAAAAAATATTTGCTGAGATTTCTGGAGATTTGTAATTTTGGGAAACCTGGCAACCCCTTTCCATGAAAGTGTTTCTCGCCAGTCACTGCTTAGGGCTATATCAAGAGGAAACAAAACATAGAGATAGAACGTGAAACTACTTTATTGTGTCAAGTTTCAAGAAGCTAGCACAAACCGTGTTGGATTTAGAGTTCCAAATACATCTATCAATATAGGAGAAACAGAGTGAAACCTAAAAATTCAAACTGTTACAGGAAAAGAACGCTTCAACATAGAAGAAGGAAATTTGGGGAACCAAGTTGCCTTAGTGTACTGATCATTACCTGAAAGTATCATCCAGTTTGGGTGAAAAAATATTTGCTGAGATTTCTGGAGATTCGTACTTTTGGGCAGCCTGGCAACCCCTTTCCATGAAAGTGTTTCTCGCCAGTCACTGCTTAGGGCTACATTAAGAGGAACGAAAACGTAGAGATAGAACGTGAAACTACTTTATTGTGTCAAGTTTCAAGAAGCTAGCACAAACCGTGTTGGATGTAGAGTTCCAAATACATCTATCAATATAGGAGAAAACAGAGTGAAACCTAAAAATTCAAACTGTTACTGGAAACGAACACTTCAACATAGTAGAACGAAATTTGGGGAACCAAGTCGCCTTAGTGTACTTATCATTACCTGAAAGTATCATCCAGTTTGGGTGAAAAAATATTTGCTGAGATTTCTGGAGATTTGTAATTTTGGGAAACCGGGCAACCCCTTTCCATGAAAGTGTTTCTCGCCAGTCACTGCCTAGGGCTATATCAAGAGGAAACAAAACATAGAGATAGAACGTGAAACTACTTTATTGTGTCAAGTTTCAAGAAGCTAGCACAAACCGTGTTGGTTTTAGAGTTCCAAATACATCTATCAATACAGGAGAAAACAGAGTGAAACCTAAAAATTCAAACTGTTACAGGAAACGAACGCTTCAACATAGAAGAAGGAAATTTGGGGAACCAAGTCGCCTTAGTGTACTGATCATTACCTGAAAGTATCATCCAGTTTGGGTGAAAAAATATTTGCTGAGATTTCTGGAGATTCGTAATTTTGGGCAGCCTGGCAACCCCTTTCGATGAAAGTGTTTCTCGCCAGTCACTGCTTAGGGCTACATTAAGAGGAAACAAAACGTAGACATAGAACGTGAAACTACTTTATTGTGTCAAGTTTCAAGAAGCTAGCACAAACCGTGTTGGATTTAGAGTTCCAAATACATCTATCAATATAGGAGAAAACAGAGTGAAACCTAAAAATTCAAACTGTTACTGGAAACGAACGCTTCAAAATAGAAGAACGAAATTTGGGGAACCAAGTCGCCTTAGTGTGCGTATCATTACCTGAAAGTATCATCCAGTTTGGGTAAAAAATATTTGCTGAGATTTCTGGAGATTCGTAATTTTGGGCAGCCTGGCAACCCCTTTCCATGAAAGTGTTTCTCGCCAGTCACTGCTTAGGGCTACATCAAGAGGAAACAAAACATAGAGATAGAACGTGAAACTACTTTATTGTGTCAAGTTTCAAGAAGCTAGCACAAACCGTGTTGGTTTTAGAGTTCCAAATACATCTATCAATATAGGAGAAAACAGAGTGAAACCTAAAAATTCAAACTGTTACAGGAAACGAACGCTTCAACATAGAAGAAGGAAATTTGGGGAACCAAGTCGCCTTAGTGTACTGATCATTACCTGAAAGTATCATCCAGTTAGGGTGAAAAAATATTTGCTGAGATTTCTGGAGATTCGTAATTTTGGGCAGCCTGGCAACCCCTTTCCATGAAAGTGTTTCTCGCCAGTCACTGCTTAGGGCTACATTAAGAGGAAACAAAACATAGAGATAGAACGTGAAACTACTTTATTGTGTCAAGTTTCAAGAAGCTAGCACAAACCGTGTTGGATTTAGAGTTCCAAATACGTCTATCAATATAGGAGAAAACAGAGTGAAACCTAAAAATTCAAACTGTTACTGGAAACGAACGCTTCAACATAGAAGAACGAAATTTGGGGAACCAAGTCGCCTTAGTGTACTGATCATTACCTGAAAATATCATCCAGTTTGGGTGGAAAAATATTTGCTGAGATTTCTGGAGATTCGTAATTTTGGGAAGCCTGGCAACCCCTTTCCATGAAAGTGTTTCTCGCCAGTCACTGCTTAGGGCTACATCAAGAGGAAACAAAACATAGAGATAGAACGTGAAACTACTTTATTGTGTCAAGTTTCAAGAAGCTAGCACAAACCGTGTTGGATTTAGAGTTCCAAATACATCTATCAATATAGGAGAAAACAGAGTGAAACCTAAAAATTCAAACTGTTACTGGAAACGAACGCTTCAACATAGAAGAACGAAATTTGGGGAACCAAGTCGCCTTAGTGTACTTATCATTACCTGAAAGCATCATCCAGTTTGGGTGAAAAAATATTTGCTGAGATTTCTGGAGATTTGTAATTTTGGGAAACCTGGCAACCCCTTTCCATGAAAGTGTTTCTCGCCAGTCACTGCTTAGGGCTATATCAAGAGGAAACAAAACATAGAGATAGAACGTGAAACTACTTTATTGTGTCAAGTTTCAAGAAGCTAGCACAAACCGTGTTGGATTTAGAGTTCCAAATACGTCTATCAATATAGGAGAAAACAGAGTGAAACCTAAAAATTCAAACTGTTACTGGAAACGAACGCTTCAACATAGAAGAAGGAAATTTGGGGAACCAAGTCGCCTTAGTGTACTGATCATTACCTGAAAGTATCATCCAGTTTGGGTGAAAAAATATTTGCTGAGATTTCTGGAGATTCGTAATTTTGGGCAGCCTGGCAACCCCTTTCCATGAAAGTGTTTCTCGCCAGTCACTGCTTAGGGCTACATCAAGAGGAAACAAAACATAGAGATAGAACGTGAAACTACTTTATTGTGTCAAGTTTCAAGAAGCTAGCACAAACCGTGTTGGATTTAGAGTTCCAAATACATCTATCAATATAGGAGAAAACAGAGTGAAACCTAAAAATTCAAACTGTTACTGGAAACGAACGCTTCAACATAGAAGAACGAAATTTGGGGAACCAAGTCGCCTTAGTGTACTTATCATTACCTGAAAGTATCATCCAGTTTGGGTGAAAAAATATTTGCTGAGATTTCTGGAGATTTGTAATTTTGGGAAACCGGGCAACCCCTTTCCATGAAAGTGTTTCTCGCCAGTCACTGCCTAGGGCTATATCAAGAGGAAACAAAACATAGAGATAGAACGTGAAACTACTTTATTGTGTCAAGTTTCAAGAAGCTAGCACAAACCGTGTTGGTTTTAGAGTTCCAAATACATCTATCAATACAGGAGAAAACAGAGTGAAACCTAAAAATTCAAACTGTTACAGGAAACGAACGCTTCAACATAGAAGAAGGAAATTTGGGGAACCAAGTCGCCTTAGTGTACTGATCATTACCTGAAAGTATCATCCAGTTTGGGTGAAAAAATATTTGCTGAGATTTCTGGAGATTCGTAATTTTGGGCAGCCTGGCAACCCCTTTCGATGAAAGTGTTTCTCGCCAGTCACTGCTTAGGGCTACATTAAGAGGAAACAAAACGTAGACATAGAACGTGAAACTACTTTATTGTGTCAAGTTTCAAGAAGCTAGCACAAACCGTGTTGGATTTAGAGTTCCAAATACATCTATCAATATAGGAGAAAACAGAGTGAAACCTAAAAATTCAAACTGTTACTGGAAACGAACGCTTCAAAATAGAAGAACGAAATTTGGGGAACCAAGTCGCCTTAGTGTGCGTATCATTACCTGAAAGTATCATCCAGTTTGGGTAAAAAATATTTGCTGAGATTTCTGGAGATTCGTAATTTTGGGCAGCCTGGCAACCCCTTTCCATGAAAGTGTTTCTCGCCAGTCACTGCTTAGGGCTACATCAAGAGGAAACAAAACATAGAGATAGAACGTGAAACTACTTTATTGTGTCAAGTTTCAAGAAGCTAGCACAAACCGTGTTGGTTTTAGAGTTCCAAATACATCTATCAATATAGGAGAAAACAGAGTGAAACCTAAAAATTCAAACTGTTACAGGAAACGAACGCTTCAACATAGAAGAAGGAAATTTGGGGAACCAAGTCGCCTTAGTGTACTGATCATTACCTGAAAGTATCATCCAGTTAGGGTGAAAAAATATTTGCTGAGATTTCTGGAGATTCGTAATTTTGGGCAGCCTGGCAACCCCTTTCCATGAAAGTGTTTCTCGCCAGTCACTGCTTAGGGCTACATCAAGAGGAAACAAAACATAGAGATAGAACGTGAAACTACTTTATTGTGTCAAGTTTGAAGAAGCTAGCACAAACCGTGTTGGATTTAGAGTTCCAAATACATCTATCAATATAGGAGAAAACAGAGTGAAACCTAAAAATTCAAACTGTTACTGGAAACGAACGCTTCAACATAGAAGAACGAAATTTGGGGAACCAAGTCGCCTTAGTGTACTTATCATTACCTGAAAGTATCATCCAGTTTGGGTGGAAAAATATTTGCTGAGATTTCTGGAGATTCGTAATTTTGGGAAGCCTGGCAACCCCTTTCCATGAAAGTGTTTCTCGCCAGTCACTGCTTAGGGCTACATCAAGAGGAAACAAAACATAGAGATAGAACGTGAAACTACTTTATTGTGTCAAGTTTCAAGAAGCTAGCACAAACCGTGTTGGATTTAGAGTTCCAAATACATCTATCAATATAGGAGAAAACAGAGTGAAACCTAAAAATTCAAACTGTTACTGGAAACGAACGCTTCAACATAGAAGAACGAAATTTGGGGAACCAAGTCGCCTTAGTGTACTTATCATTACCTGAAAGTATCATCCAGTTTGGGTGAAAAAATATTTGCTGAGATTTCTGGAGATTTGTAATTTTGGGAAACCTGGCAACCCCTTTCCATGAAAGTGTTTCTCGCCAGTCACTGCTTAGGGCTATATCAAGAGGAAACAAAACATAGAGATAGAACGTGAAACTACTTTATTGTGTCAAGTTTCAAGAAGCTAGCACAAACCGTGTTGGATTTAGAGTTCCAAATACATCTATCAATATAGGAGAAAACAGAGTGAAACCTAAAAATTCAAACTGTTACAGGAAACGAACGCTTCAACATAGAAGAAGGAAATTTGGGGAACCAAGTCGCCTTAGTGTACTGATCATTACCTGAAAGTATCATCCAGTTTGGGTGAAAAAATATTTGCTGAGATTTCTGGAGATTCGTAATTTTGGGCAGCCTGGCAACTCCTTTCCATGAAAGTGTTTCTCGCCAGTAACTGCTTAGGGCTACATTAAGAGGAAAGAAAACGTAGAGATAGAACGTGAAACTACTTTATTGTGTCAAGTTTCAAGAAGCTAGCACAAACCGTGTTGGATTCAGAGTTCCAAATACATCTATCAATATAGGAGAAAACAGAGTGAAACCTAAAAATTCAAACTGTTACTGGAAACGAACGCTTCAACATAGAAGAACAAAATTTGGGGAACCTAGTCGCCTTAGTGTACTGATCATTACCTGAAAGTATCATCCAGTTTGGGTGAAAAAATATTTGTTGAGATTTCTGGAGATTTGTAATTTTGGGAAGCCTGGCAACCCCTTTCCATGAAAGTTTTTCTCGCCAGTCACTGCTTAGGGCTACATCAAGAGGAAACAAAACATAGAGATAGAACGTGAAACTACTTTATTGTGTCAAGTTTCAAGAAGCTAGCACAAACCGTGTTGGATTTAGAGTTCCAAATACGTCTATCAATATAGGAGAAAACAGAGTGAAACCTAAAAATTCAAACTGTTACTGGAAACGAACGCTTCAACATAGAAGAAGGAAATTTGGGGAACCAAGTCGCCTTAGTGTACTGATCATTACCTGAAAGTATCATCCAGTTTGGGTTAAAAAATATTTGCTGAGATTTCTGGAGATTCGTAATTTTGGGCAGCCTGGCAACCCCTTTCCATGAAAGTGTTTCTCGCCAGTCACTGCTTAGGGCTACATCAAGAGGAAACAAAACATAGAGATAGAACGTGAAACTACTTTATTGTGTCAAGTTTCAAGAAGCTAGCACAAACCGTGTTGGATTTAGAGTTCCAAATACATCTATCAATATAGGAGAAAACAGAGTGAAACCTAAAAATTCAAACTGTTACTGGAAACGAACGCTTCAACATAGAAGAACGAAATTTGGGGAACCAAGTCGCCTTAGTGTACTGATCATTACCTGAAAGTATCATCCAGTTTGGGTGAAAAAATATTTGCTGAGATTTCTGGAGATTTGTAATTTTGGGAAACCTGGCAACCCCTTTCCATGAAAGTGTTTCTCGCCAGTCACTGCTTAGGGCTACATCAAGAGGAAACAAAACATAGAGATAGAACGTGAAACTACTTTATTGTGTCAAGTTTCAAGAAGCTAGCACAAACCGTGTTGGATTTAGAGTTCCAAATACATCTATCAATATAGGAGAAAACAGAGTGAAACCTAAAAATTCAAACTGTTACTGGAAACGAACGCTTCAACATAGAAGAACGAAATTTGGGGAACCAAGTTGCCTTAGTGTACTGATCATTACCTGAAAGTATCATCCAGTTTGGGTGAAAAAATATTTGCTGAGATTTCTGGAGATTTGTAATTTTGGGAAACCTGGCAACCCCTTTCCATGAAAGTGTTTCTCGCCAGTCACTGCTTAGGGCTATATCAAGAGGAAACAAAACATAGAGATAGAACGTGAAACTACTTTATTGTGTCAAGTTTCAAGAAGCTAGCACAAACCGTGTTGGATTTAGAGTTCCAAATACATCTATCAATATAGGAGAAACAGAGTGAAACCTAAAAATTCAAACTGTTACAGGAAAAGAACGCTTCAACATAGAAGAAGGAAATTTTGGGAACCAAGTTGCCTTAGTGTACTGATCATTACCTGAAAGTATCATCCAGTTTGGGTGAAAAAATATTTGCTGAGATTTCTGGAGATTCGTAATTTTGGGCAGCCTGGCAACCCCTTTCCATGAAAGTGTTTCTCGCCAGTCACTGCTTAGGGCTACATCAAGAGGAAACAAAACATAGAGATAGAACGTGAAACTACTTTATTGTGTCAAGTTTCAAGAAGCTAGCACAAACCGTGTTGGATTTAGAGTTCCAAATACATCTATCAATATAGGAGAAAACAGAGTGAAACCTAAAAATTCAAACTGTTACTGGAAACGAACGCTTCAACATAGAAGAACGAAATTTGGTGAACCAAGTCGCCTTAGTGTACTTATCATTACCTGAAAGTATCATCCAGTTTGGGTGAAAAAATATTTGCTGAGATTTCTGGAGATTTGTAATTTTGGGAAACCTGGCAACCCCTTTCCATGAAAGTGTTTCTTGCCAGTCACTGCTTAGGGCTATATCAAGAGTAAACAAAACATAGAGATAGAACGTGAAACTACTTTATTGTGTCAAGTTTCAGGAAGCTAGCACAAACCGTGTTGGATGTAGAGTTCCAAATACATCTATCAATATAGGAGAAAACAGAGTGAAACCTAAAAATTCAAACTGTTACTGGAAACGAACGCTTCAACATAGAAGAACGAAATTTGGGGAACCAAGTCGCCTTAGTGTACTTATCATTACCTGAAAGTATCATCCAGTTTGGGTGAAAAAATATTTGCTGAGATTTCTGGAGATTTGTAATTTTGGGAAACCGGGCAACCCCTTTCCATGAAAGTGTTTCTCGCCAGTCACTGCTTAGGGCTATATCAAGAGGAAACAAAACATAGAGATAGAACGTGAAACTACTTTATTGTGTCAAGTTTCAAGAAGCTAGCACAAACCGTGTTGGTTTTAGAGTTCCAAATACATCTATCAATATAGGAGAAAACAGAGTGAAACCTAAAAATTCAAACTGTTACAGGAAACGAACGCTTCAACATAGAAGAAGGAAATTTGGGGAACCAAGTCGCCTTAGTGTACTGATCATTACCTGAAAGTATCATCCAGTTAGGGTGAAAAAATATTTGCTGAGATTTCTGGAGATTCGTAATTTTGGGCAGCCTGGCAACCCCTTTCGATGAAAGTGTTTCTCGCCAGTCACTGCTTAGGGCTACATTAAGAGGAAACAAAACGTAGACATAGAACGTGAAACTACTTTATTGTGTCAAGTTTCAAGAAGCTAGCACAAACCGTGTTGGATTTAGAGTTCCAAATACATCTATCAATATAGGAGAAAACAGAGTGAAACCTAAAAATTCAAACTGTTACTGGAAACGAACGCTTCAAAATAGAAGAACGAAATTTGGGGAACCAAGTCGCCTTAGTGTGCGTATCATTACCTGAAAGTATCATCCAGTTTGGGTAAAAAATATTTGCTGAGATTTCTGGAGATTCGTAATTTTGGGCAGCCTGGCAACCCCTTTCCATGAAAGTGTTTCTCGCCAGTCACTGCTTAGGGCTACATCAAGAGGAAACAAAACATAGAGATAGAACGTGAAACTACTTTATTGTGTCAAGTTTCAAGAAGCTAGCACAAACCGTGTTGGTTTTAGAGTTCCAAATACATCTATCAATATAGGAGAAAACAGAGTGAAACCTAAAAATTCAAACTGTTACAGGAAACGAACGCTTCAACATAGAAGAAGGAAATTTGGGGAACCAAGTCGCCTTAGTGTACTGATCATTACCTGAAAGTATCATCCAGTTAGGGTGAAAAAATATTTGCTGAGATTTCTGGAGATTCGTAATTTTGGGCAGCCTGGCAACCCCTTTCCATGAAAGTGTTTCTCGCCAGTCACTGCTTAGGGCTACATCAAGAGGAAACAAAACATAGAGATAGAACGTGAAACTACTTTATTGTGTCAAGTTTCAAGAAGCTAGCACAAACCGTGTTGGATTTAGAGTTCCAAATACATCTATCAATATAGGAGAAAACAGAGTGAAACCTAAAAATTCAAACTGTTACTGGAAACGAACGCTTCAACATAGAAGAACGAAATTTGGGGAACCAAGTCGCCTTAGTGTACTTATCATTACCTGAAAGTATCATCCAGTTTGGGTGAAAAAATATTTGCTGAGATTTCTGGAGATTTGTAATTTTGGGAAACCTGGCAACCCCTTTCCATGAAAGTGTTTCTCGCCAGTCACTGCTTAGGGCTATATCAAGAGGAAACAAAACATAGAGATAGAACGTGAAACTACTTTATTGTGTCAAGTTTCAAGAAGCTAGCACAAACCGTGTTGGATTTAGAGTTCCAAATACGTCTATCAATATAGGAGAAAACAGAGTGAAACCTAAAAATTCAAACTGTTACTGGAAACGAACGCTTCAACATAGAAGAAGGAAATTTGGGGAACCAAGTCGCCTTAGTGTACTGATCATTACCTGAAAGTATCATCCAGTTTGGGTGAAAAAATATTTGCTGAGATTTCTGGAGATTCGTAATTTTGGGCAGCCTGGCAACCCCTTTCCATGAAAGTGTTTCTCGCCAGTCACTGCTTAGGGCTACATCAAGAGGAAACAAAACATAGAGATAGAACGTGAAACTACTTTATTGTGTCAAGTTTGAAGAAGCTAGCACAAACCGTGTTGGATTTAGAGTTCCAAATACATCTATCAATATAGGAGAAAACAGAGTGAAACCTAAAAATTCAAACTGTTACTGGAAACGAACGCTTCAACATAGAAGAACGAAATTTGGGGAACCAAGTCGCCTTAGTGTACTGATCATTACCTGAAAGTATCATCCAGTTTGGGTGAAAAAATATTTGCTGAGATTTCTGGAGATTCGTAATTTTGGGCAGCCTGGCAACTCCTTTCCATGAAAGTGTTTCTCGCCAGTCACTGCTTAGGGCTACATTAAGAGGAAAGAAAACGTAGAGATAGAACGTGAAACTACTTTATTGTGTCAAGTTTCAAGAAGCTAGCACAAACCGTGTTGGATTCAGAGTTCCAAATACATCTATCAATATAGGAGAAAACAGAGTGAAACCTAAAAATTCAAACTGTTACTGGAAACGAACGCTTCAACATAGAAGAACAAAATTTGGGGAACCTAGTCGCCTTAGTGTACTGATCATTACCTGAAAGTATCATCCAGTTTGGGTGAAAAAATATTTGTTGAGATTTCTGGAGATTTGTAATTTTGGGAAGCCTGGCAACCCCTTTCCATGAAAGTTTTTCTCGCCAGTCACTGCTTAGGGCTACATCAAGAGGAAACAAAACATAGAGATAGAACGTGAAACTACTTTATTGTGTCAAGTTTCAAGAAGCTAGCACAAACCGTGTTGGATTTAGAGTTCCAAATACGTCTATCAATATAGGAGAAAACAGAGTGAAACCTAAAAATTCAAACTGTTACTGGAAACGAACGCTTCAACATAGAAGAAGGAAATTTGGGGAACCAAGTCGCCTTAGTGTACTGATCATTACCTGAAAGTATCATCCAGTTTGGGTTAAAAAATATTTGCTGAGATTTCTGGAGATTCGTAATTTTGGGCAGCCTGGCAACCCCTTTCCATGAAAGTGTTTCTCGCCAGTCACTGCTTAGGGCTACATCAAGAGGAAACAAAACATAGAGATAGAACGTGAAACTACTTTATTGTGTCAAGTTTCAAGAAGCTAGCACAAACCGTGTTGGATTTAGAGTTCCAAATACATCTATCAATATAGGAGAAAACAGAGTGAAACCTAAAAATTCAAACTGTTACTGGAAACGAACGCTTCAACATAGAAGAACGAAATTTGGGGAACCAAGTCGCCTTAGTGTACTGATCATTACCTGAAAGTATCATCCAGTTTGGGTGAAAAAATATTTGCTGAGATTTCTGGAGATTTGTAATTTTGGGAAACCTGGCAACCCCTTTCCATGAAAGTGTTTCTCGCCAGTCACTGCTTAGGGCTACATCAAGAGGAAACAAAACATAGAGATAGAACGTGAAACTACTTTATTGTGTCAAGTTTCAAGAAGCTAGCACAAACCGTGTTGGATTTAGAGTTCCAAATACATCTATCAATATAGGAGAAAACAGAGTGAAACCTAAAAATTCAAACTGTTACTGGAAACGAACGCTTCAACATAGAAGAACGAAATTTGGGGAACCAAGTTGCCTTAGTGTACTGATCATTACCTGAAAGTATCATCCAGTTTGGGTGAAAAAATATTTGCTGAGATTTCTGGAGATTTGTAATTTTGGGAAACCTGGCAACCCCTTTCCATGAAAGTGTTTCTCGCCAGTCACTGCTTAGGGCTATATCAAGAGGAAACAAAACATAGAGATAGAACGTGAAACTACTTTATTGTGTCAAGTTTCAAGAAGCTAGCACAAACCGTGTTGGATTTAGAGTTCCAAATACATCTATCAATATAGGAGAAACAGAGTGAAACCTAAAAATTCAAACTGTTACAGGAAAAGAACGCTTCAACATAGAAGAAGGAAATTTTGGGAACCAAGTTGCCTTAGTGTACTGATCATTACCTGAAAGTATCATCCAGTTTGGGTGAAAAAATATTTGCTGAGATTTCTGGAGATTCGTAATTTTGGGCAGCCTGGCAACCCCTTTCCATGAAAGTGTTTCTCGCCAGTCACTGCTTAGGGCTACATCAAGAGGAAACAAAACATAGAGATAGAACGTGAAACTACTTTATTGTGTCAAGTTTCAAGAAGCTAGCACAAACCGTGTTGGATTTAGAGTTCCAAATACATCTATCAATATAGGAGAAAACAGAGTGAAACCTAAAAATTCAAACTGTTACTGGAAACGAAGGCTTCAACATAGAAGAACGAAATTTGGGGAACCAAGTCGCCTTAGTGTACTTATCATTACCTGAAAGTATCATCCAGTTTGGGTGAAAAAATATTTGCTGAGATTTCTGGAGATTTGTAATTTTGGGAAACCTGGCAACCCCTTTCCATGAAAGTGTTTCTCGCCAGTCACTGCTTAGGGCTATATCAAGAGGAAACAAAACATAGAGATAGAACGTGAAACTACTTTATTGTGTCAAGTTTCAAGAAGCTAGCACAAACCGTGTTGGATTTAGAGTTCCAAATACGTCTATCAATATAGGAGAAAACAGAGTGAAACCTAAAAATTCAAACTGTTACTGGAAACGAACGCTTCAACATAGAAGAAGGAAATTTGGGGAACCAAGTCGCCTTAGTGTACTGATCATTACCTGAAAGTATCATCCAGTTTGGGTGAAAAAATATTTGCTGAGATTTCTGGAGATTCGTAATTTTGGGCAGCCTGGCAACCCCTTTCCATGAAAGTGTTTCTCGCCAGTCACTGCTTAGGGCTACATCAAGAGGAAACAAAACATAGAGATAGAACGTGAAACTACTTTATTGTGTCAAGTTTGAAGAAGCTAGCACAAACCGTGTTGGATTTAGAGTTCCAAATACATCTATCAATATAGGAGAAAACAGAGTGAAACCTAAAAATTCAAACTGTTACTGGAAACGAACGCTTCAACATAGAAGAACGAAATTTGGGGAACCAAGTCGCCTTAGTGTACTTATCATTACCTGAAAGTATCATCCAGTTTGGGTGGAAAAATATTTGCTGAGATTTCTGGAGATTCGTAATTTTGGGAAGCCTGGCAACCCCTTTCCATGAAAGTGTTTCTCGCCAGTCACTGCTTAGGGCTACATCAAGAGGAAACAAAACATAGAGATAGAACGTGAAACTACTTTATTGTGTCAAGTTTCAAGAAGCTAGCACAAACCGTGTTGGATTTAGAGTTCCAAATACATCTATCAATATAGGAGAAAACAGAGTGAAACCTAAAAATTCAAACTGTTACTGGAAACGAACGCTTCAACATAGAAGAACGAAATTTGGGGAACCAAGTCGCCTTAGTGTACTTATCATTACCTGAAAGTATCATCCAGTTTGGGTGAAAAAATATTTGCTGAGATTTCTGGAGATTTGTAATTTTGGGAAACCTGGCAACCCCTTTCCATGAAAGTGTTTCTCGCCAGTCACTGCTTAGGGCTATATCAAGAGGAAACAAAACATAGAGATAGAACGTGAAACTACTTTATTGTGTCAAGTTTCAAGAAGCTAGCACAAACCGTGTTGGATTTAGAGTTCCAAATACATCTATCAATATAGGAGAAAACAGAGTGAAACCTAAAAATTCAAACTGTTACAGGAAACGAACGCTTCAACATAGAAGAAGGAAATTTGGGGAACCAAGTCGCCTTAGTGTACTGATCATTACCTGAAAGTATCATCCAGTTTGGGTGAAAAAATATTTGCTGAGATTTCTGGAGATTCGTAATTTTGGGCAGCCTGGCAACTCCTTTCCATGAAAGTGTTTCTCGCCAGTCACTGCTTAGGGCTACATTAAGAGGAAAGAAAACGTAGAGATAGAACGTGAAACTACTTTATTGTGTCAAGTTTCAAGAAGCTAGCACAAACCGTGTTGGATTCAGAGTTCCAAATACATCTATCAATATAGGAGAAAACAGAGTGAAACCTAAAAATTCAAACTGTTACTGGAAACGAACGCTTCAACATAGAAGAACAAAATTTGGGGAACCTAGTCGCCTTAGTGTACTGATCATTACCTGAAAGTATCATCCAGTTTGGGTGAAAAAATATTTGTTGAGATTTCTGGAGATTTGTAATTTTGGGAAGCCTGGCAACCCCTTTCCATGAAAGTTTTTCTCGCCAGTCACTGCTTAGGGCTACATCAAGAGGAAACAAAACATAGAGATAGAACGTGAAACTACTTTATTGTGTCAAGTTTCAAGAAGCTAGCACAAACCGTGTTGGATTTAGAGTTCCAAATACGTCTATCAATATAGGAGAAAACAGAGTGAAACCTAAAAATTCAAACTGTTACTGGAAACGAACGCTTCAACATAGAAGAAGGAAATTTGGGGAACCAAGTCGCCTTAGTGTACTGATCATTACCTGAAAGTATCATCCAGTTTGGGTGAAAAAATATTTGCTGAGATTTCTGGAGATTCGTAATTTTGGGCAGCCTGGCAACCCCTTTCCATGAAAGTGTTTCTCGCCAGTCACTGCTTAGGGCTACATCAAGAGGAAACAAAACATAGAGATAGAACGTGAAACTACTTTATTGTGTCAAGTTTCAAGAAGCTAGCACAAACCGTGTTGGATTTAGAGTTCCAAATACATCTATCAATATAGGAGAAAACAGAGTGAAACCTAAAAATTCAAACTGTTACTGGAAACGAACGCTTCAACATAGAAGAACGAAATTTGGGGAACCAAGTCGCCTTAGTGTACTGATCATTACCTGAAAGTATCATCCAGTTTGGGTGAAAAAATATTTGCTGAGATTTCTGGAGATTTGTAATTTTGGGAAACCTGGCAACCCCTTTCCATGAAAGTGTTTCTCGCCAGTCACTGCTTAGGGCTACATCAAGAGGAAACAAAACATAGAGATAGAACGTGAAACTACTTTATTGTGTCAAGTTTCAAGAAGCTAGCACAAACCGTGTTGGATTTAGAGTTCCAAATACATCTATCAATATAGGAGAAAACAGAGTGAAACCTAAAAATTCAAACTGTTACTGGAAACGAACGCTTCAACATAGAAGAACGAAATTTGGGGAACCAAGTTGCCTTAGTGTACTGATCATTACCTGAAAGTATCATCCAGTTTGGGTGAAAAAATATTTGCTGAGATTTCTGGAGATTTGTAATTTTGGGAAACCTGGCAACCCCTTTCCATGAAAGTGTTTCTCGCCAGTCACTGCTTAGGGCTATATCAAGAGGAAACAAAACATAGAGATAGAACGTGAAACTACTTTATTGTGTCAAGTTTCAAGAAGCTAGCACAAACCGTGTTGGATTTAGAGTTCCAAATACATCTATCAATATAGGAGAAACAGAGTGAAACCTAAAAATTCAAACTGTTACAGGAAAAGAACGCTTCAACATAGAAGAAGGAAATTTTGGGAACCAAGTTGCCTTAGTGTACTGATCATTACCTGAAAGTATCATCCAGTTTGGGTGAAAAAATATTTGCTGAGATTTCTGGAGATTCGTAATTTTGGGCAGCCTGGCAACCCCTTTCCATGAAAGTGTTTCTCGCCAGTCACTGCTTAGGGCTACATCAAGAGGAAACAAAACATAGAGATAGAACGTGAAACTACTTTATTGTGTCAAGTTTCAAGAAGCTAGCACAAACCGTGTTGGATTTAGAGTTCCAAATACATCTATCAATATAGGAGAAAACAGAGTGAAACCTAAAAATTCAAACTGTTACTGGAAACGAACGCTTCAACATAGAAGAACGAAATTTGGGGAACCAAGTCGCCTTAGTGTACTTATCATTACCTGAAAGTATCATCCAGTTTGGGTGAAAAAATATTTGCTGAGATTTCTGGAGATTTGTAATTTTGGGAAACCTGGCAACCCCTTTCCATGAAAGTGTTTCTTGCCAGTCACTGCTTAGGGCTATATCAAGAGGAAACAAAACATAGAGATAGAACGTGAAACTACTTTATTGTGTCAAGTTTCAGGAAGCTAGCACAAACCGTGTTGGATGTAGAGTTCCAAATACATCTATCAATATAGGAGAAAACAGAGTGAAACCTAAAAATTCAAACTGTTACTGGAAACGAACGCTTCAACATAGAAGAACGAAATTTGGGGAACCAAGTCGCCTTAGTGTACTTATCATTACCTGAAAGTATCATCCAGTTTGGGTGAAAAAATATTTGCTGAGATTTCTGGAGATTTGTAATTTTGGGAAACCGGGCAACCCCTTTCCATGAAAGTGTTTCTCGCCAGTCACTGCTTAGGGCTATATCAAGAGGAAACAAAACATAGAGATAGAACGTGAAACTACTTTATTGTGTCAAGTTTCAAGAAGCTAGCACAAACCGTGTTGGTTTTAGAGTTCCAAATACATCTATCAATATAGGAGAAAACAGAGTGAAACCTAAAAATTCAAACTGTTACAGGAAACGAACGCTTCAACATAGAAGAAGGAAATTTGGGGAACCAAGTCGCCTTAGTGTACTGATCATTACCTGAAAGTATCATCCAGTTAGGGTGAAAAAGTATTTGCTGAGATTTCTGGAGATTCGTAATTTTGGGCAGCCTGGCAACCCCTTTCGATGAAAGTGTTTCTCGCCAGTCACTGCTTAGGGCTACATTAAGAGGAAACAAAACGTAGACATAGAACGTGAAACTACTTTATTGTGTCAAGTTTCAAGAAGCTAGCACAAACCGTGTTGGATTTAGAGTTCCAAATACATCTATCAATATAGGAGAAAACAGAGTGAAACCTAAAAATTCAAACTGTTACTGGAAACGAACGCTTCAAAATAGAAGAACGAAATTTGGGGAACCAAGTCGCCTTAGTGTGCGTATCATTACCTGAAAGTATCATCCAGTTTGGGTAAAAAAAAATTTGCTGAGATTTCTGGAGATTCGTAATTTTGGGCAGCCTGGCAACCCCTTTCCATGAAAGTGTTTCTCGCCAGTCACTGCTTAGGGCTACATCAAGAGGAAACAAAACATAGAGATAGAACGTGAAACTACTTTATTGTGTCAAGTTTCAAGAAGCTAGCACAAACCGTGTTGGTTTTAGAGTTCCAAATACATCTATCAATATAGGAGAAAACAGAGTGAAACCTAAAAATTCAAACTGTTACAGGAAACGAACGCTTCAACATAGAAGAAGGAAATTTGGGGAACCAAGTCGCCTTAGTGTACTGATCATTACCTGAAAGTATCATCCAGTTAGGGTGAAAAAATATTTGCTGAGATTTCTGGAGATTCGTAATTTTGGGAAGCCTGGCAACCCCTTTCCATGAAAGTGTTTCTCGCCAGTCACTGCTTAGGGCTACATTAAGAGGAAAGAAAACGTAGAGATAGAACGTGAAACTACTTTATTGTGTCAAGTTTCAAGAAGCTAGCACAAACCGTGTTGGATTCAGAGTTCCAAATACATCTATCAATATAGGAGAAAACAGAGTGAAACCTAATAATTCAAACTGTTACTGGAAATGAACGCTTCAACATAGAAGAACAAAATTTGGGGAACCTAGTCGCCTTAGTGTACTGATCATTACCTGAAAGTATCATCCAGTTTGGGTGAAAAAATATTTGTTGAGATTTCTGGAGATTTGTAATTTTGGGAAGCCTGGCAACCCCTTTCCATGAAAGTTTTTCTCGCCAGTCACTGCTTAGGGCTACATCAAGAGGAAACAAAACATAGAGATAGAACGTGAAACTACTTTATTGTGTCAAGTTTCAAGAAGCTAGCACAAACCGTGTTGGATTTAGAGTTCCAAATACGTCTATCAATATAGGAGAAAACAGAGTGAAACCTAAAAATTCAAACTGTTACTGGAAACGAACGCTTCAACATAGAAGAAGGAAATTTGGGGAACCAAGTCGCCTTAGTGTACTGATCATTACCTGAAAGTATCATCCAGTTTGGGTGAAAAAATATTTGCTGAGATTTCTGGAGATTCGTAATTTTGGGCAGCCTGGCAACCCCTTTCCATGAAAGTGTTTCTCGCCAGTCACTGCTTAGGGCTACATCAAGAGGAAACAAAACATAGAGATAGAACGTGAAACTACTTTATTGTGTCAAGTTTCAAGAAGCTAGCACAAACCGTGTTGGATTTAGAGTTCCAAATACATCTATCAATATAGGAGAAAACAGAGTGAAACCTAAAAATTCAAACTGTTACTGGAAACGAACGCTTCAACATAGAAGAACGAAATTTGGGGAACCAAGTCGCCTTAGTGTACTGATCATTACCTGAAAGTATCATCCAGTTTGGGTGAAAAAATATTTGCTGAGATTTCTGGAGATTTGTAATTTTGGGAAACCTGGCAACCCCTTTCCATGAAAGTGTTTCTCGCCAGTCACTGCTTAGGGCTACATCAAGAGGAAACAAAACATAGAGATAGAACGTGAAACTACTTTATTGTGTCAAGTTTCAAGAAGCTAGCACAAACCGTGTTGGATTTAGAGTTCCAAATACATCTATCAATATAGGAGAAAACAGAGTGAAACCTAAAAATTCAAACTGTTACTGGAAACGAACGCTTCAACATAGAAGAACGAAATTTGGGGAACCAAGTTGCCTTAGTGTACTGATCATTACCTGAAAGTATCATCCAGTTTGGGTGAAAAAATATTTGCTGAGATTTCTGGAGATTTGTAATTTTGGGAAACCTGGCAACCCCTTTCCATGAAAGTGTTTCTCGCCAGTCACTGCTTAGGGCTATATCAAGAGGAAACAAAACATAGAGATAGAACGTGAAACTACTTTATTGTGTCAAGTTTCAAGAAGCTAGCACAAACCGTGTTGGATTTAGAGTTCCAAATACATCTATCAATATAGGAGAAACAGAGTGAAACCTAAAAATTCAAACTGTTACAGGAAAAGAACGCTTCAACATAGAAGAAGGAAATTTTGGGAACCAAGTTGCCTTAGTGTACTGATCATTACCTGAAAGTATCATCCAGTTTGGGTGAAAAAATATTTGCTGAGATTTCTGGAGATTCGTAATTTTGGGCAGCCTGGCAACCCCTTTCCATGAAAGTGTTTCTCGCCAGTCACTGCTTAGGGCTACATCAAGAGGAAACAAAACATAGAGATAGAACGTGAAACTACTTTATTGTGTCAAGTTTCAAGAAGCTAGCACAAACCGTGTTGGATTTAGAGTTCCAAATACATCTATCAATATAGGAGAAAACAGAGTGAAACCTAAAAATTCAAACTGTTACTGGAAACGAACGCTTCAACATAGAAGAACGAAATTTGGGGAACCAAGTCGCCTTAGTGTACTTATCATTACCTGAAAGTATCATCCAGTTTGGGTGAAAAAATATTTGCTGAGATTTCTGGAGATTTGTAATTTTGGGAAACCTGGCAACCCCTTTCCATGAAAGTGTTTCTTGCCAGTCACTGCTTAGGGCTATATCAAGAGGAAACAAAACATAGAGATAGAACGTGAAACTACTTTATTGTGTCAAGTTTCAGGAAGCTAGCACAAACCGTGTTGGATGTAGAGTTCCAAATACATCTATCAATATAGGAGAAAACAGAGTGAAACCTAAAAATTCAAACTGTTACTGGAAACGAACGCTTCAACATAGAAGAACGAAATTTGGGGAACCAAGTCGCCTTAGTGTACTTATCATTACCTGAAAGTATCATCCAGTTTGGGTGAAAAAATATTTGCTGAGATTTCTGGAGATTTGTAATTTTGGGAAACCGGGCAACCCCTTTCCATGAAAGTGTTTCTCGCCAGTCACTGCTTAGGGCTATATCAAGAGGAAACAAAACATAGAGATAGAACGTGAAACTACTTTATTGTGTCAAGTTTCAAGAAGCTAGCACAAACCGTGTTGGTTTTAGAGTTCCAAATACATCTATCAATATAGGAGAAAACAGAGTGAAACCTAAAAATTCAAACTGTTACAGGAAACGAACGCTTCAACATAGAAGAAGGAAATTTGGGGAACCAAGTCGCCATAGTGTACTGATCATTACCTGAAAGTATCATCCAGTTAGGGTGAAAAAATATTTGCTGAGATTTCTGGAGATTCGTAATTTTGGGCAGCCTGGCAACCCCTTTCGATGAAAGTGTTTCTCGCCAGTCACTGCTTAGGGCTACATTAAGAGGAAACAAAACGTAGACATAGAACGTGAAACTACTTTATTGTGTCAAGTTTCAAGAAGCTAGCACAAACCGTGTTGGATTTAGAGTTCCAAATACATCTATCAATATAGGAGAAAACAGAGTGAAACCTAAAAATTCAAACTGTTACTGGAAACGAACGCTTCAAAATAGAAGAACGAAATTTGGGGAACCAAGTCGCCTTAGTGTGCGTATCATTACCTGAAAGTATCATCCAGTTTGGGTAAAAAAAAATTTGCTGAGATTTCTGGAGATTCGTAATTTTGGGCAGCCTGGCAACCCCTTTCCATGAAAGTGTTTCTCGCCAGTCACTGCTTAGGGCTACATCAAGAGGAAACAAAACATAGAGATAGAACGTGAAACTACTTTATTGTGTCAAGTTTCAAGAAGCTAGCACAAACCGTGTTGGTTTTAGAGTTCCAAATACATCTATCAATATAGGAGAAAACAGAGTGAAACCTAAAAATTCAAACTGTTACAGGAAACGAACGCTTCAACATAGAAGAAGGAAATTTGGGGAACCAAGTCGCCTTAGTGTACTGATCATTACCTGAAAGTATCATCCAGTTAGGGTGAAAAAATATTTGCTGAGATTTCTGGAGATTCGTAATTTTGGGCAGCCTGGCAACCCCTTTCCATGAAAGTGTTTCTCGCCAGTCACTGCTTAGGGCTACATTAAGAGGAAAGAAAACGTAGAGATAGAACGTGAAACTACTTTATTGTGTCAAGTTTCAAGAAGCTAGCACAAACCGTGTTGGATTCAGAGTTCCAAATACATCTATCAATATAGGAGAAAACAGAGTGAAACCTAAAAATTCAAACTGTTACTGGAAACGAACGCTTCAACATAGAAGAACAAAATTTGGGGAACCTAGTCGCCTTAGTGTACTGATCATTACCTGAAAGTATCATCCAGTTTGGGTGAAAAAATATTTGTTGAGATTTCTGGAGATTTGTAATTTTGGGAAGCCTGGCAACCCCTTTCCATGAAAGTTTTTCTCGCCAGTCACTGCTTAGGGCTACATCAAGAGGAAACAAAACATAGAGATAGAACGTGAAACTACTTTATTGTGTCAAGTTTCAAGAAGCTAGCACAAACCGTGTTGGATTTAGAGTTCCAAATACGTCTATCAATATAGGAGAAAACAGAGTGAAACCTAAAAATTCAAACTGTTACTGGAAACGAACGCTTCAACATAGAAGAAGGAAATTTGGGGAACCAAGTCGCCTTAGTGTACTGATCATTACCTGAAAGTATCATCCAGTTTGGGTGAAAAAATATTTGCTGAGATTTCTGGAGATTCGTAATTTTGGGCAGCCTGGCAACCCCTTTCCATGAAAGTGTTTCTCGCCAGTCACTGCTTAGGGCTACATCAAGAGGAAACAAAACATAGAGATAGAACGTGAAACTACTTTATTGTGTCAAGTTTCAAGAAGCTAGCACAAACCGTGTTGGATTTAGAGTTCCAAATACATCTATCAATATAGGAGAAAACAGAGTGAAACCTAAAAATTCAAACTGTTACTGGAAACGAACGCTTCAACATAGAAGAACGAAATTTGGGGAACCAAGTCGCCTTAGTGTACTGATCATTACCTGAAAGTATCATCCAGTTTGGGTGAAAAAATATTTGCTGAGATTTCTGGAGATTTGTAATTTTGGGAAACCTGGCAACCCCTTTCCATGAAAGTGTTTCTCGCCAGTCACTGCTTAGGGCTACATCAAGAGGAAACAAAACATAGAGATAGAACGTGAAACTACTTTATTGTGTCAAGTTTCAAGAAGCTAGCACAAACCGTGTTGGATTTAGAGTTCCAAATACATCTATCAATATAGGAGAAAACAGAGTGAAACCTAAAAATTCAAACTGTTACTGGAAACGAACGCTTCAACATAGAAGAACGAAATTTGGGGAACCAAGTTGCCTTAGTGTACTGATCATTACCTGAAAGTATCATCCAGTTTGGGTGAAAAAATATTTGCTGAGATTTCTGGAGATTTGTAATTTTGGGAAACCTGGCAACCCCTTTCCATGAAAGTGTTTCTCGCCAGTCACTGCTTAGGGCTATATCAAGAGGAAACAAAACATAGAGATAGAACGTGAAACTACTTTATTGTGTCAAGTTTCAAGAAGCTAGCACAAACCGTGTTGGATTTAGAGTTCCAAATACATCTATCAATATAGGAGAAACAGAGTGAAACCTAAAAATTCAAACTGTTACAGGAAAAGAACGCTTCAACATAGAAGAAGGAAATTTTGGGAACCAAGTTGCCTTAGTGTACTGATCATTACCTGAAAGTATCATCCAGTTTGGGTGAAAAAATATTTGCTGAGATTTCTGGAGATTCGTAATTTTGGGCAGCCTGGCAACCCCTTTCCATGAAAGTGTTTCTCGCCAGTCACTGCTTAGGGCTACATCAAGAGGAAACAAAACATAGAGATAGAACGTGAAACTACTTTATTGTGTCAAGTTTCAAGAAGCTAGCACAAACCGTGTTGGATTTAGAGTTCCAAATACATCTATCAATATAGGAGAAAACAGAGTGAAACCTAAAAATTCAAACTGTTACTGGAAACGAACGCTTCAACATAGAAGAACGAAATTTGGGGAACCAAGTCGCCTTAGTGTACTTATCATTACCTGAAAGTATCATCCAGTTTGGGTGAAAAAATATTTGCTGAGATTTCTGGAGATTTGTAATTTTGGGAAACCTGGCAACCCCTTTCCATGAAAGTGTTTCTTGCCAGTCACTGCTTAGGGCTATATCAAGAGGAAACAAAACATAGAGATAGAACGTGAAACTACTTTATTGTGTCAAGTTTCAGGAAGCTAGCACAAACCGTGTTGGATGTAGAGTTCCAAATACATCTATCAATATAGGAGAAAACAGAGTGAAACCTAAAAATTCAAACTGTTACTGGAAACGAACGCTTCAACATAGAAGAACGAAATTTGGGGAACCAAGTCGCCTTAGTGTACTTATCATTACCTGAAAGTATCATCCAGTTTGGGTGAAAAAATATTTGCTGAGATTTCTGGAGATTTGTAATTTTGGGAAACCGGGCAACCCCTTTCCATGAAAGTGTTTCTCGCCAGTCACTGCTTAGGGCTATATCAAGAGGAAACAAAACATAGAGATAGAACGTGAAACTACTTTATTGTGTCAAGTTTCAAGAAGCTAGCACAAACCGTGTTGGTTTTAGAGTTCCAAATACATCTATCAATATAGGAGAAAACAGAGTGAAACCTAAAAATTCAAACTGTTACAGGAAACGAACGCTTCAACATAGAAGAAGGAAATTTGGGGAACCAAGTCGCCATAGTGTACTGATCATTACCTGAAAGTATCATCCAGTTAGGGTGAAAAAATATTTGCTGAGATTTCTGGAGATTCGTAATTTTGGGCAGCCTGGCAACCCCTTTCGATGAAAGTGTTTCTCGCCAGTCACTGCTTAGGGCTACATTAAGAGGAAACAAAACGTAGACATAGAACGTGAAACTACTTTATTGTGTCAAGTTTCAAGAAGCTAGCACAAACCGTGTTGGATTTAGAGTTTCAAATACATCTATCAATATAGGAGAAAACAGAGTGAAACCTAAAAATTCAAACTGTTACTGGAAACGAACGCTTCAAAATAGAAGAACGAAATTTGGGGAACCAAGTCGCCTTAGTGTGCGTATCATTACCTGAAAGTATCATCCAGTTTGGGTAAAAAAAAATTTGCTGAGATTTCTGGAGATTCGTAATTTTGGGCAGCCTGGCAACCCCTTTCCATGAAAGTGTTTCTCGCCAGTCACTGCTTAGGGCTACATCAAGAGGAAACAAAACATAGAGATAGAACGTGAAACTACTTTATTGTGTCAAGTTTCAAGAAGCTAGCACAAACCGTGTTGGTTTTAGAGTTCCAAATACATCTATCAATATAGGAGAAAACAGAGTGAAACCTAAAAATTCAAACTGTTACAGGAAACGAACGCTTCAACATAGAAGAAGGAAATTTGGGGAACCAAGTCGCCTTAGTGTACTGATCATTACCTGAAAGTATCATCCAGTTAGGGTGAAAAAATATTTGCTGAGATTTCTGGAG
The DNA here is from genome assembly GCF_964194105.1 of Spermophilus citellus. Lineage (NCBI taxonomy): Eukaryota > Metazoa > Chordata > Mammalia > Rodentia > Sciuridae > Spermophilus > Spermophilus citellus. The sequence goes on from NC_138195.1 coordinate 8,368,771, forward strand.
ATTCGTAATTTTGGGCAGCCTGGCAACCCCTTTCCATGAAAGTGTTTCTCGCCAGTCACTGCTTAGGGCTACATTAAGAGGAAACAAAACGTAGAGATAGAACGTGATACTACTTTATTGTGTCAAGTTTCAAGAAGCTAGCACAAACCGTGTTGGATTTAGAGTTCCAAATACGTCTATCAATATAGGAGAAAACAGAGTGAAACTTAAAAATTCAAACTGTTACTGGAAACGAACGCTTCAACATAGAAGAACGAAATTTGGGGAACCAAGTCGCCTTAGTGTACTTATCATTACCTGAAAGTATCATCCAGTTTCGGTGAAAAAATATTTGCTGAGATTTCTGGAGATTTGTAATTTTGGGAAACCGGGCAACCCCTTTCCATGAAAGTGTTTCTCGCCAGTCACTGCTTAGGGCTATATCAAGAGGAAACAAAACATAGAGATAGAACGTGAAACTACTTTATTGTGTCAAGTTTCAAGAAGCTAGCACAAACCGTGTTGGTTTTAGAGTTCCAAATACATCTATCAATATAGGAGAAAACAGAGTGAAACCTAAAAATTCAAACTGTTACAGGAAACGAACGCTTCAACATAGAAGAAGGAAATTTGGGGAACCAAGTCGCCTTAGTGTACTGATCATTACCTGAAAGTATCATCCAGTTAGGGTGAAAAAATATTTGCTGAGATTTCTGGAGATTCGTAATTTTGGGCAGCCTGGCAACCCCTTTCGATGAAAGTGTTTCTCGCCAGTCACTGCTTAGGGCTACATTAAGAGGAAACAAAACGTAGACATAGAACGTGAAACTACTTTATTGTGTCAAGTTTCAAGAAGCTAGCACAAACCGTGTTGGATTTAGAGTTCCAAATACATCTATCAATATAGGAGAAAACAGAGTGAAACCTAAAAATTCAAACTGTTACTGGAAACGAACGCTTCAAAATAGAAGAACGAAATTTGGGGAACCAAGTCGCCTTAGTGTGCGTATCATTACCTGAAAGTATCATCCAGTTTGGGTAAAAAAAAATTTGCTGAGATTTCTGGAGATTCGTAATTTTGGGCAGCCTGGCAACCCCTTTCCATGAAAGTGTTTCTCGCCAGTCACTGCTTAGGGCTACATCAAGAGGAAACAAAACATAGAGATAGAACGTGAAACTACTTTATTGTGTCAAGTTTCAAGAAGCTAGCACAAACCGTGTTGGTTTTAGAGTTCCAAATACATCTATCAATATAGGAGAAAACAGAGTGAAACCTAAAAATTCAAACTGTTACAGGAAACGAACGCTTCAACATAGAAGAAGGAAATTTGGGGAACCAAGTCGCCTTAGTGTACTGATCATTACCTGAAAGTATCATCCAGTTAGGGTGAAAAAATATTTGCTGAGATTTCTGGAGATTCGTAATTTTGGGCAGCCTGGCAACCCCTTTCCATGAAAGTGTTTCTCGCCAGTCACTGCTTAGGGCTACATTAAGAGGAAACAAAACGTAGAGATAGAACGTGATACTACTTTATTGTGTCAAGTTTCAAGAAGCTAGCACAAACCGTGTTGGATTTAGAGTTCCAAATACGTCTATCAATATAGGAGAAAACAGAGTGAAACTTAAAAATTCAAACTGTTACTGGAAACGAACGCTTCAACATAGAAGAACGAAATTTGGGGAACCAAGTCGCCTTAGTGTACTGATCATTACCTGAAAATATCATCCAGTTTGGGTGGAAAAATATTTGCTGAGATTTCTGGAGATTCGTAATTTTGGGAAGCCTGGCAACCCCTTTCCATGAAAGTGTTTCTCGCCAGTCACTGCTTAGGGCTACATCAAGAGGAAACAAAACATAGAGATAGAACGTGAAACTACTTTATTGTGTCAAGTTTCAAGAAGCTAGCACAAACCGTGTTGGATTTAGAGTTCCAAATACATCTATCAATATAGGAGAAAACAGAGTGAAACCTAAAAATTCAAACTGTTACTGGAAACGAACGCTTCAACATAGAAGAACGAAATTTGGGGAACCAAGTCGCCTTAGTGTACTTATCATTACCTGAAAGTATCATCCAGTTTGGGTGAAAAAATATTTGCTGAGATTTCTGGAGATTTGTAATTTTGGGAAACCTGGCAACCCCTTTCCATGAAAGTGTTTCTCGCCAGTCACTGCTTAGGGCTATATCAAGAGGAAACAAAACATAGAGATAGAACGTGAAACTACTTTATTGTGTCAAGTTTCAAGAAGCTAGCACAAACCGTGTTGGATTTAGAGTTCCAAATACGTCTATCAATATAGGAGAAAACAGAGTGAAACCTAAAAATTCAAACTGTTACTGGAAAGGAACGCTTCAACATAGAAGAAGGAAATTTGGGGAACCAAGTCGCCTTAGTGTACTGATCATTACCTGAAAGTATCATCCAGTTTGGGTGAAAAAATATTTGCTGAGATTTCTGGAGATTCGTAATTTTGGGCAGCCTGGCAACCCCTTTCCATGAAAGTGTTTCTCGCCAGTCACTGCTTAGGGCTACATCAAGAGGAAACAAAACATAGAGATAGAACGTGAAACTACTTTATTGTGTCAAGTTTCAAGAAGCTAGCACAAACCGTGTTGGATTTAGAGTTCCAAATACATCTATCAATATAGGAGAAAACAGAGTGAAACCTAAAAATTCAAACTGTTACTGGAAACGAACGCTTCAACATAGAAGAACGAAATTTGGGGAACCAAGTCGCCTTAGTGTACTTATCATTACCTGAAAGTATCATCCAGTTTGGGTGGAAAAATATTTGCTGAGATTTCTGGAGATTCGTAATTTTGGGAAGCCTGGCAACCCCTTTCCATGAAAGTGTTTCTCGCCAGTCACTGCTTAGGGCTACATCAAGAGGAAACAAAACATAGAGATAGAACGTGAAACTACTTTATTGTGTCAAGTTTCAAGAAGCTAGCACAAACCGTGTTGGATTTAGAGTTCCAAATACATCTATCAATATAGGAGAAAACAGAGTGAAACCTAAAAATTCAAACTGTTACTGGAAACGAACGCTTCAACATAGAAGAACGAAATTTGGGGAACCAAGTCCCCTTAGTGTACTTATCATTACCTGAAAGTATCATCCAGTTTGGGTGGAAAAATATTTGCTGAGATTTCTGGAGATTCGTAATTTTGGGAAGCCTGGCAACCCCTTTCCATGAAAGTGTTTCTCGCCAGTCACTGCTTAGGGCTACATCAAGAGGAAACAAAACATAGATATAGAACGTGAAACTACTTTATTGTGTCAAGTTTCAAGAAGCTAGCACAAACCGTGTTGGATTTAGAGTTCCAAATACATCTATCAATATAGGAGAAAACAGAGTGAAACCTAAAAATTCAAACTGTTACTGGAAACGAACGCTTCAACATAGAAGAACGAAATTTGGGGAACCAAGTCGCCTTAGTGTACTTATCATTACCTGAAAGTATCATCCAGTTTGGGTGAAAAAATATTTGCTGAGATTTCTGGAGATTTGTAATTTTGGGAAACCTGGCAACCCCTTTCCATGAAAGTGTTTCTCGCCAGTCACTGCTTAGGGCTATATCAAGAGGAAACAAAACATAGAGATAGAACGTGAAACTACTTTATTGTGTCAAGTTTCAAGAAGCTAGCACAAACCGTGTTGGATTTAGAGTTCCAAATACATCTATCAATATAGGAGAAAACAGAGTGAAACCTAAAAATTCAAACTGTTACAGGAAACGAACGCTTCAACATAGAAGAAGGAAATTTGGGGAACCAAGTCGCCTTAGTGTACTGATCATTACCTGAAAGTATCATCCAGTTTGGGTGAAAAAATATTTGCTGAGATTTCTGGAGATTCGTAATTTTGGGCAGCCTGGCAACTCCTTTCCATGAAAGTGTTTCTCGCCAGTCACTGCTTAGGGCTTCATTAAGAGGAAAGAAAACGTAGAGATAGAACGTGAAACTACTTTATTGTGTCAAGTTTCAAGAAGCTAGCACAAACCGTGTTGGATTCAGAGTTCCAAATACATCTATCAATATAGGAGAAAACAGAGTGAAACCTAAAAATTCAAACTGTTACTGGAAACGAACGCTTCAACATAGAAGAACAAAATTTGGGGAACCTAGTCGCCTTAGTGTACTGATCATTACCTGAAAGTATCATCCAGTTTGGGTGAAAAAATATTTGTTGAGATTTCTGGAGATTTGTAATTTTGGGAAGCCTGGCAACCCCTTTCCATGAAAGTTTTTCTCGCCAGTCACTGCTTAGGGCTACATCAAGAGGAAACAAAACATAGAGATAGAACGTGAAACTACTTTATTGTGTCAAGTTTCAAGAAGCTAGCACAAACCGTGTTGGATTTAGAGTTCCAAATACGTCTATCAATATAGGAGAAAACAGAGTGAAACCTAAAAATTCAAACTGTTACTGGAAACGAACGCTTCAACATAGAAGAAGGAAATTTGGGGAACCAAGTCGCCTTAGTGTACTGATCATTACCTGAAAGTATCATCCAGTTTGGGTGAAAAAATATTTGCTGAGATTTCTGGAGATTCGTAATTTTGGGCAGCCTGGCAACCCCTTTCCATGAAAGTGTTTCTCGCCAGTCACTGCTTAGGGCTACATCAAGAGGAAACAAAACATAGAGATAGAACGTGAAACTACTTTATTGTGTCAAGTTTCAAGAAGCTAGCACAAACCGTGTTGGATTTAGAGTTCCAAATACATCTATCAATATAGGAGAAAACAGAGTGAAACCTAAAAATTCAAACTGTTACTGGAAACGAACGCTTCAACATAGAAGAACGAAATTTGGGGAACCAAGTCGCCTTAGTGTACTGATCATTACCTGAAAGTATCATCCAGTTTGGGTGAAAAAATATTTGCTGAGATTTCTGGAGATTTGTAATTTTGGGAAACCTGGCAACCCCTTTCCATGAAAGTGTTTCTCGCCAGTCACTGCTTAGGGCTACATCAAGAGGAAACAAAACATAGAGATAGAACGTGAAACTACTTTATTGTGTCAAGTTTCAAGAAGCTAGCACAAACCGTGTTGGATTTAGAGTTCCAAATACATCTATCAATATAGGAGAAAACAGAGTGAAACCTAAAAATTCAAACTGTTACTGGAAACGAACGCTTCAACATAGAAGAACGAAATTTGGGGAACCAAGTTGCCTTAGTGTACTGATCATTACCTGAAAGTATCATCCAGTTTGGGTGAAAAAATATTTGCTGAGATTTCTGGAGATTTGTAATTTTGGGAAACCTGGCAACCCCTTTCCATGAAAGTGTTTCTCGCCAGTCACTGCTTAGGGCTATATCAAGAGGAAACAAAACATAGAGATAGAACGTGAAACTACTTTATTGTGTCAAGTTTCAAGAAGCTAGCACAAACCGTGTTGGATTTAGAGTTCCAAATACATCTATCAATATAGGAGAAACAGAGTGAAACCTAAAAATTCAAACTGTTACAGGAAAAGAACGCTTCAACATAGAAGAAGGAAATTTTGGGAACCAAGTTGCCTTAGTGTACTGATCATTACCTGAAAGTATCATCCAGTTTGGGTGAAAAAATATTTGCTGAGATTTCTGGAGATTCGTAATTTTGGGCAGCCTGGCAACCCCTTTCCATGAAAGTGTTTCTCGCCAGTCACTGCTTAGGGCTACATCAAGAGGAAACAAAACATAGAGATAGAACGTGAAACTACTTTATTGTGTCAAGTTTCAAGAAGCTAGCACAAACCGTGTTGGATTTAGAGTTCCAAATACATCTATCAATATAGGAGAAAACAGAGTGAAACCTAAAAATTCAAACTGTTACTGGAAACGAACGCTTCAACATAGAAGAACGAAATTTGGGGAACCAAGTCGCCTTAGTGTACTGATCATTACCTGAAAGTATCATCCAGTTTGGGTGAAAAAATATTTGCTGAGATTTCTGGAGATTTGTAATTTTGGGAAACCTGGCAACCCCTTTCCATGAAAGTGTTTCTTGCCAGTCACTGCTTAGGGCTATATCAAGAGGAAACAAAACATAGAGATAGAACGTGAAACTACTTTATTGTGTCAAGTTTCAGGAAGCTAGCACAAACCGTGTTGGATGTAGAGTTCCAAATACATCTATCAATATAGGAGAAAACAGAGTGAAACCTAAAAATTCAAACTGTTACTGGAAACGAACGCTTCAACATAGAAGAACGAAATTTGGGGAACCAAGTCGCCTTAGTGTACTTATCATTACCTGAAAGTATCATCCAGTTTGGGTGAAAAAATATTTGCTGAGATTTCTGGAGATTTGTAATTTTGGGAAACCGGGCAACCCCTTTCCATGAAAGTGTTTCTCGCCAGTCACTGCTTAGGGCTATATCAAGAGGAAACAAAACATAGAGATAGAACGTGAAACTACTTTATTGTGTCAAGTTTCAAGAAGCTAGCACAAACCGTGTTGGATTTAGAGTTCCAAATACGTCTATCAATATAGGAGAAAACAGAGTGAAACCTAAAACTTCAAACTGTTACTGGAAACGAACGCTTCAACATAGAAGTACGAAATTTGGGGAACCAAGTCGCCTTAGTGTACTGATCATTACCTGAAAGTATCATCCAGTTTGGGTGGAAAAATATTTGCTGAGATTTCTGGAGATTCGTAATTTTGGGAAGCCTGGCAACCCCTTTCCATGAAAGTGTTTCTCGCCAGTCACTGCTTAGGGCTACATCAAGAGGAAACAAAACATAGAGATAGAACTTGAAACTACTTTATTGTGTCAAGTTTCAAGGAGCTAGCACAAACCGTGTTGGATTTAGAGTTCCAAATACGTCTATCAATATAGGAGAAAACAGAGTGAAACCTAAAAATTCAAACTGTTACTGGAAACGAACGCTTCAACATAGAAGAACGAAATTTGGGGAACCAAGTTGCCTTAGTGTACTGATCATTACCTGAAAGTATCATCCAGTTTGGGTGAAAAAATATTTGCTGAGATTTCTGGAGATTTGTAATTTAGGGAAACCTGGCAACCCCTTTCCATGAAAGTGTTTCTCGCCAGTCACTGCTTAGGGCTATATCAAGAGGAAACAAAACATAGAGATAGAACGTGAAACTACTTTATTGTGTGAAGTTTCAAGAAGCTAGCACAAACCGTGTTGGATTTAGAGTTCCAAATACATCTATCAATATAGGAGAAAACAGAGTGAAACCTAAAAATTCAAACTGTTACAGGAAACGAACGCTTCAACATAGAAGAAGGAAATTTGGGGAACCAAGTCGCCTTAGTGTACTGATCATTACCTGAAAGTATCATCCAGTTTGGGTGAAAAAATATTTGCTGAGATTTCTGGAGATTCGTAATTTTGGGCAGCCTGGCAACTCCTTTCCATGAAAGTGTTTCTCGCCAGTCACTGCTTAGGGCTACATTAAGAGGAAAGAAAACGTAGAGATAGAACGTGAAACTACTTTACTGTGTCAAGTTTCAAGAAGCTAGCACAAACCGTGTTGGATTCAGAGTTCCAAATACATCTATCAATATAGGAGAAAACAGAGTGAAACCTAAAAATTCAAACTGTTACTGGAAACGAACGCTTCAACATAGAAGAACAAAATTTGGGGAACCTAGTCGCCTTAGTGTACTGATCATTACCTGAAAGTATCATCGAGTTTGGGTGAAAAAATATTTGTTGAGATTTCTGGAGATATGTAATTTTGGGAAGCCTGGCAACCCCTTTCCATGAAAGTGTTTCTCGCCAGTCACTGCTTAGGGCTACATCAAGAGGAAACAAAACATAGAGATAGAACGTGAAACTACTTTATTGTGTCAAGTTTCAAGAAGCTAGCACAAACCGTGTTGGATTTAGAGTTCCAAATACGTCTATCAATATAGGAGAAAACAGAGTGAAACCTAAAAATTCAAACTGTTACTGGAAACGAACGCTTCAACATAGAAGAAGGAAATTTGGGGAACCAAGTCGCCTTAGTGTACTGATCATTACCTGAAAGTATCATCCAGTTAGGGTGAAAAAATATTTGCTGAGATTTCTGGAGATTCGTAATTTTGGGCAGCCTGGCAACCCCTTTCCATGAAAGTGTTTCTCGCCAGTCACTGCTTAGGGCTACATCAAGAGGAAACAAAACATACAGATAGAACGTGAAACTACTTTATTGTGTCAAGTTTCAAGAAGCTAGCACAAACAGTGTTGGATTTAGAGTTCCAAATACATCTATCAATATAGGAGAAAACAGAGTGAAACCTAAAAATTCAAACTGTTACTGGAAACGAACGCTTCAACATAGAAAAACGAAATTTGGGGAACCAAGTCGCCTTAGTGTACTTATCATTACCTGAAAGTATCATCCAGTTTGGGTGAAAAAATATTTGCTGAGATTTCTGGAGATTTGTAATTTTGGGAAACCTGGCAACCCCTTTCCATTAAAGTGTTTCTTGCCAGTCACTGCTTAGGGCTATATCAAGAGGAAACAAAACATAGAGATAGAACGTGAAACTACTTTATTGTGTCAAGTTTCAAGAAGCTAGCACAAACCGTGTTGGATGTAGAGTTCCAAATACATCTATCAATATAGGAGAAAAGAGTGAAACCTAAAAATTCAAACTGTTACTGGAAACGAACGCTTCAACATAGAAGAACGAAATTTGGGGAACCAAGTCGCCTTAGTGTACTTATCATTACCTGAAAGTATCATCCAGTTAGGGTGAAAAAATATTTGCTGAGATTTCTGGAGATTTGTAATTTTGGGAAACCGGGCAACCCCTTTCCATGAAAGTGTTTCTCGCCAGTCACTGCTTAGGGCTATATCAAGAGGAAACAAAACATAGAGATAGAACGTGAAACTACTTTATTGTGTCAAGTTTCAAGAAGCTAGCACAAACCGTGTTGGTTTTAGTGTTCCAAATACATCTATCAATATAGGAGAAAACAGAGTGAAACCTAAAAATTCAAACTGTTACAGGAAACGAACGCTTCAACATAGAAGAAGGAAATTTGGGGAACCAAGTCGCCTTAGTGTACTGATCATTACCTGAAAGTATCATCCAGTTAGGGTGAAAAAATATTTGCTGAGATTTCTGGAGATTCGTAATTTTGGGCAGCCTGGCAACCCCTTTCCATGAAAGTGTTTCTCGCCAGTCACTGCTTAGGGCTACATTAAGAGGAAACAAAACGTAGAGATAGAACGTGAAACTACTTTATTGTGTCAAGTTTCAAGAAGCTAGCACAAACCGTGTTGGATTTAGAGTTCCAAATACATCTATCAATATAGGAGAAAACAGAGTGAAACCTAAAAATTCAAACTGTTACTGGAAACGAACGCTTCAACATAGAAGAACGAAATTTGGGGAACCAAGTCGCCTTAGTGTACGTATCATTACCTGAAAGTATCATCCAGTTTGGGTGAAAAAATATTTGCTGAAATTTCTGGAGATTCGTAATTTTGGGCAGCCTGGCAACCCCTTTCCATGAAAGTGTTTCTCGCCAGTCACTGCTTAGGGCTACATCAAGAGGAAACAAAACATAGAGATAGAACGTGAAACTACTTTATTGTGTCAAGTTTCAAGAAGCTAGCACAAACCGTGTTGGATTTAGAGTTCCAAATACATCTATCAATATAGGAGAAAACAGAGTGAAACCTAAAAATTCAAACTGTTACTGGAAACGAACGCTTCAACATAGAAGAACGAAATTTGGGGAACCAAGTCGCCTTAGTGTACTTATCATTACGTGAAAGTATCATCCAGTTTGGGTGAAAAAATATTTGCTGAGATTTCTGGAGATTTGTAATTTTGGGAAACCTGGCAACCCCTTTCCATGAAAGTGTTTCTTGCCAGTCACTGCTTAGGGCTATATCAAGAGGAAACAAAACATAGAGATAGAACGTGAAACTACTTTATTGTGTCAAGTTTCAAGAAGCTAGCACAAACCGTGTTGGATGTAGAGTTCCAAATACATCTATCAATATAGGAGAAAACAGAGTGAAACCTAAAAATTCAAACTGTTACTGGAAACGAACGCTTCAACATAGAAGAACGAAATTTGGGGAACCAAGTCGCCTTAGTGTACTTATCATTACCTGAAAGTATCATCCAGTTTGGGTGAAAAAATATTTGCTGAGATTTCTGGAGATTTGTAATTTTGGGAAACCGGGCAACCCCTTTCCATGAAAGTGTTTCTCGCCAGTCACTGCTTAGGGCTATATCAAGAGGAAACAAAACATAGAGATAGAACGTGAAACTACTTTATTGTGTCAAGTTTCAAGAAGCTAGCACAAACCGTGTTGGTTTTAGAGTTCCAAATACATCTATCAATATAGGAGAAAACAGAGTGAAACCTAAAAATTCAAACTGTTACAGGAAACGAACGCTTCAACATAGAAGAAGGAAATTTGGGGAACCAAGTCGCCTTAGTGTACTGATCATTACCTGAAAGTATCATCCAGTTAGGGTGAAAAAATATTTGCTGAGATTTCTGGAGATTCGTAATTTTGGGCAGCCTGGCAACCCCTTTCCATAAAAGTGTTTCTCGCCAGTCACTGCTTAGGGCTACATTAAGAGGAAAAAAAACGTAGAGATAGAACGTGATACTACTTTATTGTGTCAAGTTTCAAGAAGCTGGCACAAACCGTGTTGGATTTAGAGTTCCAAATACGTCTATCAATATAGGAGAAAACAGAGTGAAACCTAAAAATTCAAACTGTTACTGGAAACGAACGCTTCAACATAGAAGAACGAAATTTGGGGAACCAAGTCGCCTTAGTGTACGTATCATTACCTGAAAGTATCATCCAGTTTGGGTGAAAAAATATTTGCTGAGATTTCTGGAGATTCGTAATTTTGGGCAGCCTGGCAACCCCTTTCCATGAAAGTGTGTCTCGCCAGTCACTGCTTAGGGCTACATCAAGAGGAAACAAAACATAGAGATAGAACGTGAAACTACTTTATTGTGTCAAGTTTCAAGAAGCTAGCACAAACCGTGTTGGATTTAGAGTTCCAAATACATCTATCAATATAGGAGAAAACAGAGTGAAACCTAAAAATTCAAACTGTTACTGGAAACGAACGCTTCAACATAGAAGAACGAAATTTGGGGAACCAAGTCGCCTTAGTGTACTTATCATTACGTGAAAGTATCATCCAGTTTGGGTGAAAAAATATTTGCTGAGATTTCTGGAGATTTGTAATTTTGGGAAACCTGGCAACCCCTTTCCATGAAAGTGTTTCTTGCCAGTCACTGCTTAGGGCTATATCAAGAGGAAACAAAACATAGAGATAGAACGTGAAACTACTTTATTGTGTCAAGTTTCAAGAAGCTAGCACAAACCGTGTTGGATGTAGAGTTCCAAATACATCTATCAATATAGGAGAAAACAGAGTGAAACCTAAAAATTCAAACTGTTACTGGAAACGAACGCTTCAACATAGAAGAACGAAATTTGGGGAACCAAGTCGCCTTAGTGTACTTATCATTACCTGAAAGTATCATCCAGTTTGGGTGAAAAAATATTTGCTGAGATTTCTGGAGATTTGTAATTTTGGGAAACCGGGCAACCCCTTTCCATGAAAGTGTTTCTCGCCAGTCACTGCTTAGGGCTATATCAAGAGGAAACAAAACATAGAGATAGAACGTGAAACTACTTTATTGTGTCAAGTTTCAAGAAGCTAGCACAAACCATGTTGGTTTTAGAGTTCCAAATACATCTATCAATATAGGAGAAAACAGAGTGAAACCTAAAAATTCAAACTGTTACAGGAAACGAACGCTTCAACATAGAAGAAGGAAATTTGGGGAACCAAGTCGCCTTAGTGTACTGATCATTACCTGAAAGTATCATCCAGTTAGGGTGAAAAAATATTTGCTGAGATTTCTGGAGATTCGTAATTTTGGGCAGCCTGGCAACCCCTTTCCATAAAAGTGTTTCTCGCCAGTCACTGCTTAGGGCTACATTAAGAGGAAAAAAAAACGTAGAGATAGAACGTGATACTACTTTATTGTGTCAAGTTTCAAGAAGCTGGCACAAACCGTGTTGGATTTAGAGTTCCAAATACGTCTATCAATATAGGAGAAAACAGAGTGAAACCTAAAAATTCAAACTGTTACTGGAAACGAACGCTTCAACATAGAAGAACGAAATTTGGGGAACCAAGTCGCCTTAGTGTACTGATCATTACCTGAAAGTATCATCCAGTTTGGGTGAAAAAATATTTGCTGAGATTTCTGGAGATTTGTAATTTTGGGAAACCTGGCAACCCCTTTCCATGAAAGTGTTTCTCGCCAGTCACTGCTTAGGGCTATATCAAGAGGAAACAAAACATAGAGATAGAACGTGAAACTACTTTATTGTGTCAAGTTTCAAGAAGCTAGCACAAACCGTGTTGGATTTAGAGTTCCAAATACATCTATCAATATAGGAGAAAACAGAGTGAAACCTAAAAATTCAAACTGTTACAGGAAACGAACGCTTCAACATAGAAGAACGAAATTTGGGGAACCAAGTTGCCTTAGTGTACTGATCATTACCTGAAAGTATCATCCAGTTTGGGTGAAAAAATATTTGCTGAGATTTCTGGAGATTTGTAATTTTGGGAAACCTGGCAACCCCTTTCCATGAAAGTGTTTCTCGCCAGTCACTGCTTAGGGCTATATCAAGAGGAAACAAAACATAGAGATAGAACGTGAAACTACTTTATTGTGTCAAGTTTCAAGAAGCTAGCACAAACCGTGTTGGATTTAGAGTTCCAAATACATCTATCAATATAGGAGAAAACAGAGTGAAACCTAAAAATTCAAACTGTTACAGGAAACGAACGCTTCAACATAGAAGAAGGAAATTTGGGGAACCAAGTCGCCTTAGTGTACTGATCATTACCTGAAAGTATCATCCAGTTTGGGTGAAAAAATATTTGCTGAGATTTCTGGAGATTCGTAATTTTGGGCAGCCTGGCAACTCCTTTCCATGAAAGTGTTTCTCGCCAGTCACTGCTTAGGGCTACATTAAGAGGAAAGAAAACGTAGAGATAGAACGTGAAACTACTTTATTGTGTCAAGTTTCAAGAAGCTAGCACAAACCGTGTTGGATTCAGAGTTCCAAATACATCTATCAATATAGGAGAAAACAGAGTGAAACCTAAAAATTCAAACTGTTACTGGAAACGAACGCTTCAACATAGAAGAACGAAATTTGGGGAACCTAGTCGCCTTAGTGTACTGATCATTACCTGAAAGTATCATCCAGTTTGGGTGAAAAAATATTTGTTGAGATTTCTGGAGATTTGTAATTTTGGGAAGCCTGGCAACCCCTTTCCATGTAAGTGTTTCTCGCCAGTCACTGCTTAGGGCTACATCAAGAGGAAACAAAACATAGAGATAGAACGTGAAACTACTTTATTGTGTCAAGTTTCAAGAAGCTAGCACAAACCGTGTTGGATTTAGAGTTCCAAATACGTCTATCAATATAGGAGAAAACAGAGTGAAACCTAAAAATTCAAACTGTTACTGGAAACGAACGCTTCAACATAGAAGAAGGAAATTTGGGGAACCAAGTCGCCTTAGTGTACTGATCATTACCTGAAAGTATCATCCAGTTTGGGTGAAAAAATATTTGCTGAGATTTCTGGAGATTCGTAATTTTGGGCAGCCTGGCAACCCCTTTCCATGAAAGTGTTTCTCGCCAGTCACTGCTTAGGGCTATATCAAGAGGAAACAAAACATAGAGATAGAACGTGAAACTACTTTATTGTGTCAAGTTTCAAGAAGCTAGCACAAACCGTGTTGGTTTTAGAGTTCCAAATACATCTATCAATATAGGAGAAAACAGAGTGAAACCTAAAAATTCAAACTGTTACAGGAAACGAACGCTTCAACATAGAAGAAGGAAATTTGGGGAACCAAGTCGCCTTAGTGTACTGATCATTACCTGAAAGTATCATCCAGTTAGGGTGAAAAAATATTTGCTGAGATTTCTGGAGATTCGTAATTTTGGGCAGCCTGGCAACCCCTTTCCATGAAAGTGTTTCTCGCCAGTCACTGCTTAGGGCTACATCAAGAGGAAACAAAACATAGAGATAGAACGTGAAACTACCTTATTGTGTCAAGTTTCAAGAAGCTAGCACAAACCGTGTTGGATTTAGAGTTCCAAATACATCTATCAATATAGGAGAAAACAGAGTGAAACCTAAAAATTCAAACTGTTACTGGAAACGAACGCTTCAACATAGAAGAACGAAATTTGGGGAACCAAGTCGCCTTAGTGTACTGATCATTACCTGAAAGTATCATCCAGTTTGGGTGGAAAAATATTTGCTGAGATTTCTGGAGATTCGTAATTTTGGGCAGCCTGGCAACCCCTTTCCATGAAAGTGTTTCTCGCCAGTCACTGCTTAGGGCTACATCAAGAGGAAACAAAACATAGAGATAGAACGTGAAACTACTTTATTGTGTCAAGTTTCAAGAAGCTACCACAAACCGTGTTGGATTTAGAGTTCCAAATACATCTATCAATATAGGAGAAAACAGAGTGAAACCTAAAAATTCAAACTGTTACTGGAAACGAACGCTTCAACATAGAAGAACGAAATTTGGGGAACCAAGTCGCCTTAGTGTACGTATCATTACCTGAAAGTATCATCCAGTTTGGGTGAAAAAATATTTGCTGAGATTTCTGGAGATTCGTAATTTTGGGCAGCCTGGCAACCCCTTTCCATTAAAGTGTTTCTCGCCAGTCAGTGCTTAGGGCTACATCAAGAGGAAACAAAACATAGAGATAGAACGTGAAACTACTTTATTGTGTCAAGTTTCAAGAAGCTAGCACAAACCGTGTTGGATGTAGAGTTCCAAATACATCTATCAATATAGGAGAAAACAGAGTGAAACCTAAAAATTCAAACTGTTACTGGAAACGAACGCTTCAACATAGAAGAACGAAATTTGGGGAACCAAGTCGCGTTAGTGTACTTATCATTACCTGAAAGTATCATCCAGTTTGGGTGAAAAAATATTTGCTGAGATTTCTGGAGATTTGTAATTTTGGGAAACCTGGCAACCCCTTTCCATGAAAGTGTTTCTTGCCAGTCACTGCTTAGGGCTATATCAAGAGGAAACAAAACATAGAGATAGAACGTGAAACTACTTTATTGTGTCAAGTTTCAAGAAGCTAGCACAAACCGTGTTGGATGTAGAGTTCCAAATACATCTATCAATATAGGAGAAAACAGAGTGAAACCTAAAAATTCAAACTGTTACTGGAAACGAACGCTTCAACATAGAAGAACGAAATTTGGGGAACCAAGTCGCCTTAGTGTACTTATCATTACCTGAAAGTATCATCCAGTTTGGGTGAAAAAATATTTGCTGAGATTTCTGGAGATTTGTAATTTTGGGAAACCGGGCAACAACTTTCCATGAAAGTGTTTCTCGCCAGTCACTGCTTAGGGCTATATCAAGAGGAAACAAAACATAGAGATAGAACGTGAAACTACTTTATTGTGTCAAGTTTCAAGAAGCTAGCACAAACCGTGTTGGTTTTAGAGTTCCAAATACATCTATCAATATAGGAGAAAACAGAGTGAAACCTAAAAATTCAAACTGTTACAGGAAACGAACGCTTCAACATAGAAGAAGGAAATTTGGGGAACCAAGTCGCCTTAGTGTACTGATCATTACCTGAAAGTTTCATCCAGTTTGGGTGAAAAAATATTTGTTGAGATTTCTGGAGATTTGTAATTTTGGGAAGCCTGGCAACCCCTTTCCATGAAAGTGTTTCTCGCCAGTCACTGCTTAGGGCTACATCAAGAGGAAACAAAACATAGAGATAGAACATGAAACTACTTTATTGTGTCAAGTTTCAAGAAGCTAGCACAAACCGTGTTGGATTTAGAGTTCCAAATACATCTATCAATATAGGAGAAAACAGAGTGAAACCTAAAAATTCAAACTGTTACTGGAAACGAACGCTTCAACATAGAAGAACAAAATTTGGGGAACCAAGTCGCCTTAGTGTACTTATCATTACCTGAAAGTATCATCCAGTTTGGGTGAAAAAATATTTGCTGAGATTTCTGGAGATTCGTAATTTTGGGCAGCCTGGCAACCCCTTTCCATGAAAGTGTTTCTCGCCAGTCACTGCTTAGGGCTACATCAAGAGGAAACAAAACATAGAGATAGAACATGAAACTACTTTATTGTGTCAAGTTTCAAGAAGCTAGCACAAACCGTGTTGGATGTAGAGTTCCAAATACATCTATCAATATAGGAGAAAACAGAGTGAAACCTAAAAATTCAAACTGTTACTGGAAACGAACGCTTCAACATAGAAGAACAAAATTTGGGGAACCAAGTCGCCTTAGTGTACTTATCATTACCTGAAAGTATCATCCAGTTTGGGTGAAAAAATATTTGCTGAGATTTCTGGAGATTTGTAATTTTGGGAAACCTGGCAACCCCTTTCCATGAACGTGTTTCTCGCCAGTCACTGCTTAGGGCTGTATCAAGAGGAAACAAAACATAGAGATAGAACGTGAAACTACTTTATTGTGTCAAGTTTCAAGAAGCTAGCACAAACCGTGTTGGATTTAGAGTTCCAAATACATCTATCAATATAGGAGAAACAGAGTGAAACCTAAAAATTCAAACTGTTACAGAAAAAGAACGCTTCAACATAGAAGAAGGAAATTTGGGGAACCAAGTTGCCTTAGTGTACTGATCATTACCTGAAAGTATCATCCAGTTTGGGTGAAAAAATATTTGCTGAGATTTCTGGAGATTCGTAATTTTGGGCAGCCTGGCAACCCCTTTCCATGAAAGTGTTTCTCGCCAGTCACTGCTTAGGGCTACATTAAGAGGAACGAAAACGTAGAGATAGAACGTGAAACTACTTTATTGTGTCAAGTTTCAAAAAGCTAGCACAAACCGTGTTGGATTTAGAGTTCCAAATACATCTATCAATATAGGAGAAAACAGAGTGAAACCTAAAAATTCAAACTGTTACTGGAAACGAACGCTTCAACATAGAAGAACGAAATTTGGGGAACCAAGTCGCCTTAGTGTACGTATCATTACCTGAAAGTATCATCCAGTTTGGGTGAAAAAATATTTGCTGAGATTTCTGGAGATTTGTAATTTTGGGAAACCGGGCAACCCCTTTCCATGAGGTGTTTCTCGCCAGTCACTGCTTAGGGCTATATCAAGAGGAAACAAAACATAGAGATAGAACGTGAAACTACTTTATTGTGTCAAGTTTCAAGAAGCTAGCACAAACCGTGTTGGATGTAGAGTTCCAAATACATCTATCAATATAGGAGAAAAGAGTGAAACCTAAAAATTCAAACTGTTACTGGAAACGAACGCTTCAACATAGAAGAACAAAATTTGGGGAAACAAGTCGCCTTAGTGTACTTATCATTACCTGAAAGTATCATCCAGTTTGGGTGAAAAAATATTTGCTGAGATTTCTGGAGATTTGTAATTTTGGGAAACCTGGCAACCCCTTTCCATGAAAGTGTTTCTCGCCAGTCACTGCTTAGGGCTATATCAAGAGGAAACAAAACATAGAGATAGAACGTGAAACTACTTTATTGTGTCAAGTTTCAAGAAGCTAGCACAAACCGTGTTGGATTTAGAGTTCCAAATACGTCTATCAATATAGGAGAAAACAGAGTGAAACCTAAAAATTCAAACTGTTACTGGAAACGAACGCTTCAACATAGAAGAACGAAATTTGGGGAACCAAGTCGCCTTAGTGTACTGATCATTACCTGAAAGTATCATCCAGTTTGGGTGGAAAAATATTTGCTGAGATTTCTGGAGATTCGTAATTTTGGGAAGCCTGGCAACCCCTTTCCATGAAAGTGTTTCTCGCCAGTCACTGCTTAGGGCTACATCAAGAGGAAACAAAACATAGAGATAGAACGTGAAACTACTTTATTGTGTCAAGTTTCAAGAAGCTAGCACAAACCGTGTTTGATTTAGAGTTCCAAATACATCTATCAATATAGGAGAAAACAGAGTGAAACCTAAAAATTCAAACTGTTACTGGAAACGAACGCTTCTACATAGAAGAACGAAATTTGGGGAACCAAGTCGCCTTAGTGTACGTATCATTACCTGAAAGTATCATCCAGTTTGGGTGAAAAAAT
This sequence comes from Spermophilus citellus, assembly GCF_964194105.1. Classification (NCBI taxonomy): domain Eukaryota; kingdom Metazoa; phylum Chordata; class Mammalia; order Rodentia; family Sciuridae; genus Spermophilus; species Spermophilus citellus. The sequence continues at coordinate 8,386,893 of NC_138195.1, forward strand.
ATTTGCTGAGATTTCTGGAGATTCATAATTTTGGGCAGCCTGGCAACCCCTTTCCATGAAAGTGTTTCTCGCCAGTCACTGCTTAGGGCTATATCAAGAGGAAACAAAACATAGAGATAGAACGTGAAACTACTTTATTGTGTCAAGTTTCAAGAAGCTAGCACAAACCGTGTTGGATGTAGAGTTCCAAATACATCTATCAATATAGGAGAAAAGAGTGAAACCTAAAAATTCAAACTGTTACTGGAAACGAACGCTTCAACATAGAAGAACGAAATTTGGGGAACCAAGTCGCCTTAGTGTACTTATCATTACCTGAAAGTATCATCCAGTTTGGGTGAAAAAATATTTGCTGAGATTTCTGGAGATTTGTAATTTTGGGAAACCTGGCAACCCCTTTCCATGAAAGTGTTTCTCGCCAGTCACTGCTTAGGGCTATATCAAGAGGAAACAAAACATAGAGATAGAACGTGAAACTACTTTATTGTGTCAAGTTTCAAGAAGCTAGCACAAACCGTGTTGGATTTAGAGTTCCAAATACGTCTATCAATATAGGAGAAAACAGAGTGAAACCTAAAAATTCAAACTGTTACTGGAAACGAACGCTTCAACATAGAAGAACGAAATTTGGGGAACCAAGTCGCCTTAGTGTACTGATCATTACCTGAAAGTATCATCCAGTTTGGGTGGAAAAATATTTGCTGAGATTTCTGGAGATTCGTAATTTTGGGAAGCCTGGCAACCCCTTTCCATGAAAGTGTTTCTCGCCAGTCACTGCTTAGGGCTACATCAAGAGGAAACAAAACATAGAGATAGAACGTGAAACTACTTTATTGTGTCAAGTTTCAAGAAGCTAGCACAAACCGTGTTGGATTTAGAATTCCAAATACATCTATCAATATAGGAGAAAACAGAGTGAAACCTAAAAATTCAAACTGTTACTGGAAACGAACGCTTCAACATAGAAGAACGAAATTTGGGGAACCAAGTCGCCTTAGTGTACTGATCATTACCTGAAAGTATCATCCAGTTTGGGTGAAAAAATATTTGCTGAGATTTCTGGAGATTCGTAATTTTGGGAAGCCTGGCAACCCCTTTCCATGAAAGTGTTTCTCGCCAGTCACTGCTTAGGGCTACATCAAGAGGAAACAAAACATAGAGATAGAACGTGAAACTACTTTATTGTGTCAAGTTTCAAGAAGCTAGCACAAACCGTGTTGGATTTAGAGTTCCAAATACATCTATCAATATAGGAGAAAACAGAGTGAAACCTAAAAATTCAAACTGTTACTGGAAACGAACGCTTCAACATAGAAGAACGAAATTTGGGGAACCAAGTCGCCTTAGTGTACTTATCATTACCTGAAAGTATCATCCAGTTTGGGTGAAAAAATATTTGCTGAGATTTCTGGAGATTTGTAATTTTGGGAAACCTGGCAACCCCTTTCCATGAAAGTGTTTCTTGCCAGTCACTGCTTAGGGCTACATCAAGAGGAAACAAAACATAGAGATAGAACGTGAAACTACATTATTGTGTCAAGTTTCAGGAAGCTAGCACAAACCGTGTTGGATTTAGAGTTCCAAATACATCTATCAATATAGGAGAAAACAGAGTGAAACCTAAAAATTCAAACTGTTACAGGAAACGAACGCTTCAACATAGAAGAAGGAAATTTGGGGAACCAAGTCGACTTAGTGTACTGATCATTACCTGAAAGTATCATCCAGTTTGGGTGAAAAAATATTTGCTGAGATTTCTGGAGATTCGTAATTTTGGGCAGCCTGGCAACTCCTTTCCATGAAAGTGTTTCTCGCCAGTCACTGCTTAGGGCTACATTAAGAGGAAAGAAAACGTAGAGATAGAACGTGAAACTACTTTATTGTGTCAAGTTTCAAGAAGCTAGCACAAACCGTGTTGGATTCAGAGTTCCAAATACATCTATCAATATAGGAGAAAACAGAGTGAAACCTAAAAATTCAAACTGTTACTGGAAACGAACGCTTCAACATAGAAGAACAAAATTTGGGGAACCTAGTCGCCTTAGTGTACTGATCATTACCTGAAAGTATCATCCAGTTTGGGTGAAAAAATATTTGTTGAGATTTCTGGAGATTTAGAATTTTGGGAAGCCTGGCAACCCCTTTCCATGAAAGTTTTTCTCGCCAGTCACTGCTTAGGGCTACATCAAGAGGAAACAAAACATAGAGATAGAACGTGAAACTACTTTATTGTGTCAAGTTTCAAGAAGCTAGCACAAACCGTGTTGGATTTAGAGTTCCAAATACGTCTATCAATATAGGAGAAAACAGAGTGAAACCTAAAAATTCAAACTGTTACTGGAAACGAACGCTTCAACATAGAAGAACGAAATTTGGGGAACCAAGTCGCCTTAGTGTACTTATCATTACCTGAAAGTATCATCCAGTTTGGGTGAAAAAATATTTGCTGAGATTTCTGGAGATTTGTAATTTTGGGAAACCTGGCAACCCCTTTCCATGAAAGTGTTTCTTGCCAGTCACTGCTTAGGGCTATATCAAGAGGAAACAAAACATAGAGATAGAACGTGAAACTACTTTATTGTGTCAAGTTTCAAGAAGCTAGCACAAACCGTGTTGGATGTAGAGTTCCAAATACATCTATCAATATAGGAGAAAACAGAGTGAAACCTAAAAATTCAAACTGTTACTGGAAACGAACGCTTCAACATAGAAGAACGAAATTTGGGGAACCAAGTCGCCTTAGTGTACTTATCATTACCTGAAAGTATCATCCAGTTTGGGTGAAAAAATATTTGCTGAGATTTCTGGAGATTTGTAATTTTGGGAAACCGGGCAACCCCTTTCCATGAAAGTGTTTCTCGCCAGTCACTGCTTAGGGCTATATCAAGAGGAAACAAAACATAGAGATAGAAAGTGAAACTACTTTATTGTGTCAAGTTTCAAGAAGCTAGCACAAACCGTGTTGGTTTTAGAGTTCCAAATACATCTATCAATATAGGAGAAAACAGAGTGAAACCTAAAAATTCAAACTCTTACAGGAAACGAACGCTTCAACATAGAAGAAGGAAATTTGGGGAACCAAGTCGCCTTAGTGTACTGATCATTACCTGAAAGTATCATCCAGTTAGGGTGAAAAAATATTTGCTGAGATTTCTGGAGATTCGTAATTTTGGGCAGCCTGGCAACCCCTTTCCATGAAAGTGTTTCTCGCCAGTCACTGCTTAGGGCTACATCGAGAGGAAACAAAACATAGAGATAGAACGTGAAACTACTTTATTGTGTCAAGTTTCAAGAAGCTAGCACAAACCGTGTTGGATTTAGAGTTCCAAATACATCTATCAATATAGGAGAAAACAGAGTGAAACCTAAAAATTCAAACTGTTACTGGAAACGAACGCTTCAACATAGAAGAACGAAATTTGGGGAACCAAGTCGCCTTAGTGTACTGATCATTACCTGAAAGTATCATCCAGTTTCGGTGGAAAAATATTTGCTGAGATTTCTGGAGACTCGTAATTTTGGGAAGCCTGGCAACCCCTTTCCATGAAAGTGTTTCTCGCCAGTCACTGCTTAGGGCTACATCGAGAGGAAACAAAACATAGAGACAGAACGTGAAACTACTTTATTGTGTCAAGTTTCAAGAAGCTAGCACAAACCGTGTTGGATTTAGAGTTCCAAATACATCTATCAATATAGGAGAAAACAGAGTGAAACCTAAAAATTCAAACTGTTACTGGAAACGAACGCTTCAACATAGAAGAACGAAATTTGGGGAACCAAGTCGCCTTAGTGTACTTATCATTACCTGAAAGTATCATCCAGTTTGGGTGAAAAAATATTTGCTGAGATTTCTGGAGATTTGTAATTTTGGGAAACCGGGCAACCCCTTTCCATGAAAGTGTTTCTTGCCAGTCACTGCTTAGGGCTATATCAAGAGGAAACAAAACATAGAGATAGAACGTGAAACTACTTTATTGTGTCAAGTTTCAAGAAGCTAGCACAAACCGTGTTGGTTTTAGAGTTCCAAATACATCTATCAATATAGGAGAAAACAGAGTGAAACCTAAAAATTCAAACTGTTACAGGAAACGAACGCTTCAACATAGAAGAAGGAAATTTGGGGAACCAAGTCGCCTTAGTGTACTGATCATTACCTGAAAGTATCATCCAGTTAGGGTGAAAAAATATTTGCTGATATTTCTGGAGATTCGTAATTTTGGGCAGCCTGGCAACCCCTTTCCATGAAAGTGTTTCTCGCCAGTCACTGCTTAGGGCTACATTAAGAGGAAAAAAAACGTAGAAATAGAACGTGATACTACTTTTTTGTGTCAAGTTTCAAGAAGCTAGCACAAACCGTGTTGGATTTAGAGTTCCAAATACGTCTATCAATATAGGAGAAAACAGAGTGAAACCTAAAAATTCAAACTGTTACTGGAAACGAACGCTTCAACATAGAAGAACGAAATTTGGGGAACCAAGTCGCCTTAGTGTACTGATCATTACCTGAAAGTATCATCCAGTTTGGGTGAAAAAATATTTGCTGAGATTTCTGGAGATTTGTAATTTTGGGAAACCTGGCAACCCCTTTCCATGAAAGTGTTTGTCGCCAGTCACTGCTTAGGGCTATATCAAGAGGAAACAAAACATAGAGATAGAACGTGAAACTACTTTATTGTGTCAAGTTTCAAGAAGCTAGCACAAACCGTGTTGGATTTAGAGTTCCAAATACGTCTATCAATATAGGAGAAAACAGAGTGAAACCTAAAAATTCAAACTGTTACTGGAAACGAACGCTTCAACATAGAAGAACGAAATTTGGGGAACCAAGTCGCCTTAGTGTACTTATCATTACCTGAAAGTATCATCCAGTTTGGGTGAAAAAATATTTGCTGAGATTTCTGGAGATTTGTAATTTTGGGAAACCTGGCAACCCCTTTCCATGAAAGTGTTTCTTGCCAGTCACTGCTTAGGGCTATATCAAGAGGAAACAAAACATAGAGATAGAACGTGAAACTACTTTATTGTGTCAAGTTTCAAGAAGCTAGCACAAACAGTGTTGGATGTAGAGTTCCAAATACATCTATCAATATAGGAGAAAACAGAGTGAAACCTAAAAATTCAAACTGTTACTGGAAACGAACGCTTCAACATAGAAGAACGAAATTTGGGGAACCAAGTCGCCTTAGTGTACTGATCATTACCTGAAAGTATCATCCAGTTTGGGTGGAAAAATATTTGCTGAGATTTCTGGAGATTCGTAATTTTGGGAAGCCTGGCAACCCCTTTCCATGAAAGTGTTTCTCGCCAGTCACTGCTTAGGGCTACATCAAGAGGAAACAAAACATAGAGATAGAACGTAAAACTACTTTATTGTGTCAAGTTTCAAGAAGCTAGCACAAACCGTGTTGGATTTAGAATTCCAAATACATCTATCAATATAGGAGAAAACAGAGTGAAACCTAAAAATTCAAACTGTTACTGGAAACGAACGCTTCAACATAGAAGAACGAAATTTGGGGAACCAAGTCGCCTTAGTGTACTGATCATTACCTGAAAGTATCATCCAGTTTGGGTGAAAAAATATTTGCTGAGATTTCTGGAGATTCGTAATTTTGGGAAGCCTGGCAACCCCTTTCCATGAAAGTGTTTCTCGCCAGTCACTGCTTAGGGCTACATCAAGAGGAAACAAAACATAGAGATAGAACGTGAAACTACTTTATTGTGTCAAGTTTCAAGAAGCTAGCACAAACCGTGTTGGATTTAGAGTTCCAAATACATCTATCAATATAGGAGAAAACAGAGTGAAACCTAAAAATTCAAACTGTTACTGGAAACGAACGCTTCAACATAGAAGAACGAAATTTGGGGAACCAAGTCGCCTTAGTGTACTTATCATTACCTGAAACTATCATCCAGTTTGGGTGAAAAAATATTTGCTGAGATTTCTGGAGATTTGTAATTTTGGGAAACCTGGCAACCCCTTTCCATGAAAGTGTTTCTCGCCAGTCACTGCTTAGGGCTACATCAAGAGGAAACAAAACATAGAGATAGAACGTGAAACTACTTTATTGTGTCAAGTTTCAGGAAGCTAGCACAAACCGTGTTGGATTTAGAGTTCCAAATACATCTATCAATATAGGAGAAAACAGAGTGAAACCTAAAAATTCAAACTGTTACAGGAAACGAACGCTTCAACATAGAAGAAGGAAATTTGGGGAACCAAGTCGACTTAGTGTACTGATCATTACCTGAAAGTATCATCCAGTTTGGGTGAAAAAATATTTGCTGAGATTTCTGGAGATTCGTAATTTTGGGCAGCCTGGCAACTCCTTTCCATGAAAGTGTTTCTCGCCAGTCACTGCTTAGGGCTACATTAAGAGGAAAGAAAACATAGAGATAGAACGTGAAACTACTTTATTGTGTCAAGTTTCAAGAAGCTAGCACAAACCGTGTTGGATTCAGAGTTCCAAATACATCTATCAATATAGGAGAAAACAGAGTGAAACCTAAAAATTCAAACTGTTACTGGAAACGAACGCTCAACATAGAAGAACAAAATTTGGGGAACCTAGTCGCCTTAGTGTACTGATCATTACCTGAAAGTATCATCCAGTTTGGGTGAAAAAATATTTGTTGAGATTTCTGGAGATTTGTAATTTTGGGAAGCCTGGCAACCCCTTTCCATGAAAGTTTTTCTCGCCAGTCAGTGCTTAGGGCTACATCAAGAGGAAACAAAACATAGAGATAGAACGTGAAACTACTTTATTGTGTCAAGTTTCAAGAAGCTAGCACAAACCGTGTTGGATTTAGAGTTCCAAATACGTCTATCAATATAGGAGAAAACAGAGTGAAACCTAAAAATTCAAACTGTTACTGGAAACGAACGCTTCAACATAGAAGAACGAAATTTGGGGAACCAAGTCGCCTTAGTGTACTTATCATTACCTGAAAGTATCATCCAGTTTGGGTGAAAAAATATTTGCTGAGATTTCTGGAGATTTGTAATTTTGGGAAACCGGGCAACCCCTTTCCATGAAAGTGTTTCTTGCCAGTCACTGCTTAGGGCTATATCAAGAGGAAACAAAACATAGAGATAGAACGTGAAACTACTTTATTGTGTCAAGTTTCAAGAAGCTAGCACAAACCGTGTTGGTTTTAGAGTTCCAAATACATCTATCAATATAGGAGAAAACAGAGTGAAACCTAAAAATTCAAACTGTTACAGGAAACGAACGCTTCAACATAGAAGAAGGAAATTTGGGGAACCAAGTCGCCTTAGTGTACTGATCATTACCTGAAAGTATCATCCAGTTAGGGTGAAAAAATATTTGCTGATATTTCTGGAGATTCGTAATTTTGGGCAGCCTGGCAACCCCTTTCCATGAAAGTGTTTCTCGCCAGTCACTGCTTAGGGCTACATTAAGAGGAAAAAAAACGTAGAAATAGAACGTGATACTACTTTATTGTGTCAAGTTTCAAGAAGCTAGCACAAACCGTGTTGGATTTAGAGTTCCAAATACGTCTATCAATATAGGAGAAAACAGAGTGAAACCTAAAAATTCAAACTGTTACTGGAAACGAACGCTTCAACATAGAAGAACGAAATTTGGGGAACCAAGTTGCCTTAGTGTACTGATCATTACCTGAAAGTATCATCCAGTTTGGGTGAAAAAATATTTGCTGAGATTTCTGGAGATTTGTAATTTTGGGAAACCTGGCAACCCCTTTCCATGAAAGTGTTTCTCGCCAGTCACTGCTTAGGGCTATATCAAGAGGAAACAAAACATAGAGATAGAACGTGAAACTACTTTATTGTGTCAAGTTTCAAGAAGCTAGCACAAACCGTGTTGGATTCAGAGTTCCAAATACATCTATCAATATAGGAGAAAACAGAGTGAAACCTAAAAATTCAAACTGTTACAGGAAACGAACGCTTCAACATAGAAGAAGGAAATTTGGGGAACCAAGTCGCCTTAGTGTACTGATCATTACCTGAAAGTATCATCCAGTTAGGGTGAAAAAATATTTGCTGAGATTTCTGGAGATTCGTAATTTTGGGCAGCCTGGCATCCCCTTTCCATGAAAGTGTTTCTCGCCAGTCACTGCTTAGGGCTACATTAAGAGGAAAAAAAACGTAGAGATAGAAAGTGATACTACTTTATTGTGTCAAGTTTCAAGAAGCTAGCACAAACCGTGTTGGATTTAGAGTTCCAAATACGTCTATCAATATAGGAGAAAACAGAGTGAAACCTAAAAATTCAAACTGTTACAGGAAACGAACGCTTCAACATAGAAGAAGGAAATTTGGGGAACCAAGTCGCCTTAGTGTACTGATCATTACCTGAAAGTATCATCCAGTTAGGGTGAAAAAATATTTGCTGAGATTTCTGGAGATTCGTAATTTTGGGCAGCCTGGCAACCCCTTTCCATGAAAGTGTTTCTCGCCAGTCACTGCTTAGGGCTACATTAAGAGGAAAAAAAACGTAGAGATAGAAAGTGATACTACTTTATTGTGTCAAGTTTCAAGAAGCTAGCACAAACCGTGTTGGATTTAGAGTTCCAAATACGTCTATCAATATAGGAGAAAACAGAGTGAAACCTAAAAATTCAAACTGTTACTGGAAACGAACGCTTCAACATAGAAGAACGAAATTTGGGGAACCAAGTCGCCTTAGTGTACTGATCATTACCTGAAAGTATCATCCAGTTTGGGTGGAAAAATATTTGCTGATATTTCTGGAGATTCGTAATTTTGGGAAGCCTGGCAACCCCTTTCCATGAAAGTGTTTCTCGCCAGTCACTGCTTAGGGCTACATCAAGAGGAAACAAAACATAGAGATAGAACGTGAAACTACTTTATTGTGTCAAGTTTCAAGAAGCTAGCACAAACCGTGTTGGATTTAGAGTTCCAAATACATCTATCAATATAGGAGAAAACAGAGTGAAACCTAAAAATTCAAACTGTTACTGGAAACGAACGCTTGAACATAGAAGAACGAAATTTGGGGAACCAAGTCGCCTTAGTGTACTGATCATTACCTGAAAGTATCATCCAGTTTGGGTGGAAAAATATTTGCTGAGATTTCTGGAGATTCGTAATTTTGGGAAGCCTGGCAACCCCTTTCCATGAAAGTGTTTCTCGCCAGTCACTGCTTAGGGCTACATCAAGAGGAAAGAAAACATAGAGATAGAACGTGAAACTATTTTATTGTGTCAAGTTTCAAGAAGCTAGCACAAACCGTGTTGGATTTAGAGTTCCAAATACATCTATCAATATAGGAGAAAACAGAGTGAAACCTAAAAATTCAAACTGTTACTGGAAACGAACGCTTCAACATAGAAGAACGAAATTTGGGGAACCAAGTCGCCTTAGTGTACTTATCATTACCTGAAAGTATCATCCAGTTTGGGTGAAAAAATATTTGCTGAGATTTCTGGAGATTTGTAATTTTGGGAAACCTGGCAACCCCTTTCCATGAAAGTGTTTCTCGCCAGTCACTGCTTAGGGCTATATCAAGAGGAAACAAAACATAGAGATAGAACGTGAAACTACTTTATTGTGTCAAGTTTCAGGAAGCTAGCACAAACCGTGTTGGATTTAGAGTTCCAAATACATCTATCAATATAGGAGAAAACAGAGTGAAACCTAAAAATTCAAACTGTTACAGGAAACGAACGCTTCAACATAGAAGAAGGAAATTTGGGGAACCAAGTCGCCTTAGTGTACTGATCATTACCTGAAAGTATCATCCAGTTTGGGTGAAAAAATATTTGCTGAGATTTCTGGAGATTCGTAATTTTGGGCAGCCTGGCAACTCCTTTCCATGAAAGTGTTTCTCGCCAGTCCCTGCTTAGGGCTACATTAAGAGGAAAGAAAATGTAGAGATAGAACGTGAAACTACTTTATTGTGTCAAGTTTCAAGAAGCTAGCACAAACCGTGTTGGATTCAGAGTTCCAAATACATCTATCAATATAGGAGAAAACAGAGTGAAACCTAAAAATTCAAACTGTTACTGGAAACGAACGCTTCAACATAGAAGAACAAAATTTGGGGACCCTAGTCGCCTTAGTGTACTGATCATTACCTGAAAGTATCATCCAGTTTGGGTGAAAAAATATTTTTTGAGATTTCTGGAGATTTGTAATTTTGGGAAGCCTGGCAACCCCTTTCCATGAAAGTTTTTCTCGCCAGTCACTGCTTAGGGCTACATCAAGAGGAAACAAAACATAGAGATAGAACGTGAAACTACTTTATTGTGTCAAGTTTCAAGAAGCTAGCACAAACCGTGTTGGATTTAGAGTTCCAAATACGTCTATCAATATAGGAGAAAACAGAGTGAAACCTAAAAATTCAAACTGTTACTGGAAACGAACGCTTCAACATAGAAGAACGAAATTTGGGGAACCAAGTCGCCTTAGTGTACTTATCATTACCTGAAAGTATCATCCAGTTTGGGTGAAAAAATATTTGCTGAGATTTCTGGAGATTTGTAATTTTGGGAAACCTGGCAACCCCTTTCCATGAAAGTGTTTCTTGCCAGTCACTGCTTAGGGCTATATCAAGAGGAAACAAAACATAGAGATAGAACGTGAAACTACTTTATTGTGTCAAGTTTCAAGAAGCTAGCACAAACCGTGTTGGATGTAGAGTTCCAAATACATCTATCAATATAGGAGAAAACAGAGTGAAACCTAAAAATTCAAACTGTTACTGGAAACGAACGCTTCAACATAGAAGAACGAAATTTGGGGAACCAAGTCGCCTTAGTGTACTTATCATTACCTGAAAGTATCATCCAGTTTGGGTGAAAAAATATTTGCTGAGATTTCTGGAGATTTGTAATTTTGGGAAACCGGGCAACCCCTTTCCATGAAAGTGTTTCTCGCCAGTCACTGCTTAGGGCTATATCAAGAGGAAACAAAACATAGAGATAGAACGTGAAACTACTTTATTGTGTCAAGTTTCAAGAAGCTAGCACAAACCGTGTTGGATTTAGAGTTCCAAATACGTCTATCAATATAGGAGAAAACAGAGTGAAACCTAAAAATTCAAACTGTTACTGGAAACGAACGCTTCAACATAGAAGAAGGAAATTTGGGGAACCAAGTCGCCTTAGTGTACTGATCATTACCTGAAAGTATCATCCAGTTTGGGTGAAAAAATATTTGCTGAGATTTCTGGAGATTCGTAATTTTGGGCAGCCTGGCAACCACTTTCCATGAAAGTGTTTCTCGCCAGTCACTGCTTAGGGCTACATCAAGAGGAAACAAAACATAGAGATAGAACATGAAACTACTTTATTGTGTCAAGTTTCAAGAAGCTAGCACAAACCGTGTTGGATGTAGAGTTCCAAATACATCTATCAATATAGGAGAAAACAGAGTGAAACCTAAAAATTCAAACTGTTACAGGAAACGAACGCTTCAACATAGAAGAAGGAAATTTGGGGAACCAAGTCGACTTAGTGTACTAATCATTACCTGAAAGTATCATCCAGTTTGGGTGAAAAAATATTTGCTGAGATTTCTGGAGATTCGTAATTTTGGGCAGCCTGGCAACTCCTTTCCATGAAAGTGTTTCTCGCCAGTCACTGCTTAGGGCTACATTAAGAGGAAAGAAAACGTAGAGATAGAACGTGAAACTACTTTATTGTGTCAAGTTTCAAGAAGCTAGCACAAACCGTGTTGGATTCAGAGTTCCAAATACATCTATCAATATAGGAGAAAACAGAGTGAAACCTAAAAATTCAAACTGTTACTGGAAACGAACGCTTCAACATAGAAGAACAAAATCTGGGGAACCTAGTCGCCTTAGTGTACTGATCATTACCTGAAAGTATCATCCAGTTTGGGTGAAAAAATATTTGTTGAGATTTCTGGAGATTTGTAATTTTGGGAAGCCTGGCAACCCCTTTCCATGAAAGTTTTTCTCGCCAGTCACTGCTTAGGGCTACATCAAGAGGAAACAAAACATAGAGATAGAACGTGAAACTACTTTATTGTGTCAAGTTTCAAGAAGGTAGCACAAACCGTGTTGGATTTAGAGTTCCAAATACGTCTATCAATATAGGAGAAAACAGAGTGAAACCTAAAAATTCAAACTGTTACTGGAAACGAACGCTTCAACATAGAAGAACGAAATTTGGGGAACCAAGTCGCCTTAGTGTACTTATCACTACCTGAAAGTATCATCCAGTTTGGGTGAAAAAATATTTGCTGAGATTTCTGGAGATTTGTAATTTTGGGAAACCTGGCAACCCCTTTCCATGAAAGTGTTTCTTGCCAGTCACTGCCTAGGGCTATATCAAGAGGAAACAAAACATAGAGATAGAACGTGAAACTACTTTATTGTGTCAAGTTTCAAGAAGCTAGCACAAACCGTGTTGGATGTAGAGTTCCAAATACATCTATCAATATAGGAGAAAACAGAGTGAAACCTAAAAATTCAAACTGTTACTGGAAACGAACGCTTCAACATAGAAGAACGAAATTTGGGGAACCAAGTCGCCTTAGTGTACTTATCATTACCTGAAAGTATCATCCAGTTTGGGTGAAAAAATATTTGCTGAGATTTCTGGAGATTTGTAATTTTGGGAAACCGGGCAACCCCTTTCCATGAAAGTGTTTCTCGCCAGTCACTGCTTAGGGCTATATCAAGAGGAAACAAAACATAGAGATAGAACGTGAAACTACTTTATTGTGTCAAGTTTCAAGAAGCTAGCACAAACCGTGTTGGTTTTAGAGTTCCACATACATCTATCAATATATGAGAAAACAGAGTGAAACCTAAAAATTCAAACTGTTACAGGAAAAGAACGCTTCAACATAGAAGAAGGAAATTTTGGGAACCAAGTTGCCTTAGTGTACTGATCATTACCTGAAAGTATCATCCAGTTTGGGTGAAAAAATATTTGCTGAGATTTCTGGAGATTCGTAATTTTGGGCAGCCTGGCAACCCCTTTCCATGAAAGTGTTTCTCGCCAGTCACTGCTTAGGGCTACATTAAGAGGAAACAAAACGTAGAGATAGAACGTGAAACTACTTTATTGTGTCAAGTTTCAAGAAGCTAGCACAAACCGTGTTGGATTTAGAGTTCCAAATACATCTATCAATATAGGAGAAAACAGAGTGAAACCTAAAAATTCAAACTGTTACTGGAAACGAACGCTTCAACATAGAAGAACGAAATTTGGGGAACCAAGTCGCCTTAGTGTACGTATCATTACCTGAAAGTATCATCCAGTTTGGGTGAAAAAATATTTGCTGAGATTTCTGGAGATTCGTAATTTTGGGCAGCCGGGCAACCCCTTTCCATGAAAGTGTTTCTCGCCAGTCACTGCTTAGGGCTACATCAAGAGGAAACAAAACATAGAGATAGAACGTGAAACTACTTTATTGTGTCAAGTTTCAAGAAGCTAGCACAAACCGTGTTGGATTTAGAGTTCCAAATACATCTATCAATATAGGAGAAAACAGAGTGAAACCTAAAAATTCAAACTGTTACTGGAAACGAACGCTTCAACATAGAAGAACGAAATTTGGGGAACCAAGTCGCCTTAGTGTACGTATCATTACCTGAAAGTATCATCCAGTTTGGGTGAAAAAATATTTGCTGAGATTTCTGGAGATTTGTAATTTTGGGCAGCCTGGCAACCCCTTTCCATGAAAGTGTTTCTCGCCAGTCACTGCTTAGGGCTACATCAAGAGGAAACAAAACATAGAGATAGAACGTGGAACTACTTTATTGTGTCAAGTTTCAAGAAGCTAGCACAAACCGTGTTGGATGTAGAGTTCCAAATACATCTATCAATATAGGAGAAAACAGAGTGAAACCTAAAAATTCAAACTGTTACTGGAAACGAACGCTTCAACATAGAAGAACGAAATTTGGGGAACCAAGTCGCCTTAGTGTACGTATCATTACCTGAAAGTATCATCCAGTTTGGGTGAAAAAATATTCGCTGAGATTTCTGGAGATTTGTAATTTTGGGAAACCTGGCAACCCCTTTCCATGAAAGTGTTTCTCGCCAGTCACTGCTTAGGGCTATATCAAGAGGAAACAAAACATAGAGATAGAACGTGAAACTACTTTATTGTGTCAAGTTTCAAGAAGCTAGCACAAACCGTGTTGGATGTAGAGTTCCAAATACATCTATCAATATAGGAGAAAACAGAGTGAAACCTAAAAATTCAAACTGTTACAGGAAACGAACGCTTCAACATAGAAGAAGGAAATTTGGGGAACCAAGTCGCCTTAGTGTACTGATCATTACCTGAAAGTATCATCCAGTTTGGGTGAAAAAATATTTGCTGAGATTTCTGGAGATTTGTAATTTTGGGAAACCGGGCAACCCCTTTCCATGAAAGTGTTTCTCGCCAGTCACTGCTTAGGGCTATATCAAGAGGAAACAAAACATAGAGATAGAACGTGAAACTACTTTATTGTGTCAAGTTTCAAGAAGCTAGCACAAACCGTGTTGGTTTTAGAGTTCCACATACATCTATCAATATAGGAGAAAACAGAGTGAAACCTAAAAATTCAAACTGTTACAGGAAAAGAACGCTTCAACATAGAAGAAGGAAATTTTGGGAACCAAGTTGCCTTAGTGTACTGATCATTACCTGAAAGTATCATCCAGTTTGGGTGAAAAAATATTTGCTGAGATTTCTGGAGATTCGTAATTTTGGGCAGCCTGGCAACCCCTTTCCATGAAAGTGTTTCTCGCCAGTCACTGCTTAGGGCTACATTAAGAGGAAACAAAACGTAGAGATAGAACGTGAAACTACTTTATTGTGTCAAGTTTCAAGAAGCTAGCACAAACCGTGTTGGATTTAGAGTTCCAAATACATCTATCAATATAGGAGAAAACAGAGTGAAACCTAAAAATTCAAACTGTTACTGGAAACGAACGCTTCAACATAGAAGAACGAAATTTGGGGAACCAAGTCGCCTTAGTGTACGTATCATTACCTGAAAGTATCATCCAGTTTGGGTGAAAAAATATTTGCTGAGATTTCTGGAGATTCGTAATTTTGGGCAGCCGGGCAACCCCTTTCCATGAAAGTGTTTCTCGCCAGTCACTGCTTAGGGCTACATCAAGAGGAAACAAAACATAGAGATAGAACGTGAAACTACTTTATTGTGTCAAGTTTCAAGAAGCTAGCACAAACCGTGTTGGATTTAGAGTTCCAAATACATCTATCAATATAGGAGAAAACAGAGTGAAACCTAAAAATTCAAACTGTTACTGGAAACGAACGCTTCAACATAGAAGAACGAAATTTGGGGAACCAAGTCGCCTTAGTGTACGTATCATTACCTGAAAGTATCATCCAGTTTGGGTGAAAAAATATTCGCTGAGATTTCTGGAGATTTGTAATTTTGGGAAACCTGGCAACCCCTTTCCATGAAAGTGTTTCTCGCCAGTCACTGCTTAGGGCTATATCAAGAGGAAACAAAACATAGAGATAGAACGTGAAACTACTTTATTGTGTCAAGTTTCAAGAAGCTAGCACAAACCGTGTTGGATGTAGAGTTCCAAATACATCTATCAATATAGGAGAAAACAGAGTGAAACCTAAAAATTCAAACTGTTACAGGAAACGAACGCTTCAACATAGAAGAAGGAAATTTGGGGAACCAAGTCGCCTTAGTGTACTGATCATTACCTGAAAGTATCATCCAGTTTGGGTGAAAAAATATTTGCTGAGATTTCTGGAGATTCGTAATTTTGGGCAGCCTGGCAACTCCTTTCCATGAAAGTGTTTCTCGCCAGTCACTGCTTAGGGCTACATTAAGAGGAAAGAAAACGTAGAGATAGAACGTGAAACTACTTTATTGTGTCAAGTTTCAAGAAGCTAGCACAAACCGTGTTGGATTCAGAGTTCCAAATACATCTATCAATATAGGAGAAAACAGAGTGAAACCTAAAAATTCAAACTGTTACTGGAAATGAACGCTTCAACATAGAAGAACAAAATTTGGGGAACCTAGTCGCCTTAGTGTACTGATCATTACCTGAAAGTATCATCCAGTTTGGGTGAAAAAATATTTGTTGAGATTTCTGGAGATTTGTAATTTTGGGAAACCGGGCAACCCCTTTCCATGAAAGTTTTTCTCGCCAGTCACTGCTTAGGGCTACATCAAGAGGAAACAAAACATAGAGATAGAACGTGAAACTACTTTATTGTGTCAAGTTTCAAGAAGCTAGCACAAACCGTGTTGGATTTAGAGTTCCAAATACGTCTATCAATATAGGAGAAAACAGAGTGAAACCTAAAAATTCAAACTGTTACTGGAAACGAACGCTTCAACATAGAAGAAGGAAATTTGGGGAACCAAGTCGCCTTAGTGTACTGATCATTACCTGAAAGTATCATCCAGTTTGGGTGAAAAAATATTTGCTGAGATTTCTGGAGATTCGTAATTTTGGGCAGCCTGGCAACCCCTTTCCATGAAAGTGTTTCTCGCCAGTCACTGCTTAGGGCTACATCAAGAGGAAACAAAACATAGAGATAGAACATGAAACTACTTTATTGTGTCAAGTTTCAAGAAGCTAGCACAAACCGTGTTGGATGTAGAGTTCCAAATACATCTATCAATATAGGAGAAAACAGAGTGAAACCTAAAAATTCAAACTGTTACTGGAAACGAACGCTTCAACATAGAAGAACAAAATATGGGGAACCAAGTCGCCTTAGTGTACTTATCATTACCTGAAAGTATCATCCAGTTTGGGTGAAAAAATATTTGCTGAGATTTCTGGAGATTTGTAATTTTGGGAAACCTGGCAACCCCTTTCCATGAAAGTGTTTCTCGCCAGTCACTGCTTAGGGCTATATCAAGAGGAAAGAAAACATAGAGATAGAACGTGAAACTACTTTATTGTGTCAAGTTTCAAGAAGCTAGCACAAACCGTGTTGGATTTAGAGTTCCAAATACGTCTATCAATATAGGAGAAAACAGAGTGAAACCTAAAAATTCAAACTGTTACTGGAAACGAACGCTTCAACATAGAAGAACGAAATTTGGGGAACCAAGTCGCCTTAGTGTACTGATCATTACCTGAAAGTATCATCCAGTTTGGGTGGAAAAATATTTGCTGAGATTTCTGGAGATTCGTAATTTTGGGAAGCCTGGCAACCCCTTTCCATGAAAGTGTTTCTCGCCAGTCACTGCTTAGGGCTACATCAAGAGGAAACAAAACATAGAGATAGAACGTGAAACTACTTTATTGTGTCAAGTTTCAAGAAGCTAGCACAAACCGTGTTGGATTTAGAGTTCCAAATACATCTATCAATATAGGAGAAAACAGAGTGAAACCTAAAAATTCAAACTGTTACTGGAAACGAACGCTTCAACATAGGAGAACGAAATTTGGGGAACCAAGTCGCCTTAGTGTACTGATCATTACCTGAAAGTATCATCCAGTTTGGGTGAAAAAATATTTGCTGAGATTTCTGGAGATTCGTAATTTTGGGCAGCCTGGCAACCCCTTTCCATGAAAGTGTTTCTCGCCAGTCACTGCTTAGGGCTACATCAAGAGGAAACAAAACATAGAGATAGAACGTGAAACTACTTTATTGTGTCAAGTTTCAAGAAGCTAGCACAAACCGTGTTGGATTTAGAGTTCCAAATACATCTATCAATATAGGAGAAAACAGAGTGAAACCTAAAAATTCAAACTGTTACTGGAAACGAACGCTTCAACATAGAAGAACGAAATTTGGGGAACCAAGTCGCCTTAGTGTACTTATCATTACCTGAAAGTATCATCCAGTTTGGATGAAAAAATATTTGCTGAGATTTCTGGAGATTTGTAATTTTGGGAAACCTGGCAACCCCTTTCCATGAAAGTGTTTCTCGCCAGTCACTGCTTAGGGCTATATCAAGAGGAAACAAAACATAGAGATAGAACGTGAAACTACTTTATTGTGTCAAGTTTCAGGAAGCTAGCACAAACCGTGTTGGATTTAGAGTTCCAAATACATCTATCAATATAGGAGAAAACAGAGTGAAACCTAAAAATTCAAACTGTTACAGGAAACGAACGCTTCAACATAGAAGAAGGAAATTTGGGGAACCAAGTCGACTTAGTGTACTGATCATTACCTGAAAGTATCATCCAGTTTGGGTGAAAAAATATTTGCTGAGATTTCTGGAGATTCGTAATTTTGGGCAGCCTGGCAACCCCTTTCCATGAAAGTGTTTCTCGCCAGTCACTGATTAGGGCTACATTAAGAGGAAAGAAAACGTAGAGATAGAACGTGAAACTACTTTATTGTGTCAAGTTTCAAGAAGCTAGCACAAACCGTGTTGGATTCAGAGTTCCAAATACATCTATCAATATAGGAGAAAACAGAGTGAAACCTAAAAATTCAAACTGTTACTGGAAACGAACGCTTCAACATAGAAGAACAAAATCTGGGGAACCTAGTCGCCTTAGTGTACTGATCATTACCTGAAAGTATCATCCAGTTTGGGTGAAAAAATATTTGTTGAGATTTCTGGAGATTTGTAATTTTGGGAAGCCTGGCAACCCCTTTCCATGAAAGTTTTTCTCGCCAGTCACTGCTTAGGGCTACATCAAGAGGAAACAAAACATAGAGATAGAACGTGAAACTACTTTATTGTGTCAAGTTTCAAGAAGCTAGCACAAACCGTGTTGGATTTAGAGTTCCAAATACGTCTATCAATATAGGAGAAAACAGAGTGAAACCTAAAAATTCAAACTGTTACTGGAAACGAACGCTTCAACATAGAAGAACGAAATTTGGGGAACCAAGTCGCCTTAGTGTACTTATCATTACCTGAAAGTATCATCCAGTTTGGGTGAAAAAATATTTGCTGAGATTTCTGGAGATTTGTAATTTTGGGAAACCTGGCAACCCCTTTCCATGAAAGTGTTTCTTGCCAGTCACTGCCTAGGGCTATATCAAGAGGAAACAAAACATAGAGATAGAACGTGAAACTACTTTATTGTGTCAAGTTTCAAGAAGCTAGCACAAACCGTGTTGGATGTAGAGTTCCAAATACATCTATCAATATAGGAGAAAACAGAGTGAAACCTAAAAATTCAAACTGTTACTGGAAACGAACGCTTCAACATAGAAGAACGAAATTTGGGGAACCAAGTCGCCTTAGTGTACTTATCATTACCTGAAAGTATCATCCAGTTTGGGTGAAAAAATATTTGCTGAGATTTCTGGAGATTTGTAATTTTGGGAAACCGGGCAACCCCTTTCCATGAAAGTGTTTCTCGCCAGTCACTGCTTAGGGCTATATCAAGAGGAAACAAAACATAGAGATAGAACGTGAAACTACTTTATTGTGTCAAGTTTCAAGAAGCTAGCACAAACCGTGTTGGTTTTAGAGTTCCAAATACATCTATCAATATAGGAGAAAACAGAGTGAAACCTAAAAATTCAAACTGTTACAGGAAAAGAACGCTTCAACATAGAAGAAGGAAATTTTGGGAACCAAGTCGCCTTAGTGTACTGATCATTACCTGAAAGTATCATCCAGTTTGGGTGAAAAAATATTTGCTGAGATTTCTGGAGATTCGTAATTTTGGGCAGCCTGGCAACCCCTTTCCATGAAAGTGTTTCTCGCCAGTCACTGCTTAGGGCTACATTAAGAGGAAACAAAACGTAGAGATAGAACGTGAAACTACTTTATTGTGTCAAGTTTCAAGAAGCTAGCACAAACCGTGTTGGATTTAGAGTTCCAAATACATCTATCAATATAGGAGAAAACAGAGTGAAACCTAAAAATTCAAACTGTTACTGGAAACGAACGCTTCAACATAGAAGAACGAAATTTGGGGAACCAAGTCGCCTTAGTGTACGTATCATTACCTGAAAGTATCATCCAGTTTGGGTGAAAAAATATTTGCTGAGATTTCTGGAGATTCGTAATTTTGGGCAGCCGGGCAACCCCTTTCCATGAAAGTGTTTCTCGCCAGTCACTGCTTAGGGCTACATCAAGAGGAAACAAAACATAGAGATAGAACGTGAAACTACTTTATTGTGTCAAGTTTCAAGAAGCTAGCACAAACCGTGTTGGATTTAGAGTTCCAAATACATCTATCAATATAGGAGAAAACAGAGTGAAACCTAAAAATTCAAACTGTTACTGGAAACGAACGCTTCAACATAGAAGAACGAAATTTGGGGAACCAAGTCGCCTTAGTGTAATGATCATTACCTGAAAGTATCATCCAGTTTGGGTGGAAAAATATTTGCTGAGATTTCTGGAGATTCGTAATTTTGGGAAGCCTGGCAACCCCTTTCCATGAAAGTGTTTCTCGCCAGTCACTGCTTAGGGCTACATCAAGAGGAAACAAAACATAGAGATAGAACGTGAAACTACTTTATTGTGTCAAGTTTCAAGAAGCTAGCACAAACCGTGTTGGATTTAGAGTTCCAAATACATCTATCAATATAGGAGAAAACAGAGTGAAACCTAAAAATTCAAACTGTTACTGGAAACGAACGCTTCAACATAGAAGAACAAAATTTGGGGAACCAAGTCGCCTTAGTGTACTTATCATTACCTGAAAGTATCATCCAGTTTGGGTGAAAAAATATTTGCTGAGATTTCTGGAGATTTGTAATTTTGGGAAACCTGGCAACCCCTTTCCATGAAAGTGTTTCTCGCCAGTCACTGCTTAGGGCTATATCAAGAGGAAACAAAACATAGAGATAGAACGTGAAACTACTTTATTGTGTCAAGTTTCAGGAAGCTAGCACAAACCGTGTTGGATTTAGAGTTCCAAATACATCTATCAATATAGGAGAAAACAGAGTGAAACCTAAAAATTCAAACTGTTACAGGAAACGAACACTTCAACATAGAAGAAGGAAATTTGGGGAACCAAGTCGCCTTAGTGTACTGATCATTACCTGAAAGTATCATCCAGTTTGGGTGAAAAAATATTTGCTGAGATTTCTGGAGATTCGTAATTTTGGGCAGCCTGGCAACTCCTTTCCATGAAAGTGTTTCTCGCCAGTCACTGCTTAGGGCTACATTAAGAGGAAAGAAAACGTAGAGATAGAACGTGAAACTACTTTATTGTGTCAAGTTTCAAGAAGCTAGCACAAACCGTGTTGGATTCAGAGTTCCAAATACATCTATCAATATAGGAGAAAACAGAGTGAAACCTAAAAATTCAAACTGTTACAGGAAACGAACGCTTCAACATAGAAGAACAAAATTTGGGGAACCAAGTCGCCTTAGTGTACTGATCATTACCTTAAAGTATCATCCAGTTTGGGTGGAAAAATATTTGCTGAGATTTCTGGAGATTCGTAATTTTGGGAAGCCTGGCAACCCCTTTCCATGAAAGTGTTTCTCGCCAGTCACTGCTTAGGGCTACATCAAGAGGAAACAAAACATAGAGATAGAACGTGAAACTACTTTATTGTGTCAAGTTTCAAGAAGCTAGCACAAACCGTGTTGGATTTAGAGTTCCAAATACATCTATCAATATAGGAGAAAACAGAGTGAAACCTAAAAATTCAAACTGTTACTGGAAACGAACGCTTCAACATAGAAGAACGAAATTTGGGGAACCAAGTCGCCTTAGTGTACTGATCATTACCTGAAAGTATCATCCAGTTTGGGTGAAAAAATATTTGCTGAGATTTCTGGAGATTCGTAATTTTGGGCAGCCGGGCAACCCCTTTCCATGAAAGTGTTTCTCGCCAGTCACTGCTTAGGGCTACATCAAGAGGAAACAAAACATAGAGATAGAACGTGAAACTACTTTATTGTGTCAAGTTTCAAGAAGCTAGCACAAACCGTGTTGGATTTAGAGTTCCAAATACATCTATCAATATAGGAGAAAACAGAGTGAAACCTAAAAATTCAAACTGTTACTGGAAACGAACGCTTCAACATAGAAGAACGAAATTTGGGGAACCAAGTCGCCTTAGTGTAATGATCATTACCTGAAAGTATCATCCAGTTTGGGTGGAAAAATATTTGCTGAGATTTCTGGAGATTCGTAATTTTGGGAAGCCTGGCAACCCCTTTCCATGAAAGTGTTTCTCGCCAGTCACTGCTTAGGGCTACATCAAGAGGAAACAAAACATAGAGATAGAACGTGAAACTACTTTATTGTGTCAAGTTTCAAGAAGCTAGCACAAACCGTGTTGGATTTAGAGTTCCAAATACATCTATCAATATAGGAGAAAACAGAGTGAAACCTAAAAATTCAAACTGTTACTGGAAACGAACGCTTCAACATAGAAGAACAAAATTTGGGGAACCAAGTCGCCTTAGTGTACTTATCATTACCTGAAAGTATCATCCAGTTTGGGTGAAAAAATATTTGCTGAGATTTCTGGAGATTTGTAATTTTGGGAAACCTGGCAACCCCTTTCCATGAAAGTGTTTCTCGCCAGTCACTGCTTAGGGCTATATCAAGAGGAAACAAAACTTAGAGATAGAACGTGAAACTACTTTATTGTGTCAAGTTTCAGGAAGCTAGCACAAACCGTGTTGGATTTAGAGTTCCAAATACATCTATCAATATAGGAGAAAACAGAGTGAAACCTAAAAATTCAAACTGTTACAGGAAACGAACACTTCAACATAGAAGAAGGAAATTTGGGGAACCAAGTCGCCTTAGTGTACTGATCATTACCTGAAAGTATCATCCAGTTTGGGTGAAAAAATATTTGCTGAGATTTCTGGAGATTCGTAATTTTGGGCAGCCTGGCAACTCCTTTCCATGAAAGTGTTTCTCGCCAGTCACTGCTTAGGGCTACATTAAGAGGAAAGAAAACGTAGAGATAGAACGTGAAACTACTTTATTGTGTCAAGTTTCAAGAAGCTAGCACAAACCGTGTTGGATTCAGAGTTCCAAATACATCTATCAATATAGGAGAAAACAGAGTGAAACCTAAAAATTCAAACTGTTACAGGAAACGAACGCTTCAACATAGAAGAACAAAATTTGGGGAACCAAGTCGCCTTAGTGTACTGATCATTACCTTAAAGTATCATCCAGTTTGGGTGGAAAAATATTTGCTGAGATTTCTGGAGATTCGTAATTTTGGGAAGCCTGGCAACCCCTTTCCATGAAAGTGTTTCTCGCCAGTCACTGCTTAGGGCTACATCAAGAGGAAACAAAACATAGAGATAGAACGTGAAACTACTTTATTGTGTCAAGTTTCAAGAAGCTAGCACAAACCGTGTTGGATTTAGAGTTCCAAATACATCTATCAATATAGGAGAAAACAGAGTGAAACCTAAAAATTCAAACTGTTACTGGAAACGAACGCTTCAACATAGAAGAACGAAATTTGGGGAACCAAGTCGCCTTAGTGTACTGATCATTACCTGAAAGTATCATCCAGTTTGGGTGGAAAAATATTTGCTGAGATTTCTGGAGATTCGTAATTTTGGGCAGCCGGGCAACCCCTTTCCATGAAAGTGTTTCTCGCCAGTCACTGCTTAGGGCTACATCAAGAGGAAACAAAACATAGAGATAGAACGTGAAACTACTTTATTGTGTCAAGTTTCAAGAAGCTAGCACAAACCGTGTTGGATTTAGAGTTCCAAATACATCTATCAATATAGGAGAAAACAGAGTGAAACCTAAAAATTCAAACTGTTACTGGAAACGAACGCTTCAACATAGAAGAAGGAAATTTGGGGAACCAAGTCGCCTTAGTGTACTTATCATTACCTGAAAGTATCATCCAGTTTGGGTGAAAAAATATTTGCTGAGATTTCTGGAGATTTGTAATTTTGGGAAACCTGGCAACCCCTTTCCATGAAAGTGTTTCTCGCCAGTCACTGCTTAGGGCTATATCAAGAGGAAACAAAACATAGAGATAGAACGTGAAACTACTTTATTGTGTCAAGTTTCAGGAAGCTAGCACAAACCGTGTTGGATTTAGAGTTCCAAATACATCTATCAATATAGGAGAAAACAGAGTGAAACCTAAAAATTCAAACTGTTACAGGAAACGAACGCTTCAACATAGAAGAAGGAAATTTGGGGAACCAAGTCGCCTTAGTGTACTGATCATTACCTGAAAGTATCATCCAGTTTGGGTGAAAAAATATTTGCTGAGATTTCTGGAGATTCGTAATTTTGGGCAGCCTGGCAACTCCTTTCCATGAAAGTGTTTCTCGCCAGTCACTGCTTAGGGCTACATTAAGAGGAAAGAAAACGTAGAGATAGAACGTGAAACTACTTTATTGTGTCAAGTTTCAAGAAGCTAGCACAAACCGTGTTGGATTCAGAGTTCCAAATACATCTATCAATATAGGAGAAAACAGAGTGAAACCTAAAAATTCAAACTGTTACTGGAAACGAACGCTTCAACATAGAAGAACAAAATTTGCGGAACCTAGTCGCCTTAGTGTACTGATCATTACCTGAAAGTATCATCCAGTTTGGGTGAAAAAATATTTGTTGAGATTTCTGGAGATTTGTAATTTTGGGAAGCCTGGCAACCCCTTTCCATGAAAGTTTTTCTCGCCAGTCACTGCTTAGGGCTACATCAAGAGGAAACAAAACATAGAGATAGAACGTGAAACTACTTTATTGTGTCAAGTTTCAAGAAGCTAGCACAAACCGTGTTGGATTTAGAGTTCCAAATACGTCCATCAATATAGGAGAAAACAGAGTGAAACCTAAAAATTCAAACTGTTACTGGAAACGAACGCTTCAACATAGAAGAACGAAATTTGGGGAACCAAGTCGCCTTAGTGTACTTATCATTACCTGAAAGTATCATCCAGTTTGGGTGAAAAAATATTTGCTGAGATTTCTGGAGATTTGTAATTTTGGGAAACCGGGCAACCCCTTTCCATGAAAGTGTTTCTCGCCAGTCACTGCTTAGGGCTATATCAAGAGGAAACAAAACATAGAGATAGAACGTGAAACTACTTTATTGTGTCAAGTTTCAAGAAGCTAGCACAAACCGTGTTGGTTTTAGAGTTCCAAATACATCTATCAATATAGGAGAAAACAGAGTGAAACCTAAAAATTCAAACTGTTACTGGAAACAAACGCTTCAACATAGAAGAACAAAATTTGGGGAACCAAGTCGCCTTAGTGTACTTATCATTACCTGAAAGTATCATCCAGTTTGGGTGAAAAAATATTTGCTGAGATTTCTGGAGATTTGTAATTTTGGGAAACCTGGCAACCCCTTTCCATGAAAGTGTTTCTCGCCAGTCACTGCTTAGGGCTATATCAAGAGGAAACAAAACATAGAGATAGAACGTGAAACTACTTTATTGTGTCAAGTTTCAGGAAGCTAGCACAAACCGTGTTTGATTTAGAGTTCCAAATACATCTATCAATATAGGAGAAAACAGAGTGAAACCTAAAAATTCAAACTGTTACAGGAAATGAACGCTTCAACATAGAAGAAGGAAATTTGGGGAACCAAGTCGCCTTAGTGTACTGATCATTACCTGAAAGTATCATCCAGTTTGGGTGAAAAAATATTTGCTGAGATTTCTGGAGATTCGTAATTTTGGGCAGCCTGGCAACTCCTTTCCATGAAAGTGTTTCTCGCCAGTCACTGCTTAGGGCTACATTAAGAGGAAAGAAAACGTAGAGATAGAACGTGAAACTACTTTATTGTGTCAAGTTTCAAGAAGCTAGCACAAACCGTGTTGGATTCAGAGTTCCAAATACATCTATCAATATAGGAGAAAACAGAGTGAAACCTAAAAATTCAAACTGTTACTGGAAACGAACGCTTCAACATAGAAGAACAAAATTTGGGGAACCTAGTCGCCTTAGTGTACTGATCATTACCTGAAAGTATCATCCAGTTTGGGTGAAAAAATATTTGTTGAGATTTCTGGAGATTTGTAATTTTGGGAAGCCTGGCAACCCCTTTCCATGAAAGTTTTTCTCGCCAGTCACTGCTTAGGGCTACATCAAGAGGAAACAAAACATAGAGATAGAACGTGAAACTACTTTATTGTGTCAAGTTTCAAGAAGCTAGCACAAACCGTGTTGGATTTAGAGTTCCAAATACGTCCATCAATATAGGAGAAAACAGAGTGAAACCTAAAAATTCAAACTGTTACTGGAAACGAACGCTTCAACATAGAAGAACGAAATTTGGGGAACCAAGTCGCCTTAGTGTACTTATCATTACCTGAAAGTATCATCCAGTTTGGGTGAAAAAATATTTGCTGAGATTTCTGGAGATTTGTAATTTTGGGAAACCGGGCAACCCCTTTCCATGAAAGTGTTTCTCGCCAGTCACTGCTTAGGGCTATATCAAGAGGAAACAAAACAAAGAGATAGAACGTGAAACTACTTTATTGTGTCAAGTTTCAAGAAGCTAGCACAAACCGTGTTGGTTTTAGAGTTCCAAATACATCTATCAATATAGGAGAAAACAGAGTGAAACCTAAAAATTCAAACTGTTACAGGAAACGAACGCTTCAACATAGAAGAAGGAAATTTGGGGAACCAAGTCGCCTTAGTGTACTGATCATTACCTGAAAGTATCATCCAGTTAGGGTGAAAAAATATTTGCTGAGATTTCTGGAGATTCGTAATTTTGGGCAGCCTGGCAACCCCTTTCCATGAAAGTGTTTCTCGCCAGTCACTGCTTAGGGCTACATTAAGAGGAAAAAAAACGTAGAGATAGAAAGTGATACTACTTTATTGTGTCAAGTTTCAAGAAGCTAGCACAAACCGTGTTGGATTTAGAGTTCCAAATACGTCTATCAATATAGGAGAAAACAGAGTGAAACCTAAAAATTCAAACTGTTACTGGAAACGAACGCTTCAACATAGAAGAACGAAATTTGGGGAACCAAGTCGCCTTAGTGTACTGATCATTACCTTAAAGTATCATCCAGTTTGGGTGGAAAAATATTTGCTGAGATTTCTGGAGATTCGTAATTTTGGGAAGCCTGGCAACCCCTTTCCATGAAAGTGTTTCTCGCCAGTCACTGCTTAGGGCTACATCAAGAGGAAACAAAACATAGAGATAGAACGTGAAACTACTTTATTGTGTCAAGTTTCAAGAAGCTAGCACAAACCGTGTTGGATTTAGAGTTCCAAATACATCTATCAATATAGGAGAAAACAGAGTGAAACCTAAAAATTCAAACTGTTACTGGAAACGAACGCTTCAACATAGAAGAACGAAATTTGGGGAACCAAGTCGCCTTAGTGTACTGATCATTACCTGAAAGTATCATCCAGTTTGGGTGGAAAAATATTTGCTGAGATTTCTGGAGATTCGTAATTTTGGGAAGCCTGGCAACCCCTTTCCATGAAAGTGTTTCTCGCCAGTCACTGCTTAGGGCTACATCAAGAGGAAACAAAACATAGAGATAGAACGTGAAACTACTTTATTGTGTCAAGTTTCAAGAAGCTAGCACAAACCGTGTTGGATTTAGAGTTCCAAATACATCTATCAATATAGGAGAAAACAGAGTGAAACCTAAAAATTCAAACTGTTACTGGAAACGAACGCTTCAACATAGAAGAACAAAATTTGGGGAACCAAGTCGCCTTAGTGTACTGATCATTACCTGAAAGTATCATCCAGTTTGGGTGAAAAAATATTTGCTGAGATTTCTGGAGATTTGTAATTTTGGGAAACCTGGCAACCCCTTTCCATGAAAGTGTTTCTCGCCAGTCACTGCTTAGGGCTATATCAAGAGGAAACAAAACATAGAGATAGAACGTGAAACTACTTTATTGTGTCAAGTTTCAAGAAGCTAGCACAAACCGTGTTGGATTTAGAGTTCCAAATACATCTATCAATATAGGAGAAAACAGAGTGAAACCTAAAAATTCAAACTGTTACAGGAAACGAACGCTTCAACATAGAAGAAGGAAATTTGGGGAACCAAGTCGCCTTAGTGTACTGATCATTACCTGAAAGTATCATCCAGTTTGGGTGAAAAAATATTTGCTGAGATTTCTGGAGATTCGTAATTTTGGGCAGCCTGGCAACTCCTTTCCATGAAAGTGTTTCTCGCCAGTCACTGCTTAGGGCTACATTAAGAGGAAAGAAAACGTAGAGATAGAACGTGAAACTACTTTATTGTGTCAAGTTTCAAGAAGCTAGCACAAACCGTGTTGGATTCAGAGTTCCAAATACATCTATCAATATAGGAGAAAACAGAGTGAAACCTAAAAATTCAAACTGTTACTGGAAACGAACGCTTCAACATACAAGAACAAAATTTGGGGAACCTAGTCGCCTTAGTGTACTGATCATTACCTGAAAGTATCATCCAGTTTGGGTGAAAAAATATTTGTTGAGATTTCTGGAGATTTGTAATTTTGGGAAGCCTGGCAACCCCTTTCCATGAAAGTTTTTCTCGCCAGTCACTGCTTAGGGCTACATCAAGAGGAAACAAAACATAGAGATAGAACGTGAAACTACTTTATTGTGTCAAGTTTCAAGAAGCTAGCACAAACCGTGTTGGATTTAGAGTTCCAAATACGTGTATCAATATAGGAGAAAACAGAGTGAAACCTAAAAATTCAAACTGTTACTGGAAACGAACGCTTCAACATAGAAGAACGAAATTTGGGGAACCAAGTCGCCTTAGTGTACTTATCATTACCTGAAAGTATCATCCAGTTTGGGTGGAAAAATATTTGCTGAGATTTCTGGAGATTCGTAATTTTGGGAAGCCTGGCAACCCCTTTCCATGAAAGTGTTTCTCGCCAGTCACTGCTTAGGGCTACATCAAGAGGAAACAAAACATAGAGATAGAACGTGAAACTACTTTATTGTGTCAAGTTTCAAGAAGCTAGCACAAACCGTGTTGGATTTAGAGTTCCAAATACATCTATCAATATAGGAGAAAACAGAGTGAAACCTAAAAATTCAAACTGTTACTGGAAACGAACGCTTCAACATAGAAGAACGAAATTTGGGGAACCAAGTCGCCTTAGTGTACTGATCATTACCTGAAAGTATCATCCAGTTTGGGTGGAAAAATATTTGCTGAGATTTCTGGAGATTCGTAATTTTGGGAAGCCTGGCAACCCCTTTCCATGAAAGTGTTTCTCGCCAGTCACTGCTTAGGACTACATCAAGAGGAAACAAAACATAGAGATAGAACGTGAAACTACTTTATTGTGTCAAGTTTCAAGAAGCTAGCACAAACCGTGTTGGATTTAGAGTTCCAAATACATCTATCAATATAGGAGAAAACAGAGTGAAACCTAAAAATTCAAACTGTTACTGGAAACGAACGCTTCAACATAGAAGAAGGAAATTTGGGGAACCAAGTCGCCTTAGTGTACTTATCATTACCTGAAAGTATCATCCAGTTTGGGTGAAAAAATATTTGCTGAGATTTCTGGAGATTTGTAATTTTGGGAAACCTGGCAACCCCTTTCCATGAAAGTGTTTCTCGCCAGTCACTGCTTAGGGCTATATCAAGAGGAAACAAAACATAGAGATAGAACGTGAAACTACTTTATTGTGTCAAGTTTCAGGAAGCTAGCACAAACCGTGTTGGATTTAGAGTTCCAAATACATCTATCAATATAGGAGAAAACAGAGTGAAACCTAAAAATTCAAACTGTTACAGGAAACGAACGCTTCAACATAGAAGAAGGAAATTTGGGGAACCAAGTCGCCTTAGTGTACTGATCATTACCTGAAAGTATCATCCAGTTTGGGTGAAAAAATATTTGCTGAGATTTCTGGAGATTCGTAATTTTGGGCAGCCTGGCAACTCCTTTCCATGAAAGTGTTTCTCGCCAGTCACTGCTTAGGGCTACATTAAGAGGAAAGAAAACGTAGAGATAGAACGTGAAACTACTTTATTGTGTCAAGTTTCAGGAAGCTAGCACAAACCGTGTTGGATTTAGAGTTCCAAATACATCTATCAATATAGGAGAAAACAGAGTGAAACCTAAAAATTCAAACTGTTACAGGAAACGAACGCTTCAACATAGAAGAAGGAAATTTGGGGAACCAAGTCGCCTTAGTGTACTGATCATTACCTGAAAGTATCATCCAGTTTGGGTGAAAAAATATTTGCTGAGATTTCTGGAGATTCGTAATTTTGGGCAGCCTGGCAACTCCTTTCCATGAAAGTGTTTCTCGCCAGTCACTGCTTAGGGCTACAGTAAGAGGAAAGAAAACGTAGAGATAGAACGTGAAACTACTTTATTGTGTCAAGTTTCAAGAAGCTAGCACAAACCGTGTTGGATTCAGAGTTCCAAATACATCTATCAATATAGGAGAAAACAGAGTGAAACCTAAAAATTCAAACTGTTACTGGAAACGAACGCTTCAACATAGAAGAACAAAATTTGGGGAACCTAGTCGCCTTAGTGTACTGATCATTACCTGAAAGTATCATCCAGTTTGGGTGAAAAAATATTTGTTGAGATTTCTGGAGATTTGTAATTTTGGGAAGCCTGGCAACCCCTTTCCATGAAAGTTTTTCTCGCCAGTCACTGCTTAGGGCTACATCAAGAGGAAACAAAACATAGAGATAGAACGTGAAACTACTTTATTGTGTCAAGTTTCAAGAAGCTAGCACAAACCGTGTTGGATTTAGAGTTCCAAATACGTCCATCAATATAGGAGAAAACAGAGTGAAACCTAAAAATTCAAACTGTTACTGGAAACGAACGCTTCAACATAGAAGAACGAAATTTGGGGAACCAAGTCGCCTTAGTGTACTTATCATTACCTGAAAGTATCATCCAGTTTGGGTGAAAAAATATTTGCTGAGATTTCTGGAGATTTGTAATTTTGGGAAACCGGGCAACCCCTTTCCATGAAAGTGTTTCTCGCCAGTCACTGCTTAGGGCTATATCAAGAGGAAACAAAACAAAGAGATAGAACGTGAAACTACTTTATTGTGTCAAGTTTCAAGAAGCTAGCACAAACCGTGTTGGTTTTAGAGTTCCAAATACATCTATCAATATAGGAGAAAACAGAGTGAAACCTAAAAATTCAAACTGTTACAGGAAACGAACGCTTCAACATAGAAGAAGGAAATTTGGGGAACCAAGTCGCCTTAGTGTACTGATCATTACCTGAAAGTATCATCCAGTTAGGGTGAAAAAATATTTGCTGAGATTTCTGGAGATTCGTAATTTTGGGCAGCCTGGCAACCCCTTTCCATGAAAGTGTTTCTCGCCAGTCACTGCTTAGGGCTACATTAAGAGGAAACAAAACGTAGAGATAGAACGTGAAACTACTTTATTGTGTCAAGTTTCAAGAAGCTAGCACAAACCGTGTTGGATTTAGAGTTCCAAATACATCTATCAATATAGGAGAAAACAGAGTGAAACCTAAAAATTCAAACTGTTACTGGAAACGAACGCTTCAACATAGAAGAACGAAATTTGGGGAACCAAGTCGCCTTAGTGTACGTATCATTACCTGAAAGTATCATCCAGTTTGGGTGAAAAAATATTTGCTGAGATTTCTGGAGATTCGTAATTTTGGGCAGCCGGGCAACCCCTTTCCATGAAAGTGTTTCTCGCCAGTCACTGCTTAGGGCTACATCAAGAGGAAACAAAACATAGAGATAGAACGTGAAACTACTTTATTGTGTCAAGTTTCAAGAAGCTAGCACAAACCGTGTTGGATTTAGAGTTCCAAATACATCTATCAATATAGGAGAAAACAGAGTGAAACCTAAAAATTCAAACTGTTACTGGAAACGAACGCTTCAACATAGAAGAACGAAATTTGGGGAACCAAGTCGCCTTAGTGTACGTATCATTACCTGAAAGTATCATCCAGTTTGGGTGAAAAAATATTCGCTGAGATTTCTGGAGATTTGTAATTTTGGGAAACCTGGCAACCCCTTTCCATGAAAGTGTTTCTCGCCAGTCACTGCTTAGGGCTATATCAAGAGGAAACAAAACATAGAGATAGAACGTGAAACTACTTTATTGTGTCAAGTTTCAAGAAGCTAGCACAAACCGTGTTGGATGTAGAGTTCCAAATACATCTATCAATATAGGA
The DNA here is from genome assembly GCF_964194105.1 of Spermophilus citellus. Lineage (NCBI taxonomy): Eukaryota > Metazoa > Chordata > Mammalia > Rodentia > Sciuridae > Spermophilus > Spermophilus citellus. Next base: position 8,418,859 of record NC_138195.1, read on the forward strand.
GAAAACAGAGTGAAACCTAAAAATTCAAACTGTTACAGGAAACGAACGCTTCAACATAGAAGAAGGAAATTTGGGGAACCAAGTCGCCTTAGTGTACTGATCATTACCTGAAAGTATCATCCAGTTTGGGTGAAAAAATATTTGCTGAGATTTCTGGAGATTCGTAATTTTGGGCAGCCTGGCAACTCCTTTCCATGAAAGTGTTTCTCGCCAGTCACTGCTTAGGGCTACATTAAGAGGAAAGAAAACGTAGAGATAGAACGTGAAACTACTTTATTGTGTCAAGTTTCAAGAAGCTAGCACAAACCGTGTTGGATTCAGAGTTCCAAATACATCTATCAATATAGGAGAAAACAGAGTGAAACCTAAAAATTCAAACTGTTACTGGAAATGAACGCTTCAACATAGAAGAACAAAATTTGGGGAACCTAGTCGCCTTAGTGTACTGATCATTACCTGAAAGTATCATCCAGTTTGGGTGAAAAAATATTTGTTGAGATTTCTGGAGATTTGTAATTTTGGGAAACCGGGCAACCCCTTTCCATGAAAGTTTTTCTCGCCAGTCACTGCTTAGGGCTACATCAAGAGGAAACAAAACATAGAGATAGAACGTGAAACTACTTTATTGTGTCAAGTTTCAAGAAGCTAGCACAAACCGTGTTGGATTTAGAGTTCCAAATACGTCTATCAATATAGGAGAAAACAGAGTGAAACCTAAAAATTCAAACTGTTACTGGAAACGAACGCTTCAACATAGAAGAAGGAAATTTGGGGAACCAAGTCGCCTTAGTGTACTGATCATTACCTGAAAGTATCATCCAGTTTGGGTGAAAAAATATTTGCTGAGATTTCTGGAGATTCGTAATTTTGGGCAGCCTGGCAACCCCTTTCCATGAAAGTGTTTCTCGCCAGTCACTGCTTAGGGCTACATCAAGAGGAAACAAAACATAGAGATAGAACATGAAACTACTTTATTGTGTCAAGTTTCAAGAAGCTAGCACAAACCGTGTTGGATGTAGAGTTCCAAATACATCTATCAATATAGGAGAAAACAGAGTGAAACCTAAAAATTCAAACTGTTACTGGAAACGAACGCTTCAACATAGAAGAACAAAATATGGGGAACCAAGTCGCCTTAGTGTACTTATCATTACCTGAAAGTATCATCCAGTTTGGGTGAAAAAATATTTGCTGAGATTTCTGGAGATTTGTAATTTTGGGAAACCTGGCAACCCCTTTCCATGAAAGTGTTTCTCGCCAGTCACTGCTTAGGGCTATATCAAGAGGAAAGAAAACATAGAGATAGAACGTGAAACTACTTTATTGTGTCAAGTTTCAAGAAGCTAGCACAAACCGTGTTGGATTTAGAGTTCCAAATACGTCTATCAATATAGGAGAAAACAGAGTGAAACCTAAAAATTCAAACTGTTACTGGAAACGAACGCTTCAACATAGAAGAACGAAATTTGGGGAACCAAGTCGCCTTAGTGTACTGATCATTACCTGAAAGTATCATCCAGTTTGGGTGGAAAAATATTTGCTGAGATTTCTGGAGATTCGTAATTTTGGGAAGCCTGGCAACCCCTTTCCATGAAAGTGTTTCTCGCCAGTCACTGCTTAGGGCTACATCAAGAGGAAACAAAACATAGAGATAGAACGTGAAACTACTTTATTGTGTCAAGTTTCAAGAAGCTAGCACAAACCGTGTTGGATTTAGAGTTCCAAATACATCTATCAATATAGGAGAAAACAGAGTGAAACCTAAAAATTCAAACTGTTACTGGAAACGAACGCTTCAACATAGGAGAACGAAATTTGGGGAACCAAGTCGCCTTAGTGTACTGATCATTACCTGAAAGTATCATCCAGTTTGGGTGAAAAAATATTTGCTGAGATTTCTGGAGATTCGTAATTTTGGGCAGCCTGGCAACCCCTTTCCATGAAAGTGTTTCTCGCCAGTCACTGCTTAGGGCTACATCAAGAGGAAACAAAACGTAGAGATAGAACGTGAAACTACTTTATTGTGTCAAGTTTCAAGAAGCTAGCACAAACCGTGTTGGATTTAGAGTTCCAAATACATCTATCAATATAGGAGAAAACAGAGTGAAACCTAAAAATTCAAACTGTTACTGGAAACGAACGCTTCAACATAGAAGAACGAAATTTGGGGAACCAAGTCGCCTTAGTGTACTTATCATTACCTGAAAGTATCATCCAGTTTGGATGAAAAAATATTTGCTGAGATTTCTGGAGATTTGTAATTTTGGGAAACCTGGCAACCCCTTTCCATGAAAGTGTTTCTCGCCAGTCACTGCTTAGGGCTATATCAAGAGGAAACAAAACATAGAGATAGAACGTGAAACTACTTTATTGTGTCAAGTTTCAGGAAGCTAGCACAAACCGTGTTGGATTTAGAGTTCCAAATACATCTATCAATATAGGAGAAAACAGAGTGAAACCTAAAAATTCAAACTGTTACAGGAAACGAACGCTTCAACATAGAAGAAGGAAATTTGGGGAACCAAGTCGACTTAGTGTACTGATCATTACCTGAAAGTATCATCCAGTTTGGGTGAAAAAATATTTGCTGAGATTTCTGGAGATTCGTAATTTTGGGCAGCCTGGCAACCCCTTTCCATGAAAGTGTTTCTCGCCAGTCACTGATTAGGGCTACATTAAGAGGAAAGAAAACGTAGAGATAGAACGTGAAACTACTTTATTGTGTCAAGTTTCAAGAAGCTAGCACAAACCGTGTTGGATTCAGAGTTCCAAATACATCTATCAATATAGGAGAAAACAGAGTGAAACCTAAAAATTCAAACTGTTACTGGAAACGAACGCTTCAACATAGAAGAACAAAATCTGGGGAACCTAGTCGCCTTAGTGTACTGATCATTACCTGAAAGTATCATCCAGTTTGGGTGAAAAAATATTTGTTGAGATTTCTGGAGATTTGTAATTTTGGGAAGCCTGGCAACCCCTTTCCATGAAAGTTTTTCTCGCCAGTCACTGCTTAGGGCTACATCAAGAGGAAACAAAACATAGAGATAGAACGTGAAACTACTTTATTGTGTCAAGTTTCAAGAAGCTAGCACAAACCGTGTTGGATTTAGAGTTCCAAATACGTCTATCAATATAGGAGAAAACAGAGTGAAACCTAAAAATTCAAACTGTTACTGGAAACGAACGCTTCAACATAGAAGAACGAAATTTGGGGAACCAAGTCGCCTTAGTGTACTTATCATTACCTGAAAGTATCATCCAGTTTGGGTGAAAAAATATTTGCTGAGATTTCTGGAGATTTGTAATTTTGGGAAACCTGGCAACCCCTTTCCATGAAAGTGTTTCTTGCCAGTCACTGCCTAGGGCTATATCAAGAGGAAACAAAACATAGAGATAGAACGTGAAACTACTTTATTGTGTCAAGTTTCAAGAAGCTAGCACAAACCGTGTTGGATGTAGAGTTCCAAATACATCTATCAATATAGGAGAAAACAGAGTGAAACCTAAAAATTCAAACTGTTACTGGAAACGAACGCTTCAACATAGAAGAACGAAATTTGGGGAACCAAGTCGCCTTAGTGTACTTATCATTACCTGAAAGTATCATCCAGTTTGGGTGAAAAAATATTTGCTGAGATTTCTGGAGATTTGTAATTTTGGGAAACCGGGCAACCCCTTTCCATGAAAGTGTTTCTCGCCAGTCACTGCTTAGGGCTATATCAAGAGGAAACAAAACATAGAGATAGAACGTGAAACTACTTTATTGTGTCAAGTTTCAAGAAGCTAGCACAAACCGTGTTGGTTTTAGAGTTCCAAATACATCTATCAATATAGGAGAAAACAGAGTGAAACCTAAAAATTCAAACTGTTACAGGAAAAGAACGCTTCAACATAGAAGAAGGAAATTTTGGGAACCAAGTCGCCTTAGTGTACTGATCATTACCTGAAAGTATCATCCAGTTTGGGTGAAAAAATATTTGCTGAGATTTCTGGAGATTCGTAATTTTGGGCAGCCTGGCAACCCCTTTCCATGAAAGTGTTTCTCGCCAGTCACTGCTTAGGGCTACATTAAGAGGAAACAAAACGTAGAGATAGAACGTGAAACTACTTTATTGTGTCAAGTTTCAAGAAGCTAGCACAAACCGTGTTGGATTTAGAGTTCCAAATACATCTATCAATATAGGAGAAAACAGAGTGAAACCTAAAAATTCAAACTGTTACTGGAAACGAACGCTTCAACATAGAAGAACGAAATTTGGGGAACCAAGTCGCCTTAGTGTACGTATCATTACCTGAAAGTATCATCCAGTTTGGGTGAAAAAATATTTGCTGAGATTTCTGGAGATTCGTAATTTTGGGCAGCCGGGCAACCCCTTTCCATGAAAGTGTTTCTCGCCAGTCACTGCTTAGGGCTACATCAAGAGGAAACAAAACATAGAGATAGAACGTGAAACTACTTTATTGTGTCAAGTTTCAAGAAGCTAGCACAAACCGTGTTGGATTTAGAGTTCCAAATACATCTATCAATATAGGAGAAAACAGAGTGAAACCTAAAAATTCAAACTGTTACTGGAAACGAACGCTTCAACATAGAAGAACGAAATTTGGGGAACCAAGTCGCCTTAGTGTAATGATCATTACCTGAAAGTATCATCCAGTTTGGGTGGAAAAATATTTGCTGAGATTTCTGGAGATTCGTAATTTTGGGAAGCCTGGCAACCCCTTTCCATGAAAGTGTTTCTCGCCAGTCACTGCTTAGGGCTACATCAAGAGGAAACAAAACATAGAGATAGAACGTGAAACTACTTTATTGTGTCAAGTTTCAAGAAGCTAGCACAAACCGTGTTGGATTTAGAGTTCCAAATACATCTATCAATATAGGAGAAAACAGAGTGAAACCTAAAAATTCAAACTGTTACTGGAAACGAACGCTTCAACATAGAAGAACAAAATTTGGGGAACCAAGTCGCCTTAGTGTACTTATCATTACCTGAAAGTATCATCCAGTTTGGGTGAAAAAATATTTGCTGAGATTTCTGGAGATTTGTAATTTTGGGAAACCTGGCAACCCCTTTCCATGAAAGTGTTTCTCGCCAGTCACTGCTTAGGGCTATATCAAGAGGAAACAAAACATAGAGATAGAACGTGAAACTACTTTATTGTGTCAAGTTTCAGGAAGCTAGCACAAACCGTGTTGGATTTAGAGTTCCAAATACATCTATCAATATAGGAGAAAACAGAGTGAAACCTAAAAATTCAAACTGTTACAGGAAACGAACACTTCAACATAGAAGAAGGAAATTTGGGGAACCAAGTCGCCTTAGTGTACTGATCATTACCTGAAAGTATCATCCAGTTTGGGTGAAAAAATATTTGCTGAGATTTCTGGAGATTCGTAATTTTGGGCAGCCTGGCAACTCCTTTCCATGAAAGTGTTTCTCGCCAGTCACTGCTTAGGGCTACATTAAGAGGAAAGAAAACGTAGAGATAGAACGTGAAACTACTTTATTGTGTCAAGTTTCAAGAAGCTAGCACAAACCGTGTTGGATTCAGAGTTCCAAATACATCTATCAATATAGGAGAAAACAGAGTGAAACCTAAAAATTCAAACTGTTACAGGAAACGAACGCTTCAACATAGAAGAACAAAATTTGGGGAACCAAGTCGCCTTAGTGTACTGATCATTACCTTAAAGTATCATCCAGTTTGGGTGGAAAAATATTTGCTGAGATTTCTGGAGATTCGTAATTTTGGGAAGCCTGGCAACCCCTTTCCATGAAAGTGTTTCTCGCCAGTCACTGCTTAGGGCTACATCAAGAGGAAACAAAACATAGAGATAGAACGTGAAACTACTTTATTGTGTCAAGTTTCAAGAAGCTAGCACAAACCGTGTTGGATTTAGAGTTCCAAATACATCTATCAATATAGGAGAAAACAGAGTGAAACCTAAAAATTCAAACTGTTACTGGAAACGAACGCTTCAACATAGAAGAACGAAATTTGGGGAACCAAGTCGCCTTAGTGTACTGATCATTACCTGAAAGTATCATCCAGTTTGGGTGGAAAAATATTTGCTGAGATTTCTGGAGATTCGTAATTTTGGGCAGCCGGGCAACCCCTTTCCATGAAAGTGTTTCTCGCCAGTCACTGCTTAGGGCTACATCAAGAGGAAACAAAACATAGAGATAGAACGTGAAACTACTTTATTGTGTCAAGTTTCAAGAAGCTAGCACAAACCGTGTTGGATTTAGAGTTCCAAATACATCTATCAATATAGGAGAAAACAGAGTGAAACCTAAAAATTCAAACTGTTACTGGAAACGAACGCTTCAACATAGAAGAAGGAAATTTGGGGAACCAAGTCGCCTTAGTGTACTTATCATTACCTGAAAGTATCATCCAGTTTGGGTGAAAAAATATTTGCTGAGATTTCTGGAGATTTGTAATTTTGGGAAACCTGGCAACCCCTTTCCATGAAAGTGTTTCTCGCCAGTCACTGCTTAGGGCTATATCAAGAGGAAACAAAACATAGAGATAGAACGTGAAACTACTTTATTGTGTCAAGTTTCAGGAAGCTAGCACAAACCGTGTTGGATTTAGAGTTCCAAATACATCTATCAATATAGGAGAAAACAGAGTGAAACCTAAAAATTCAAACTGTTACAGGAAACGAACGCTTCAACATAGAAGAAGGAAATTTGGGGAACCAAGTCGCCTTAGTGTACTGATCATTACCTGAAAGTATCATCCAGTTTGGGTGAAAAAATATTTGCTGAGATTTCTGGAGATTCGTAATTTTGGGCAGCCTGGCAACTCCTTTCCATGAAAGTGTTTCTCGCCAGTCACTGCTTAGGGCTACATTAAGAGGAAAGAAAACGTAGAGATAGAACGTGAAACTACTTTATTGTGTCAAGTTTCAAGAAGCTAGCACAAACCGTGTTGGATTCAGAGTTCCAAATACATCTATCAATATAGGAGAAAACAGAGTGAAACCTAAAAATTCAAACTGTTACTGGAAACGAACGCTTCAACATAGAAGAACAAAATTTGCGGAACCTAGTCGCCTTAGTGTACTGATCATTACCTGAAAGTATCATCCAGTTTGGGTGAAAAAATATTTGTTGAGATTTCTGGAGATTTGTAATTTTGGGAAGCCTGGCAACCCCTTTCCATGAAAGTTTTTCTCGCCAGTCACTGCTTAGGGCTACATCAAGAGGAAACAAAACATAGAGATAGAACGTGAAACTACTTTATTGTGTCAAGTTTCAAGAAGCTAGCACAAACCGTGTTGGATTTATAGTTCCAAATACGTCCATCAATATAGGAGAAAACAGAGTGAAACCTAAAAATTCAAACTGTTACTGGAAACGAACGCTTCAACATAGAAGAACGAAATTTGGGGAACGAAGTCGCCTTAGTGTACTTATCATTACCTGAAAGTATCATCCAGTTTGGGTGAAAAAATATTTGCTGAGATTTCTGGAGATTTGTAATTTTGGGAAACCGGGCAACCCCTTTCCATGAAAGTGTTTCTCGCCAGTCACTGCTTAGGGCTATATCAAGAGGAAACAAAACATAGAGATAGAACGTGAAACTACTTTATTGTGTCAAGTTTCAAGAAGCTAGCACAAACCGTGTTGGTTTTAGAGTTCCAAATACATCTATCAATATAGGAGAAAACAGAGTGAAACCTAAAAATTCAAACTGTTACTGGAAACAAACGCTTCAACATAGAAGAACAAAATTTGGGGAACCAAGTCGCCTTAGTGTACTTATCATTACCTGAAAGTATCATCCAGTTTGGGTGAAAAAATATTTGCTGAGATTTCTGGAGATTTGTAATTTTGGGAAACCTGGCAACCCCTTTCCATGAAAGTGTTTCTCGCCAGTCACTGCTTAGGGCTATATCAAGAGGAAACAAAACATAGAGATAGAACGTGAAACTACTTTATTGTGTCAAGTTTCAGGAAGCTAGCACAAACCGTGTTGGATTTAGAGTTCCAAATACATCTATCAATATAGGAGAAAACAGAGTGAAACCTAAAAATTCAAACTGTTACAGGAAATGAACGCTTCAACATAGAAGAAGGAAATTTGGGGAACCAAGTCGCCTTAGTGTACTGATCATTACCTGAAAGTATCATCCAGTTTGGGTGAAAAAATATTTGCTGAGATTTCTGGAGATTCGTAATTTTGGGCAGCCTGGCAACTCCTTTCCATGAAAGTGTTTCTCGCCAGTCACTGCTTAGGGCTACATTAAGAGGAAAGAAAACGTAGAGATAGAACGTGAAACTACTTTATTGTGTCAAGTTTCAAGAAGCTAGCACAAACCGTGTTGGATTCAGAGTTCCAAATACATCTATCAATATAGGAGAAAACAGAGTGAAACCTAAAAATTCAAACTGTTACTGGAAACGAACGCTTCAACATAGAAGAACAAAATTTGGGGAACCTAGTCGCCTTAGTGTACTGATCATTACCTGAAAGTATCATCCAGTTTGGGTGAAAAAATATTTGTTGAGATTTCTGGAGATTTGTAATTTTGGGAAGCCTGGCAACCCCTTTCCATGAAAGTTTTTCTCGCCAGTCACTGCTTAGGGCTACATCAAGAGGAAACAAAACATAGAGATAGAACGTGAAACTACTTTATTGTGTCAAGTTTCAAGAAGCTAGCACAAACCGTGTTGGATTTAGAGTTCCAAATACGTCCATCAATATAGGAGAAAACAGAGTGAAACCTAAAAATTCAAACTGTTACTGGAAACGAACGCTTCAACATAGAAGAACGAAATTTGGGGAACCAAGTCGCCTTAGTGTACTTATCATTACCTGAAAGTATCATCCAGTTTGGGTGAAAAAATATTTGCTGAGATTTCTGGAGATTTGTAATTTTGGGAAACCGGGCAACCCCTTTCCATGAAAGTGTTTCTCGCCAGTCACTGCTTAGGGCTATATCAAGAGGAAACAAAACAAAGAGATAGAACGTGAAACTACTTTATTGTGTCAAGTTTCAAGAAGCTAGCACAAACCGTGTTGGTTTTAGAGTTCCAAATACATCTATCAATATAGGAGAAAACAGAGTGAAACCTAAAAATTCAAACTGTTACAGGAAACGAACGCTTCAACATAGAAGAAGGAAATTTGGGGAACCAAGTCGCCTTAGTGTACTGATCATTACCTGAAAGTATCATCCAGTTAGGGTGAAAAAATATTTGCTGAGATTTCTGGAGATTCGTAATTTTGGGCAGCCTGGCAACCCCTTTCCATGAAAGTGTTTCTCGCCAGTCACTGCTTAGGGCTACATTAAGAGGAAAAAAAACGTAGAGATAGAAAGTGATACTACTTTATTGTGTCAAGTTTCAAGAAGCTAGCACAAACCGTGTTGGATTTAGAGTTCCAAATACGTCTATCAATATAGGAGAAAACAGAGTGAAACCTAAAAATTCAAACTGTTACTGGAAACGAACGCTTCAACATAGAAGAACGAAATTTGGGGAACCAAGTCGCCTTAGTGTACTGATCATTACCTTAAAGTATCATCCAGTTTGGGTGGAAAAATATTTGCTGAGATTTCTGGAGATTCGTAATTTTGGGAAGCCTGGCAACCCCTTTCCATGAAAGTGTTTCTCGCCAGTCACTGCTTAGGGCTACATCAAGAGGAAACAAAACATAGAGATAGAACGTGAAACTACTTTATTGTGTCAAGTTTCAAGAAGCTAGCACAAACCGTGTTGGATTTAGAGTTCCAAATACATCTATCAATATAGGAGAAAACAGAGTGAAACCTAAAAATTCAAACTGTTACTGGAAACGAACGCTTCAACATAGAAGAACGAAATTTGGGGAACCAAGTCGCCTTAGTGTACTGATCATTACCTGAAAGTATCATCCAGTTTGGGTGGAAAAATATTTGCTGAGATTTCTGGAGATTCGTAATTTTGGGAAGCCTGGCAACCCCTTTCCATGAAAGTGTTTCTCGCCAGTCACTGCTTAGGGCTACATCAAGAGGAAACAAAACATAGAGATAGAACGTGAAACTACTTTATTGTGTCAAGTTTCAAGAAGCTAGCACAAACCGTGTTGGATTTAGAGTTCCAAATACATCTATCAATATAGGAGAAAACAGAGTGAAACCTAAAAATTCAAACTGTTACTGGAAACGAACGCTTCAACATAGAAGAACAAAATTTGGGGAACCAAGTCGCCTTAGTGTACTGATCATTACCTGAAAGTATCATCCAGTTTGGGTGAAAAAATATTTGCTGAGATTTCTGGAGATTTGTAATTTTGGGAAACCTGGCAACCCCTTTCCATGAAAGTGTTTCTCGCCAGTCACTGCTTAGGGCTATATCAAGAGGAAACAAAACATAGAGATAGAACGTGAAACTACTTTATTGTGTCAAGTTTCAAGAAGCTAGCACAAACCGTGTTGGATTTAGAGTTCCAAATACATCTATCAATATAGGAGAAAACAGAGTGAAACCTAAAAATTCAAACTGTTACAGGAAACGAACGCTTCAACATAGAAGAAGGAAATTTGGGGAACCAAGTCGCCTTAGTGTACTGATCATTACCTGAAAGTATCATCCAGTTTGGGTGAAAAAATATTTGCTGAGATTTCTGGAGATTCGTAATTTTGGGCAGCCTGGCAACTCCTTTCCATGAAAGTGTTTCTCGCCAGTCACTGCTTAGGGCTACATTAAGAGGAAAGAAAACGTAGAGATAGAACGTGAAACTACTTTATTGTGTCAAGTTTCAAGAAGCTAGCACAAACCGTGTTGGATTCAGAGTTCCAAATACATCTATCAATATAGGAGAAAACAGAGTGAAACCTAAAAATTCAAACTGTTACTGGAAACGAACGCTTCAACATACAAGAACAAAATTTGGGGAACCTAGTCGCCTTAGTGTACTGATCATTACCTGAAAGTATCATCCAGTTTGGGTGAAAAAATATTTGTTGAGATTTCTGGAGATTTGTAATTTTGGGAAGCCTGGCAACCCCTTTCCATGAAAGTTTTTCTCGCCAGTCACTGCTTAGGGCTACATCAAGAGGAAACAAAACATAGAGATAGAACGTGAAACTACTTTATTGTGTCAAGTTTCAAGAAGCTAGCACAAACCGTGTTGGATTTAGAGTTCCAAATACGTGTATCAATATAGGAGAAAACAGAGTGAAACCTAAAAATTCAAACTGTTACTGGAAACGAACGCTTCAACATAGAAGAACGAAATTTGGGGAACCAAGTCGCCTTAGTGTACTTATCATTACCTGAAAGTATCATCCAGTTTGGGTGGAAAAATATTTGCTGAGATTTCTGGAGATTCGTAATTTTGGGAAGCCTGGCAACCCCTTTCCATGAAAGTGTTTCTCGCCAGTCACTGCTTAGGGCTACATCAAGAGGAAACAAAACATAGAGATAGAACGTGAAACTACTTTATTGTGTCAAGTTTCAAGAAGCTAGCACAAACCGTGTTGGATTTAGAGTTCCAAATACATCTATCAATATAGGAGAAAACAGAGTGAAACCTAAAAATTCAAACTGTTACTGGAAACGAACGCTTCAACATAGAAGAACGAAATTTGGGGAACCAAGTCGCCTTAGTGTACTGATCATTACCTGAAAGTATCATCCAGTTTGGGTGGAAAAATATTTGCTGAGATTTCTGGAGATTCGTAATTTTGGGAAGCCTGGCAACCCCTTTCCATGAAAGTGTTTCTCGCCAGTCACTGCTTAGGACTACATCAAGAGGAAACAAAACATAGAGATAGAACGTGAAACTACTTTATTGTGTCAAGTTTCAAGAAGCTAGCACAAACCGTGTTGGATTTAGAGTTCCAAATACATCTATCAATATAGGAGAAAACAGAGTGAAACCTAAAAATTCAAACTGTTACTGGAAACGAACGCTTCAACATAGAAGAAGGAAATTTGGGGAACCAAGTCGCCTTAGTGTACTTATCATTACCTGAAAGTATCATCCAGTTTGGGTGAAAAAATATTTGCTGAGATTTCTGGAGATTTGTAATTTTGGGAAACCTGGCAACCCCTTTCCATGAAAGTGTTTCTCGCCAGTCACTGCTTAGGGCTATATCAAGAGGAAACAAAACATAGAGATAGAACGTGAAACTACTTTATTGTGTCAAGTTTCAGGAAGCTAGCACAAACCGTGTTGGATTTAGAGTTCCAAATACATCTATCAATATAGGAGAAAACAGAGTGAAACCTAAAAATTCAAACTGTTACAGGAAACGAACGCTTCAACATAGAAGAAGGAAATTTGGGGAACCAAGTCGCCTTAGTGTACTGATCATTACCTGAAAGTATCATCCAGTTTGGGTGAAAAAATATTTGCTGAGATTTCTGGAGATTCGTAATTTTGGGCAGCCTGGCAACTCCTTTCCATGAAAGTGTTTCTCGCCAGTCACTGCTTAGGGCTACATTAAGAGGAAAGAAAACGTAGAGATAGAACGTGAAACTACTTTATTGTGTCAAGTTTCAGGAAGCTAGCACAAACCGTGTTGGATTTAGAGTTCCAAATACATCTATCAATATAGGAGAAAACAGAGTGAAACCTAAAAATTCAAACTGTTACAGGAAACGAACGCTTCAACATAGAAGAAGGAAATTTGGGGAACCAAGTCGCCTTAGTGTACTGATCATTACCTGAAAGTATCATCCAGTTTGGGTGAAAAAATATTTGCTGAGATTTCTGGAGATTCGTAATTTTGGGCAGCCTGGCAACTCCTTTCCATGAAAGTGTTTCTCGCCAGTCACTGCTTAGGGCTACATTAAGAGGAAAGAAAACGTAGAGATAGAACGTGAAACTACTTTATTGTGTCAAGTTTCAAGAAGCTAGCACAAACCGTGTTGGATTCAGAGTTCCAAATACATCTATCAATATAGGAGAAAACAGAGTGAAACCTAAAAATTCAAACTGTTACTGGAAACGAACGCTTCAACATAGAAGAACAAAATTTGGGGAACCTAGTCGCCTTAGTGTACTGATCATTACCTGAAAGTATCATCCAGTTTGGGTGAAAAAATATTTGTTGAGATTTCTGGAGATTTGTAATTTTGGGAAGCCTGGCAACCCCTTTCCATGAAAGTTTTTCTCGCCAGTCACTGCTTAGGGCTACATCAAGAGGAAACAAAACATAGAGATAGAACGTGAAACTACTTTATTGTGTCAAGTTTCAAGAAGCTAGCACAAACCGTGTTGGATTTAGAGTTCCAAATACGTCCATCAATATAGGAGAAAACAGAGTGAAACCTAAAAATTCAAACTGTTACTGGAAACGAACGCTTCAACATAGAAGAACGAAATTTGGGGAACCAAGTCGCCTTAGTGTACTTATCATTACCTGAAAGTATCATCCAGTTTGGGTGAAAAAATATTTGCTGAGATTTCTGGAGATTTGTAATTTTGGGAAACCGGGCAACCCCTTTCCATGAAAGTGTTTCTCGCCAGTCACTGCTTAGGGCTATATCAAGAGGAAACAAAACAAAGAGATAGAACGTGAAACTACTTTATTGTGTCAAGTTTCAAGAAGCTAGCACAAACCGTGTTGGTTTTAGAGTTCCAAATACATCTATCAATATAGGAGAAAACAGAGTGAAACCTAAAAATTCAAACTGTTACAGGAAACGAACGCTTCAACATAGAAGAAGGAAATTTGGGGAACCAAGTCGCCTTAGTGTACTGATCATTACCTGAAAGTATCATCCAGTTAGGGTGAAAAAATATTTGCTGAGATTTCTGGAGATTCGTAATTTTGGGCAGCCTGGCAACCCCTTTCCATGAAAGTGTTTCTCGCCAGTCACTGCTTAGGGCTACATTAAGAGGAAAAAAAACGTAGAGATAGAAAGTGATACTACTTTATTGTGTCAAGTTTCAAGAAGCTAGCACAAACCGTGTTGGATTTAGAGTTCCAAATACGTCTATCAATATAGGAGAAAACAGAGTGAAACCTAAAAATTCAAACTGTTACTGGAAACGAACGCTTCAACATAGAAGAACGAAATTTGGGGAACCAAGTCGCCTTAGTGTACTGATCATTACCTTAAAGTATCATCCAGTTTGGGTGGAAAAATATTTGCTGAGATTTCTGGAGATTCGTAATTTTGGGAAGCCTGGCAACCCCTTTCCATGAAAGTGTTTCTCGCCAGTCACTGCTTAGGGCTACATCAAGAGGAAACAAAACATAGAGATAGAACGTGAAACTACTTTATTGTGTCAAGTTTCAAGAAGCTAGCACAAACCGTGTTGGATTTAGAGTTCCAAATACATCTATCAATATAGGAGAAAACAGAGTGAAACCTAAAAATTCAAACTGTTACTGGAAACGAACGCTTCAACATAGAAGAACGAAATTTGGGGAACCAAGTCGCCTTAGTGTACTGATCATTACCTGAAAGTATCATCCAGTTTGGGTGGAAAAATATTTGCTGAGATTTCTGGAGATTCGTAATTTTGGGAAGCCTGGCAACCCCTTTCCATGAAAGTGTTTCTCGCCAGTCACTGCTTAGGGCTACATCAAGAGGAAACAAAACATAGAGATAGAACGTGAAACTACTTTATTGTGTCAAGTTTCAAGAAGCTAGCACAAACCGTGTTGGATTTAGAGTTCCAAATACATCTATCAATATAGGAGAAAACAGAGTGAAACCTAAAAATTCAAACTGTTACTGGAAACGAACGCTTCAACATAGAAGAACAAAATTTGGGGAACCAAGTCGCCTTAGTGTACTGATCATTACCTGAAAGTATCATCCAGTTTGGGTGAAAAAATATTTGCTGAGATTTCTGGAGATTTGTAATTTTGGGAAACCTGGCAACCCCTTTCCATGAAAGTGTTTCTCGCCAGTCACTGCTTAGGGCTATATCAAGAGGAAACAAAACATAGAGATAGAACGTGAAACTACTTTATTGTGTCAAGTTTCAAGAAGCTAGCACAAACCGTGTTGGATTTAGAGTTCCAAATACATCTATCAATATAGGAGAAAACAGAGTGAAACCTAAAAATTCAAACTGTTACAGGAAACGAACGCTTCAACATAGAAGAAGGAAATTTGGGGAACCAAGTCGCCTTAGTGTACTGATCATTACCTGAAAGTATCATCCAGTTTGGGTGAAAAAATATTTGCTGAGATTTCTGGAGATTCGTAATTTTGGGCAGCCTGGCAACTCCTTTCCATGAAAGTGTTTCTCGCCAGTCACTGCTTAGGGCTACATTAAGAGGAAAGAAAACGTAGAGATAGAACGTGAAACTACTTTATTGTGTCAAGTTTCAAGAAGCTAGCACAAACCGTGTTGGATTCAGAGTTCCAAATACATCTATCAATATAGGAGAAAACAGAGTGAAACCTAAAAATTCAAACTGTTACTGGAAACGAACGCTTCAACATACAAGAACAAAATTTGGGGAACCTAGTCGCCTTAGTGTACTGATCATTACCTGAAAGTATCATCCAGTTTGGGTGAAAAAATATTTGTTGAGATTTCTGGAGATTTGTAATTTTGGGAAGCCTGGCAACCCCTTTCCATGAAAGTGTTTCTCGCCAGTCACTGCTTAGGACTACATCAAGAGGAAACAAAACATAGAGATAGAACGTGAAACTACTTTATTGTGTCAAGTTTCAAGAAGCTAGCACAAACCGTGTTGGATTTAGAGTTCCAAATACATCTATCAATATAGGAGAAAACAGAGTGAAACCTAAAAATTCAAACTGTTACTGGAAACGAACGCTTCAACATAGAAGAAGGAAATTTGGGGAACCAAGTCGCCTTAGTGTACTTATCATTACCTGAAAGTATCATCCAGTTTGGGTGAAAAAATATTTGCTGAGATTTCTGGAGATTTGTAATTTTGGGAAACCTGGCAACCCCTTTCCATGAAAGTGTTTCTCGCCAGTCACTGCTTAGGGCTATATCAAGAGGAAACAAAACATAGAGATAGAACGTGAAACTACTTTATTGTGTCAAGTTTCAGGAAGCTAGCACAAACCGTGTTGGATTTAGAGTTCCAAATACATCTATCAATATAGGAGAAAACAGAGTGAAACCTAAAAATTCAAACTGTTACAGGAAACGAACGCTTCAACATAGAAGAAGGAAATTTGGGGAACCAAGTCGCCTTAGTGTACTGATCATTACCTGAAAGTATCATCCAGTTTGGGTGAAAAAATATTTGCTGAGATTTCTGGAGATTCGTAATTTTGGGCAGCCTGGCAACTCCTTTCCATGAAAGTGTTTCTCGCCAGTCACTGCTTAGGGCTACATTAAGAGGAAAGAAAACGTAGAGATAGAACGTGAAACTACTTTATTGTGTCAAGTTTCAAGAAGCTAGCACAAACCGTGTTGGATTCAGAGTTCCAAATACATCTATCAATATAGGAGAAAACAGAGTGAAACCTAAAAATTCAAACTGTTACTGGAAACGAACGCTTCAACATAGAAGAACAAAATTTGGGGAACGTAGTCGCCTTAGTGTACTGATCATTACCTGAAAGTATCATCCAGTTTGGGTGAAAAAATATTTGTTGAGATTTCTGGAGATTTGTAATTTTGGGAAGCCTGGCAACCCCTTTCCATGAAAGTTTTTCTCGCCAGTCACTGCTTAGGGCTACATCAAGAGGAAACAAAACATAGAGATAGAACGTGAAACTACTTTATTGTGTCAAGTTTCAAGAAGCTAGCACAAACCGTGTTGGATTTAGAGTTCCAAATACGTCCATCAATATAGGAGAAAACAGAGTGAAACCTAAAAATTCAAACTGTTACTGGAAACGAACGCTTCAACATAGAAGAACGAAATTTGGGGAACCAAGTCGCCTTAGTGTACTTATCATTACCTGAAAGTATCATCCAGTTTGGGTGAAAAAATATTTGCTGAGATTTCTGGAGATTTGTAATTTTGGGAAACCGGGCAACCCCTTTCCATGAAAGTGTTTCTCGCCAGTCACTGCTTAGGGCTATATCAAGAGGAAACAAAACATAGAGATAGAACGTGAAACTACTTTATTGTGTCAAGTTTCAAGAAGCTAGCACAAACCGTGTTGGTTTTAGAGTTCCAAATACATCTATCAATATAGGAGAAAACAGAGTGAAACCTAAAAATTCAAACTGTTACTGGAAACAAACGCTTCAACATAGAAGAACAAAATTTGGGGAACCAAGTCGCCTTAGTGTACTTATCATTACCTGAAAGTATCATCCAGTTTGGGTGAAAAAATATTTGCTGAGATTTCTGGAGATTTGTAATTTTGGGAAACCTGGCAACCCCTTTCCATGAAAGTGTTTCTCGCCAGTCACTGCTTAGGGCTATATCAAGAGGAAACAAAACATAGAGATAGAACGTGAAACTACTTTATTGTGTCAAGTTTCAGGAAGCTAGCACAAACCGTGTTGGATTTAGAGTTCCAAATACATCTATCAATATAGGAGAAAACAGAGTGAAACCTAAAAATTCAAACTGTTACAGGAAATGAACGCTTCAACATAGAAGAAGGAAATTTGGGGAACCAAGTCGCCTTAGTGTACTGATCATTACCTGAATGTATCATCCAGTTTGGGTGAAAAAATATTTGCTGAGATTTCTGGAGATTCGTAATTTTGGGCAGCCTGGCAACTCCTTTCCATGAAAGTGTTTCTCGCCAGTCACTGCTTAGGGCTACATTAAGAGGAAAGAAAACGTAGAGATAGAACGTGAAACTACTTTATTGTGTCAAGTTTCAAGAAGCTAGCACAAACCGTGTTGGATTCAGAGTTCCAAATACATCTATCAATATAGGAGAAAACAGAGTGAAACCTAAAAATTCAAACTGTTACTGGAAACGAACGCTTCAACATAGAAGAACAAAATTTGGGGAACCTAGTCGCCTTAGTGTACTGATCATTACCTGAAAGTATCATCCAGTTTGGGTGAAAAAATATTTGTTGAGATTTCTGGAGATTTGTAATTTTGGGAAGCCTGGCAACCCCTTTCCATGAAAGTTTTTCTCGCCAGTCACTGCTTAGGGCTACATCAAGAGGAAACAAAACATAGAGATAGAACGTGAAACTACTTTATTGTGTCAAGTTTCAAGAAGCTAGCACAAACCGTGTTGGATTTAGAGTTCCAAATACGTCCATCAATATAGGAGAAAACAGAGTGAAACCTAAAAATTCAAACTGTTACTGGAAACGAACGCTTCAACATAGAAGAACGAAATTTGGGGAACCAAGTCGCCTTAGTGTACTTATCATTACCTGAAAGTATCATCCAGTTTGGGTGAAAAAATATTTGCTGAGATTTCTGGAGATTTGTAATTTTGGGAAACCGGGCAACCCCTTTCCATGAAAGTGTTTCTCGCCAGTCACTGCTTAGGGCTATATCAAGAGGAAACAAAACAAAGAGATAGAACGTGAAACTACTTTATTGTGTCAAGTTTCAAGAAGCTAGCACAAACCGTGTTGGTTTTAGAGTTCCAAATACATCTATCAATATAGGAGAAAACAGAGTGAAACCTAAAAATTCAAACTGTTACTGGAAACGAACGCTTCAACATAGAAGAACGAAATTTGGGGAACCAAGTCGCCTTAGTGTACTGATCATTACCTGAAAGTATCATCCAGTTTGGGTGGAAAAATATTTGCTGAGATTTCTGGAGATTCGTAATTTTGGGAAGCCTGGCAACCCCTTTCCATGAAAGTGTTTCTCGCCAGTCACTGCTTAGGGCTACATCAAGAGGAAACAAAACATAGAGATAGAACGTGAAACTACTTTATTGTGTCAAGTTTCAAGAAGCTAGCACAAACCGTGTTGGATTTAGAGTTCCAAATACATCTATCAATATAGGAGAAAACAGAGTGAAACCTAAAAATTCAAACTGTTACTGGAAACGAACGCTTCAACATAGAAGAACAAAATTTGGGGAACCAAGTCGCCTTAGTGTACTGATCATTACCTGAAAGTATCATCCAGTTTGGGTGAAAAAATATTTGCTGAGATTTCTGGAGATTTGTAATTTTGGGAAACCTGGCAACCCCTTTCCATGAAAGTGTTTCTCGCCAGTCACTGCTTAGGGCTATATCAAGAGGAAACAAAACATAGAGATAGAACGTGAAACTACTTTATTGTGTCAAGTTTCAAGAAGCTAGCACAAACCGTGTTGGATTTAGAGTTCCAAATACATCTATCAATATAGGAGAAAACAGAGTGAAACCTAAAAATTCAAACTGTTACAGGAAACGAACGCTTCAACATAGAAGAAGGAAATTTGGGGAACCAAGTCGCCTTAGTGTACTGATCATTACCTGAAAGTATCATCCAGTTTGGGTGAAAAAATATTTGCTGAGATTTCTGGAGATTCGTAATTTTGGGCAGCCTGGCAACTCCTTTCCATGAAAGTGTTTCTCGCCAGTCACTGCTTAGGGCTACATTAAGAGGAAAGAAAACGTAGAGATAGAACGTGAAACTACTTTATTGTGTCAAGTTTCAAGAAGCTAGCACAAACCGTGTTGGATTCAGAGTTCCAAATACATCTATCAATATAGGAGAAAACAGAGTGAAACCTAAAAATTCAAACTGTTACTGGAAACGAACGCTTCAACATACAAGAACAAAATTTGGGGAACCTAGTCGCCTTAGTGTACTGATCATTACCTGAAAGTATCATCCAGTTTGGGTGAAAAAATATTTGTTGAGATTTCTGGAAATTTGTAATTTTGGGAAGCCTGGCAACCCCTTTCCATGAAAGTTTTTCTCGCCAGTCACTGCTTAGGGCTACATCAAGAGGAAACAAAACATAGAGATAGAACGTGAAACTACTTTATTGTGTCAAGTTTCAAGAAGCTAGCACAAACCGTGTTTTATTTAGAGTTCCAAATACGTGTATCAATATAGGAGAAAACAGAGTGAAACCTAAAAATTCAAACTGTTACTGGAAACGAACGCTTCAACATAGAAGAACGAAATTTGGGGAACCAAGTCGCCTTAGTGTACTTATCATTACCTGAAAGTATCATCCAGTTTGGGTGAAAAAATATTTGCTGAGATTTCTGGAGATTTGTAATTTTGGGAAACCTGGCAACCCCTTTCCATGAAAGTGTTTCTTGCCAGTCACTGCTTAGGGCTATATCAAGAGGAAACAAAACATAGAGATAGAACGTGAAACTACTTTATTGTGTCAAGTTTCAAGAAGCTAGCACAAACCATGTTGGATGTAGAGTTCCAAATACATCTATCAATTTAGGAGAAAACAGAGTGAAACCTAAAAATTCAAACTGTTACTGGAAACGAACGCTTCAACATAGAAGAACGAAATTTGGGGAACCAAGTCGCCTTAGTGTACTTATCATTACCTGAAAGTATCATCCAGTTTGGGTGAAAAAATATTTGCTGAGATTTCTGGAGATTTGTAATTTTGGGAAACCGGGCAACCCCTTTCCATGAAAGTGTTTCTCGCCAGTCACTGCTTAGGGCTATATCAAGAGGAAACAAAACATAGAGATAGAACGTGAAACTACTTTATTGTGTCAAGTTTCAAGAAGCTAGCACAAACCGTGTTGGTTTTAGAGTTCCAAATACATCTATCAATATAGGAGAAAACAGAGTGAAACCTAAAAATTCAAACTGTTACAGGAAACGAACGCTTCAACATAGAAGAAGGAAATTTGGGGAACCAAGTCGCCTTAGTGTACTGATCATTACCTGAAAGTATCATCCAGTTAGGGTGAAAAAATATTTGCTGAGATTTCTGGAGATTCGTAATTTTGGGCAGCCTGGCAACCCCTTTCCATGAAAGTGTTTCTCGCCAGTCACTGCTTAGGGCTACATTAAGAGGAAAAAAAACGTAGAGATAGAAAGTGATACTACTTTATTGTGTCAAGTTTCAAGAAGCTAGCACAAACCGTGTTGGATTTAGAGTTCCAAATACGTCTATCAATATAGGAGAAAACAGAGTGAAACCTAAAAATTCAAACTGTTACTGGAAACGAACGCTTCAACATAGAAGAACGAAATTTGGGGAACCAAGTCGCCTTAGTGTACTGATCATTACCTTAAAGTATCATCCAGTTTGGGTGGAAAAATATTTGCTGAGATTTCTGGAGATTCGTAATTTTGGGAAGCCTGGCAACCCCTTTCCATGAAAGTGTTTCTCGCCAGTCACTGCTTAGGGCTACATCAAGAGGAAACAAAACATAGAGATAGAACGTGAAACTACTTTATTGTGTCAAGTTTCAAGAAGCTAGCACAAACCGTGTTGGATTTAGAGTTCCAAATACATCTATCAATATAGGAGAAAACAGAGTGAAACCTAAAAATTCAAACTGTTACTGGAAACGAACGCTTCAACATAGAAGAACGAAATTTGGGGAACCAAGTCGCCTTAGTGTACTGATCATTACCTGAAAGTATCATCCAGTTTGGGTGGAAAAATATTTGCTGAGATTTCTGGAGATTCGTAATTTTGGGAAGCCTGGCAACCCCTTTCCATGAAAGTGTTTCTCGCCAGTCACTGCTTAGGGCTACATCAAGAGGAAACAAAACATAGAGATAGAACGTGAAACTACTTTATTGTGTCAAGTTTCAAGAAGCTAGCACAAACCGTGTTGGATTTAGAGTTCCAAATACATCTATCAATATAGGAGAAAACAGAGTGAAACCTAAAAATTCAAACTGTTACTGGAAACGAACGCTTCAACATAGAAGAACAAAATTTGGGGAACCAAGTCGCCTTAGTGTACTGATCATTACCTGAAAGTATCATCCAGTTTGGGTGAAAAAATATTTGCTGAGATTTCTGGAGATTTGTAATTTTGGGAAACCTGGCAACCCCTTTCCATGAAAGTGTTTCTCGCCAGTCACTGCTTAGGGCTATATCAAGAGGAAACAAAACATAGAGATAGAACGTGAAACTACTTTATTGTGTCAAGTTTCAAGAAGCTAGCACAAACCGTGTTGGATTTAGAGTTCCAAATACATCTATCAATATAGGAGAAAACAGAGTGAAACCTAAAAATTCAAACTGTTACAGGAAACGAACGCTTCAACATAGAAGAAGGAAATTTGGGGAACCAAGTCGCCTTAGTGTACTGATCATTACCTGAAAGTATCATCCAGTTTGGGTGAAAAAATATTTGCTGAGATTTCTGGAGATTCGTAATTTTGGGCAGCCTGGCAACTCCTTTCCATGAAAGTGTTTCTCGCCAGTCACTGCTTAGGGCTACATTAAGAGGAAAGAAAACGTAGAGATAGAACGTGAAACTACTTTATTGTGTCAAGTTTCAAGAAGCTAGCACAAACCGTGTTGGATTCAGAGTTCCAAATACATCTATCAATATAGGAGAAAACAGAGTGAAACCTAAAAATTCAAACTGTTACTGGAAACGAACGCTTCAACATACAAGAACAAAATTTGGGGAACCTAGTCGCCTTAGTGTACTGATCATTACCTGAAAGTATCATCCAGTTTGGGTGAAAAAATATTTGTTGAGATTTCTGGAAATTTGTAATTTTGGGAAGCCTGGCAACCCCTTTCCATGAAAGTTTTTCTCGCCAGTCACTGCTTAGGGCTACATCAAGAGGAAACAAAACATAGAGATAGAACGTGAAACTACTTTATTGTGTCAAGTTTCAAGAAGCTAGCACAAACCGTGTTTTATTTAGAGTTCCAAATACGTGTATCAATATAGGAGAAAACAGAGTGAAACCTAAAAATTCAAACTGTTACTGGAAACGAACGCTTCAACATAGAAGAACGAAATTTGGGGAACCAAGTCGCCTTAGTGTACTTATCATTACCTGAAAGTATCATCCAGTTTGGGTGAAAAAATATTTGCTGAGATTTCTGGAGATTTGTAATTTTGGGAAACCTGGCAACCCCTTTCCATGAAAGTGTTTCTTGCCAGTCACTGCTTAGGGCTATATCAAGAGGAAACAAAACATAGAGATAGAACGTGAAACTACTTTATTGTGTCAAGTTTCAAGAAGCTAGCACAAACCATGATGGATGTAGAGTTCCAAATACATCTATCAATTTAGGAGAAAACAGAGTGAAACCTAAAAATTCAAACTGTTACTGGAAACGAACGCTTCAACATAGAAGAACGAAATTTGGGGAACCAAGTCGCCTTAGTGTACTTATCATTACCAGAAAGTATCATCCAGTTTGGGTGAAAAAATATTTGCTGAGATTTCTGGAGATTTGTAATTTTGGGAAACCGGGCAACCCCTTTCCATGAAAGTGTTTCTCGCCAGTCACTGCTTAGGGCTATATCAAGAGGAAACAAAACATAGAGATAGAACGTGAAACTACTTTATTGTGTCAAGTTTCAAGAAGCTAGCACAAACCGTGTTGGTTTTAGAGTTCCAAATACATCTATCAATATAGGAGAAAACAGAGTGAAACCTAAAAATTCAAACTGTTACAGGAAACGAACGCTTCAACATAGAAGAAGGAAATTTGGGGAACCAAGTCGCCTTAGTGTACTGATCATTACCTGAAAGTATCATCCAGTTAGGGTGAAAAAATATTTGCTGAGATTTCTGGAGATTCGTAATTTTGGGCAGCCTGGCAACCCCTTTCCATGAAAGTGTTTCTCGCCAGTCACTGCTTAGGGCTACATTAAGAGGAAAAAAAACGTAGAGATAGAAAGTGATACTACTTTATTGTGTCAAGTTTCAAGAAGCTAGCACAAACCGTGTTGGATTTAGAGTTCCAAATACGTCTATCAATATAGGAGAAAACAGAGTGAAACCTAAAAATTCAAACTGTTACTGGAAACGAACGCTTCAACATAGAAGAACGAAATTTGGGGAACCAAGTCGCCTTAGTGTACTGATCATTACCTTAAAGTATCATCCAGTTTGGGTGGAAAAATATTTGCTGAGATTTCTGGAGATTCGTAATTTTGGGAAGCCTGGCAACCCCTTTCCATGAAAGTGTTTCTCGCCAGTCACTGCTTAGGGCTACATCAAGAGGAAACAAAACATAGAGATAGAACGTGAAACTACTTTATTGTGTCAAGTTTCAAGAAGCTAGCACAAACCGTGTTGGATTTAGAGTTCCAAATACATCTATCAATATAGGAGAAAACAGAGTGAAACCTAAAAATTCAAACTGTTACTGGAAACGAACGCTTCAACATAGAAGAACGAAATTTGGGGAACCAAGTCGCCTTAGTGTACTGATCATTACCTGAAAGTATCATCCAGTTTGGGTGGAAAAATATTTGCTGAGATTTCTGGAGATTCGTAATTTTGGGAAGCCTGGCAACCCCTTTCCATGAAAGTGTTTCTCGCCAGTCACTGCTTAGGGCTACATCAAGAGGAAACAAAACATAGAGATAGAACGTGAAACTACTTTATTGTGTCAAGTTTCAAGAAGCTAGCACAAACCGTGTTGGATTTAGAGTTCCAAATACATCTATCAATATAGGAGAAAACAGAGTGAAACCTAAAAATTCAAACTGTTACAGGAAACGAACGCTTCAACATAGAAGAAGGAAATTTGGGGAACCAAGTCGCCTTAGTGTACTGATCATTACCTGAAAGTATCATCCAGTTTGGGTGAAAAAATATTTGCTGAGATTTCTGGAGATTCGTAATTTTGGGCAGCCTGGCAACTCCTTTCCATGAAAGTGTTTCTCGCCAGTCACTGCTTAGGGCTACATTAAGAGGAAAGAAAACGTAGAGATAGAACGTGAAACTACTTTATTGTGTCAAGTTTCAAGAAGCTAGCACAAACCGTGTTGGATTCAGAGTTCCAAATACATCTATCAATATAGGAGAAAACAGAGTGAAACCTAAAAATTCAAACTGTTACTGGAAACGAACGCTTCAACATAGAAGAACAAAATTTGGGGAACCTAGTCGCCTTAGTGTACTGATCATTACCTGAAAGTATCATCCAGTTTGGGTGAAAAAATATTTGTTGAGATTTCTGGAGATTTGTAATTTTGGGAAGCCTGGCAACCCCTTTCCATGAAAGTTTTTCTCGCCAGTCACTGCTTAGGGCTACATCAAGAGGAAACAAAACATAGAGATAGAACGTGAAACTACTTTATTGTGTCAAGTTTCAAGAAGCTAGCACAAACCGTGTTGGATTTAGAGTTCCAAATACGTCCATCAATATAGGAGAAAACAGAGTGAAACCTAAAAATTCAAACTGTTACTGGAAACGAACGCTTCAACATAGAAGAACGAAATTTGGGGAACCAAGTCGCCTTAGTGTACTTATCATTACCTGAAAGTATCATCCAGTTTGGGTGAAAAAATATTTGCTGAGATTTCTGGAGATTTGTAATTTTGGGAAACCGGGCAACCCCTTTCCATGAAAGTGTTTCTCGCCAGTCACTGCTTAGGGCTATATCAAGAGGAAACAAAACATAGAGATAGAACGTGAAACTACTTTATTGTGTCAAGTTTCAAGAAGCTAGCACAAACCGTGTTGGATGTAGAGTTCCAAATACATCTATCAATATAGGAGAAAACAGAGTGAAACCTAAAAATTCAAACTGTTACTGGAAACGAACGCTTCAACATAGAAGAACGAAATTTGGGGAACCAAGTCGCCTTAGTGTACTTATCATTACCTGAAAGTATCATCCAGTTTGGGTGAAAAAATATTTGCTGAGATTTCTGGAGATTTGTAATTTTGGGAAACCTGGCAACCCCTTTCCATGAAAGTGTTTCTCGCCAGTCACTGCTTAGGGCTATATCAAGAGGAAACAAAACATAGAGATAGAACGTGAAACTACTTTATTGTGTCAAGTTTCAAGAAGCTAGCACAAACCGTG
This sequence comes from Spermophilus citellus, assembly GCF_964194105.1. Lineage (NCBI taxonomy): Eukaryota > Metazoa > Chordata > Mammalia > Rodentia > Sciuridae > Spermophilus > Spermophilus citellus. The sequence goes on from NC_138195.1 coordinate 8,444,647, forward strand.
TTGGATTTAGAGTTCCAAATACATCTATCAATATAGGAGAAAACAGAGTGAAACCTAAAAATTCAAACTGTTACAGGAAACGAACGCTTCAACATAGAAGAAGGAAATTTGGGGAACCAAGTCGCCTTAGTGTACTGATCATTACCTGAAAGTATCATCCAGTTTGGGTGAAAAAATATTTGCTGAGATTTCTGGAGATTCGTAATTTTGGGCAGCCTGGCAACTCCTTTCCATGAAAGTGTTTCTCGCCAGTCACTGCTTAGGGCTACATTAAGAGGAAAGAAAACGTAGAGATAGAACGTGAAACTACTTTATTGTGTCAAGTTTCAAGAAGCTAGCACAAACCGTGTTGGATTCAGAGTTCCAAATACATCTATCAATATAGGAGAAAACAGAGTGAAACCTAAAAATTCAAACTGTTACTGGAAACGAACGCTTCAACATACAAGAACAAAATTTGGGGAACCTAGTCGCCTTAGTGTACTGATCATTACCTGAAAGTATCATCCAGTTTGGGTGAAAAAATATTTGTTGAGATTTCTGGAAATTTGTAATTTTGGGAAGCCTGGCAACCCCTTTCCATGAAAGTTTTTCTCGCCAGTCACTGCTTAGGGCTACATCAAGAGGAAACAAAACATAGAGATAGAACGTGAAACTACTTTATTGTGTCAAGTTTCAAGAAGCTAGCACAAACCGTGTTTTATTTAGAGTTCCAAATACGTGTATCAATATAGGAGAAAACAGAGTGAAACCTAAAAATTCAAACTGTTACTGGAAACGAACGCTTCAACATAGAAGAACGAAATTTGGGGAACCAAGTCGCCTTAGTGTACTTATCATTACCTGAAAGTATCATCCAGTTTGGGTGAAAAAATATTTGCTGAGATTTCTGGAGATTTGTAATTTTGGGAAACCTGGCAACCCCTTTCCATGAAAGTGTTTCTTGCCAGTCACTGCTTAGGGCTATATCAAGAGGAAACAAAACATAGAGATAGAACGTGAAACTACTTTATTGTGTCAAGTTTCAAGAAGCTAGCACAAACCATGTTGGATGTAGAGTTCCAAATACATCTATCAATTTAGGAGAAAACAGAGTGAAACCTAAAAATTCAAACTGTTACTGGAAACGAACGCTTCAACATAGAAGAACGAAATTTGGGGAACCAAGTCGCCTTAGTGTACTTATCATTACCAGAAAGTATCATCCAGTTTGGGTGAAAAAATATTTGCTGAGATTTCTGGAGATTTGTAATTTTGGGAAACCGGGCAACCCCTTTCCATGAAAGTGTTTCTCGCCAGTCACTGCTTAGGGCTATATCAAGAGGAAACAAAACATAGAGATAGAACGTGAAACTACTTTATTGTGTCAAGTTTCAAGAAGCTAGCACAAACCGTGTTGGTTTTAGAGTTCCAAATACATCTATCAATATAGGAGAAAACAGAGTGAAACCTAAAAATTCAAACTGTTACAGGAAACGAACGCTTCAACATAGAAGAAGGAAATTTGGGGAACCAAGTCGCCTTAGTGTACTGATCATTACCTGAAAGTATCATCCAGTTAGGGTGAAAAAATATTTGCTGAGATTTCTGGAGATTCGTAATTTTGGGCAGCCTGGCAACCCCTTTCCATGAAAGTGTTTCTCGCCAGTCACTGCTTAGGGCTACATTAAGAGGAAAAAAAACGTAGAGATAGAAAGTGATACTACTTTATTGTGTCAAGTTTCAAGAAGCTAGCACAAACCGTGTTGGATTTAGAGTTCCAAATACGTCTATCAATATAGGAGAAAACAGAGTGAAACCTAAAAATTCAAACTGTTACTGGAAACGAACGCTTCAACATAGAAGAACGAAATTTGGGGAACCAAGTCGCCTTAGTGTACTGATCATTACCTTAAAGTATCATCCAGTTTGGGTGGAAAAATATTTGCTGAGATTTCTGGAGATTCGTAATTTTGGGAAGCCTGGCAACCCCTTTCCATGAAAGTGTTTCTCGCCAGTCACTGCTTAGGGCTACATCAAGAGGAAACAAAACATAGAGATAGAACGTGAAACTACTTTATTGTGTCAAGTTTCAAGAAGCTAGCACAAACCGTGTTGGATTTAGAGTTCCAAATACATCTATCAATATAGGAGAAAACAGAGTGAAACCTAAAAATTCAAACTGTTACTGGAAACGAACGCTTCAACATAGAAGAACGAAATTTGGGGAACCAAGTCGCCTTAGTGTACTGATCATTACCTGAAAGTATCATCCAGTTTGGGTGGAAAAATATTTGCTGAGATTTCTGGAGATTCGTAATTTTGGGAAGCCTGGCAACCCCTTTCCATGAAAGTGTTTCTCGCCAGTCACTGCTTAGGGCTACATCAAGAGGAAACAAAACATAGAGATAGAACGTGAAACTACTTTATTGTGTCAAGTGTCAAGAAGCTAGCACAAACCGTGTTGGATTTAGAGTTCCAAATACATCTATCAATATAGGAGAAAACAGAGTGAAACCTAAAAATTCAAACTGTTACAGGAAACGAACGCTTCAACATAGAAGAAGGAAATTTGGGGAACCAAGTCGCCTTAGTGTACTGATCATTACCTGAAAGTATCATCCAGTTTGGGTGAAAAAATATTTGCTGAGATTTCTGGAGATTCGTAATTTTGGGCAGCCTGGCAACTCCTTTCCATGAAAGTGTTTCTCGCCAGTCACTGCTTAGGGCTACATTAAGAGGAAAGAAAACGTAGAGATAGAACGTGAAACTACTTTATTGTGTCAAGTTTCAAGAAGCTAGCACAAACCGTGTTGGATTCAGAGTTCCAAATACATCTATCAATATAGGAGAAAACAGAGTGAAACCTAAAAATTCAAACTGTTACTGGAAACGAACGCTTCAACATAGAAGAACAAAATTTGGGGAACCTAGTCGCCTTAGTGTACTGATCATTACCTGAAAGTATCATCCAGTTTGGGTGAAAAAATATTTGTTGAGATTTCTGGAGATTTGTAATTTTGGGAAGCCTGGCAACCCCTTTCCATGAAAGTTTTTCTCGCCAGTCACTGCTTAGGGCTACATCAAGAGGAAACAAAACATAGAGATAGAACGTGAAACTACTTTATTGTGTCAAGTTTCAAGAAGCTAGCACAAACCGTGTTGGATTTAGAGTTCCAAATACGTCCATCAATATAGGAGAAAACAGAGTGAAACCTAAAAATTCAAACTGTTACTGGAAACGAACGCTTCAACATAGAAGAACGAAATTTGGGGAACCAAGTCGCCTTAGTGTACTTATCATTACCTGAAAGTATCATCCAGTTTGGGTGAAAAAATATTTGCTGAGATTTCTGGAGATTTGTAATTTTGGGAAACCGGGCAACCCCTTTCCATGAAAGTGTTTCTCGCCAGTCACTGCTTAGGGCTATATCAAGAGGAAACAAAACATAGAGATAGAACGTGAAACTACTTTATTGTGTCAAGTTTCAAGAAGCTAGCACAAACCGTGTTGGATGTAGAGTTCCAAATACATCTATCAATATAGGAGAAAACAGAGTGAAACCTAAAAATTCAAACTGTTACTGGAAACGAACGCTTCAACATAGAAGAACGAAATTTGGGGAACCAAGTCGCCTTAGTGTACTTATCATTACCTGAAAGTATCATCCAGTTTGGGTGAAAAAATATTTGCTGAGATTTCTGGAGATTTGTAATTTTGGGAAACCTGGCAACCCCTTTCCATGAAAGTGTTTCTTGCCAGTCACTGCTTAGGGCTATATCAAGAGGAAACAAAACATAGAGATAGAACGTGAAACTACTTTATTGTGTCAAGTTTCAAGAAGCTAGCACAAACCGTGTTGGATGTAGAGTTCCAAATACATCTATCAATATAGGAGAAAACAGAGTGAAACCTAAAAATTCAAACTGTTACTGGAAACGAACGCTTCAACATAGAAGAACGAAATTTGGGGAACCAAGTCGCCTTAGTGTACTTATCATTACCTGAAAGTATCATCCAGTTTGGGTGAAAAAATATTTGCTGAGATTTCTGGAGATTTGTAATTTTGGGAAACCGGGCAACCCCTTTCCATGAAAGTGTTTCTCGCCAGTCACTGCTTAGGGCTATATCAAGAGGAAACAAAACATAGAGATAGAACGTGAAACTACTTTATTGTGTCAAGTTTCAAGAAGCTAGCACAAACCGTGTTGGATTTAGAGTTCCAAATACATCTATCAATATAGGAGAAAACAGAGTGAAACCTAAAAATTCAAACTGTTACTGGAAACGAACGCTTCAACATAGAAGAACGAAATTTGGGGAACCAAGTCGCCTTAGTGTACTTATCATTACCTGAAAGTATCATCCAGTTTGGGTGAAAAAATATTTGCTGAGATTTCTGGAGATTTGTAATTTTGGGAAACCGGGCAACCCCTTTCCATGAAAGTGTTTCTCGCCAGTCACTGCTTAGGGCTATATCAAGAGGAAACAAAACATAGAGATAGAACGTGAAACTACTTTATTGTGTCAAGTTTCAAGAAGCTAGCACAAACCGTGTTGGTTTTAGAGTTCCAAATACATCTATCAATATAGGAGAAAACAGAGTGAAACCTAAAAATTCAAACTGTTACAGGAAACGAACGCTTCAACATAGAAGAAGGAAATTTGGGGAACCAAGTCGCCTTAGTGTACTGATCATTACCTGAAAGTATCATCCAGTTAGGGTGAAAAAATATTTGCTGAGATTTCTGGAGATTCGTAATTTTGGGCAGCCTGGCAACCCCTTTCCATGAAAGTGTTTCTCGCCAGTCACTGCTTAGGGCTACATTAAGAGGAAAAAAAACGTAGAGATAGAAAGTGATACTACTTTATTGTGTCAAGTTTCAAGAAGCTAGCACAAACCGTGTTGGATTTAGAGTTCCAAATACGTCTATCAATATAGGAGAAAACAGAGTGAAACCTAAAAATTCAAACTGTTACTGGAAACGAACGCTTCAACATAGAAGAACGAAATTTGGGGAACCAAGTCGCCTTAGTGTACTGATCATTACCTTAAAGTATCATCCAGTTTGGGTGGAAAAATATTTGCTGAGATTTCTGGAGATTCGTAATTTTGGGAAGCCTGGCAACCCCTTTCCATGAAAGTGTTTCTCGCCAGTCACTGCTTAGGGCTACATCAAGAGGAAACAAAACATAGAGATAGAACGTGAAACTACTTTATTGTGTCAAGTTTCAAGAAGCTAGCACAAACCGTGTTGGATTTAGAGTTCCAAATACATCTATCAATATAGGAGAAAACAGAGTGAAACCTAAAAATTCAAACTGTTACTGGAAACGAACGCTTCAACATAGAAGAACGAAATTTGGGGAACCAAGTCGCCTTAGTGTACTGATCATTACCTGAAAGTATCATCCAGTTTGGGTGGAAAAATATTTGCTGAGATTTCTGGAGATTCGTAATTTTGGGAAGCCTGGCAACCCCTTTCCATGAAAGTGTTTCTCGCCAGTCACTGCTTAGGGCTACATCAAGAGGAAACAAAACATAGAGATAGAACGTGAAACTACTTTATTGTGTCAAGTTTCAAGAAGCTAGCACAAACCGTGTTGGATTTAGAGTTCCAAATACATCTATCAATATAGGAGAAAACAGAGTGAAACCTAAAAATTCAAACTGTTACTGGAAACGAACGCTTCAACATAGAAGAACAAAATTTGGGGAACCAAGTCGCCTTAGTGTACTGATCATTACCTGAAAGTATCATCCAGTTTGGGTGAAAAAATATTTGCTGAGATTTCTGGAGATTTGTAATTTTGGGAAACCTGGCAACCCCTTTCCATGAAAGTGTTTCTCGCCAGTCACTGCTTAGGGCTATATCAAGAGGAAACAAAACATAGAGATAGAACGTGAAACTACTTTATTGTGTCAAGTTTCAAGAAGCTAGCACAAACCGTGTTGGATTTAGAGTTCCAAATACATCTATCAATATAGGAGAAAACAGAGTGAAACCTAAAAATTCAAACTGTTACAGGAAACGAACGCTTCAACATAGAAGAAGGAAATTTGGGGAACCAAGTCGCCTTAGTGTACTGATCATTACCTGAAAGTATCATCCAGTTTGGGTGAAAAAATATTTGCTGAGATTTCTGGAGATTCGTAATTTTGGGCAGCCTGGCAACTCCTTTCCATGAAAGTGTTTCTCGCCAGTCACTGCTTAGGGCTACATTAAGAGGAAAGAAAACGTAGAGATAGAACGTGAAACTACTTTATTGTGTCAAGTTTCAAGAAGCTAGCACAAACCGTGTTGGATTCAGAGTTCCAAATACATCTATCAATATAGGAGAAAACAGAGTGAAACCTAAAAATTCAAACTGTTACTGGAAACGAACGCTTCAACATACAAGAACAAAATTTGGGGAACCTAGTCGCCTTAGTGTACTGATCATTACCTGAAAGTATCATCCAGTTTGGGTGAAAAAATATTTGTTGAGATTTCTGGAAATTTGTAATTTTGGGAAGCCTGGCAACCCCTTTCCATGAAAGTTTTTCTCGCCAGTCACTGCTTAGGGCTACATCAAGAGGAAACAAAACATAGAGATAGAACGTGAAACTACTTTATTGTGTCAAGTTTCAAGAAGCTAGCACAAACCGTGTTTTATTTAGAGTTCCAAATACGTGTATCAATATAGGAGAAAACAGAGTGAAACCTAAAAATTCAAACTGTTACTGGAAACGAACGCTTCAACATAGAAGAACGAAATTTGGGGAACCAAGTCGCCTTAGTGTACTTATCATTACCTGAAAGTATCATCCAGTTTGGGTGAAAAAATATTTGCTGAGATTTCTGGAGATTTGTAATTTTGGGAAACCTGGCAACCCCTTTCCATGAAAGTGTTTCTTGCCAGTCACTGCTTAGGGCTATATCAAGAGGAAACAAAACATAGAGATAGAACGTGAAACTACTTTATTGTGTCAAGTTTCAAGAAGCTAGCACAAACCATGTTGGATGTAGAGTTCCAAATACATCTATCAATTTAGGAGAAAACAGAGTGAAACCTAAAAATTCAAACTGTTACTGGAAACGAACGCTTCAACATAGAAGAACGAAATTTGGGGAACCAAGTCGCCTTAGTGTACTTATCATTACCAGAAAGTATCATCCAGTTTGGGTGAAAAAATATTTGCTGAGATTTCTGGAGATTTGTAATTTTGGGAAACCGGGCAACCCCTTTCCATGAAAGTGTTTCTCGCCAGTCACTGCTTAGGGCTATATCAAGAGGAAACAAAACATAGAGATAGAACGTGAAACTACTTTATTGTGTCAAGTTTCAAGAAGCTAGCACAAACCGTGTTGGTTTTAGAGTTCCAAATACATCTATCAATATAGGAGAAAACAGAGTGAAACCTAAAAATTCAAACTGTTACAGGAAACGAACGCTTCAACATAGAAGAAGGAAATTTGGGGAACCAAGTCGCCTTAGTGTACTGATCATTACCTGAAAGTATCATCCAGTTAGGGTGAAAAAATATTTGCTGAGATTTCTGGAGATTCGTAATTTTGGGCAGCCTGGCAACCCCTTTCCATGAAAGTGTTTCTCGCCAGTCACTGCTTAGGGCTACATTAAGAGGAAAAAAAACGTAGAGATAGAAAGTGATACTACTTTATTGTGTCAAGTTTCAAGAAGCTAGCACAAACCGTGTTGGATTTAGAGTTCCAAATACGTCTATCAATATAGGAGAAAACAGAGTGAAACCTAAAAATTCAAACTGTTACTGGAAACGAACGCTTCAACATAGAAGAACGAAATTTGGGGAACCAAGTCGCCTTAGTGTACTGATCATTACCTTAAAGTATCATCCAGTTTGGGTGGAAAAATATTTGCTGAGATTTCTGGAGATTCGTAATTTTGGGAAGCCTGGCAACCCCTTTCCATGAAAGTGTTTCTCGCCAGTCACTGCTTAGGGCTACATCAAGAGGAAACAAAACATAGAGATAGAACGTGAAACTACTTTATTGTGTCAAGTTTCAAGAAGCTAGCACAAACCGTGTTGGATTTAGAGTTCCAAATACATCTATCAATATAGGAGAAAACAGAGTGAAACCTAAAAATTCAAACTGTTACTGGAAACGAACGCTTCAACATAGAAGAACGAAATTTGGGGAACCAAGTCGCCTTAGTGTACTGATCATTACCTGAAAGTATCATCCAGTTTGGGTGGAAAAATATTTGCTGAGATTTCTGGAGATTCGTAATTTTGGGAAGCCTGGCAACCCCTTTCCATGAAAGTGTTTCTCGCCAGTCACTGCTTAGGGCTACATCAAGAGGAAACAAAACATAGAGATAGAACGTGAAACTACTTTATTGTGTCAAGTTTCAAGAAGCTAGCACAAACCGTGTTGGATTTAGAGTTCCAAATACATCTATCAATATAGGAGAAAACAGAGTGAAACCTAAAAATTCAAACTGTTACAGGAAACGAACGCTTCAACATAGAAGAAGGAAATTTGGGGAACCAAGTCGCCTTAGTGTACTGATCATTACCTGAAAGTATCATCCAGTTTGGGTGAAAAAATATTTGCTGAGATTTCTGGAGATTCGTAATTTTGGGCAGCCTGGCAACTCCTTTCCATGAAAGTGTTTCTCGCCAGTCACTGCTTAGGGCTACATTAAGAGGAAAGAAAACGTAGAGATAGAACGTGAAACTACTTTATTGTGTCAAGTTTCAAGAAGCTAGCACAAACCGTGTTGGATTCAGAGTTCCAAATACATCTATCAATATAGGAGAAAACAGAGTGAAACCTAAAAATTCAAACTGTTACTGGAAACGAACGCTTCAACATAGAAGAACAAAATTTGGGGAACCTAGTCGCCTTAGTGTACTGATCATTACCTGAAAGTATCATCCAGTTTGGGTGAAAAAATATTTGTTGAGATTTCTGGAGATTTGTAATTTTGGGAAGCCTGGCAACCCCTTTCCATGAAAGTTTTTCTCGCCAGTCACTGCTTAGGGCTACATCAAGAGGAAACAAAACATAGAGATAGAACGTGAAACTACTTTATTGTGTCAAGTTTCAAGAAGCTAGCACAAACCGTGTTGGATTTAGAGTTCCAAATACGTCCATCAATATAGGAGAAAACAGAGTGAAACCTAAAAATTCAAACTGTTACTGGAAACGAACGCTTCAACATAGAAGAACGAAATTTGGGGAACCAAGTCGCCTTAGTGTACTTATCATTACCTGAAAGTATCATCCAGTTTGGGTGAAAAAATATTTGCTGAGATTTCTGGAGATTTGTAATTTTGGGAAACCGGGCAACCCCTTTCCATGAAAGTGTTTCTCGCCAGTCACTGCTTAGGGCTATATCAAGAGGAAACAAAACATAGAGATAGAACGTGAAACTACTTTATTGTGTCAAGTTTCAAGAAGCTAGCACAAACCGTGTTGGATGTAGAGTTCCAAATACATCTATCAATATAGGAGAAATCAGAGTGAAACCTAAAAATTCAAACTGTTACTGGAAACGAACGCTTCAACATAGAAGAACGAAATTTGGGGAACCAAGTCGCCTTAGTGTACTTATCATTACCTGAAAGTATCATCCAGTTTGGGTGAAAAAATATTTGCTGAGATTTCTGGAGATTTGTAATTTTGGGAAACCTGGCAACCCCTTTCCATGAAAGTGTTTCCTGCCAGTCACTGCTTAGGGCTATATCAAGAGGAAACAAAACATAGAGATAGAACGTGAAACTACTTTATTGTGTCAAGTTTCAAGAAGCTAGCACAAACCATGTTGGATGTAGAGTTCCAAATACATCTATCAATATAGGAGAAAACAGAGTGAAACCTAAAAATTCAAACTGTTACTGGAAACGAACGCTTCAACATAGAAGAAGGAAATTTGGGGAACCAAGTCGCCTTAGTGTACTTATCATTACCTGAAAGTATCATCCAGTTTGGGTGAAAAAATATTTGCTGAGATTTCTGGAGATTTGTAATTTTGGGAAACCGGGCAACCCCTTTCCATGAAAGTGTTTCTCGCCAGTCACTGCTTAGGGCTATATCAAGAGGAAACAAAACATAGAGATAGAACGTGAAACTACTTTATTGTGTCAAGTTTCAAGAAGCTAGCACAAACCGTGTTGGATTTAGAGTTCCAAATACATCTATCAATATAGGAGAAAACAGAGTGAAACCTAAAAATTCAAACTGTTACAGGAAACGAACGCTTCAACATAGAAGAAGGAAATTTGGGGAACCAAGTCGCCTTAGTGTACTGATCATTACCTGAAAGTATCATCCAGTTAGGGTGAAAAAATATTTGCTGAGATTTCTGGAGATTCGTAATTTTGGGCAGCCTGGCAACCCCTTTCCATGAAAGTGTTTCTCGCCAGTCACTGCTTAGGGCTACATTAAGAGGAAAAAAAACGTAGAGATAGAACGTGATACTACTTTATTGTGTCAAGTTTCAAGAAGCTAGCACAAACCGTGTTGGATTTAGAGTTCCAAATACGTCTATCTATATAGGAGAAAACAGAGTGAAACCTAAAAATTCAAACTGTTACTGGAAACGAACGCTTCAACATAGAAGAACGAAATTTGGGGAACCAAGTCGCCTTAGTGTACTGATCATTACCTGAAAGTATCATCCAGTTTTTGTGGAAAAATATTTGCTGAGATTTCTGGAGATTCGTAATTTTGGGAAGCCTGGCAACCCCTTTCCATGAAAGTGTTTCTCGCCAGTCACTGCTTAGGGCTACATCAAGAGGAAACAAAACATAGAGATAGAACGTGAAACTACTTTATTGTGTCAAGTTTCAAGAAGCTAGCACAAACCGTGTTGGATTTAGAGTTCCAAATACATCTATCAATATAGGAGAAAACAGAGTGAAACCTAAAAATTCAAACTGTTACTGGAAACGAACGCTTCAACATAGAAGAACAAAATTTGGGGAACCAAGTCGCCTTAGTGTACTTATCATTACCTGAAAGTATCATCCAGTTTGGGTGAAAAAATATTTGCTGAGATTTCTGGAGATTTGTAATTTTGGGAAACCTGGCAACCCCTTTCCATGAAAGTGTTTCTCGCCAGTCACTGCTTAGGGCTATATCAAGAGGAAACAAAACATAGAGATAGAACGTGAAACTACTTTATTGTGTCAAGTTTCAGGAAGCTAGCACAAACCGTGTTGGATTTAGAGTTCCAAATACATCTATCAATATAGGAGAAAACAGAGTGAAACCTAAAAATTCAAACTGTTACAGGAAACGAACGCTTCAACATAGAAGAAGGAAATTTGGGGAACCAAGTCGCCTTAGTGTACTGATCATTACCTGAAAGTATCATCCAGTTTGGGTGAAAAAATATTTGCTGAGATTTCTGGAGATTCGTAATTTTGGGCAGCCTGGCAACTCCTTTCCATGAAAGTGTTTCTCGCCAGTCACTGCTTAGGGCTACATTAAGAGGAAAGAAAACGTAGAGATAGAACGTGAAACTACTTTATTGTGTCAAGTTTCCAGAAGCTAGCACAAACCGTGTTGGATTCAGAGTTCCAAATACATCTATCAATATAGGAGAAAACAGAGTGAAACCTAAAAATTCAAACTGTTACTGGAAACGAACGCTTCAACATAGAAGAACAAAATTTGGGGAACCTAGTCGCCTTAGTGTACTGATCATTACCTGAAAGTATCATCCAGTTTGGGTGAAAAAATATTTGTTGAGATTTCTGGAGATTTGTAATTTTGGGAAGCCTGGCAACCCCTTTCCATGAAAGTTTTTCTCGCCAGTCACTGCTTAGGGCTACATCAAGAGGAAACAAAACATAGAGATAGAACGTGAAACTACTTTATTGTGTCAAGTTTCAAGAAGCTAGCACAAACCGTGTTGGATTTAGAGTTCCAAATACGTCTATCAATATAGGAGAAAACAGAGTGAAACCTAAAAATTCAAACTGTTACTGGAAACGAACGCTTCAACATAGAAGAACGAAATTTGGGGAACCAAGTCGCCTTAGTGTACTTATCATTACCTGAAAGTATCATCCAGTTTGGGTGAAAAAATATTTGCTGAGATTTCTGGAGATTTGTAATTTTGGGAAACCTGGCAACCCCTTTCCATGAGAGTGTTTCTTGCCAGTCACTGCTTAGGGCTATATGACGAGGAAACAAAACATAGAGATAGAACGTGAAACTACTTTATTGTGTCAAGTTTCAAGAAGCTAGCACAAACCGTGTTGGATGTAGAGTTCCAAATACATCTATCAATATAGGAGAAAACAGAGTGAAACCTAAAAATTCAAACTTTTACTGGAAACGAACGCTTCAACATAGAAGAACGAAATTTGGGGAACCAAGTCGCCTTAGTGTACTTATCATTACCTGAAAGTATCATCCAGTTTGGGTGAAAAAATATTTGCTGAGATTTCTGGAGATTTGTAATTTTGGGAAACCGGGCAACCCCTTTCCATGAAAGTGTTTCTCGCCAGTCACTGCTTAGGGCTACATTAAGAGGAAAAAAAACGTAGAGATAGAACGTGATACTACTTTATTGTGTCAAGTTTCAAGAAGCTAGCACAAACCGTGTTGGATTTAGAGTTCCAAATACGTCTATCTATATAGGAGAAAACAGAGTGAAACCTAAAAATTCAAACTGTTACTGGAAACGAACGCTTCAACATAGAAGAACGAAATTTGGGGAACCAAGTCGCCTTAGTGTACTGATCATTACCTGAAAGTATCATCCAGTTTTTGTGGAAAAATATTTGCTGAGATTTCTGGAGATTCGTAATTTTGGGAAGCCTGGCAACCCCTTTCCATGAAAGTGTTTCTCGCCAGTCACTGCTTAGGGCTACATCAAGAGGAAACAAAACATAGAGATAGAACGTGAAACTACTTTATTGTGTCAAGTTTCAAGAAGCTAGCACAAACCGTGTTGGATTTAGAGTTCCAAATACATCTATCAATATAGGAGAAAACAGAGTGAAACCTAAAAATTCAAACTGTTACTGGAAACGAACGCTTCAACATAGAAGAACGAAATTTGGGGAACCAAGTCGCTTAGTGTACTTATCATTACCTGAAAGTATCATCCAGTTTGGGTGAAAAAATATTTGCTGAGATTTCTGGAGATTTGTAATTTTGGGAAACCTGGCAACCCCTTTCCATGAAAGTGTTTCTCGCCAGTCACTGCTTAGGGCTATATCAAGAGGAAACAAAACATAGAGATAGAACGTGAAACTACTTTATTGTGTCAAGTTTCAAGAAGCTAGCACAAACCGTGTTGGATTTAGAGTTCCAAATACATCTATCAATATAGGAGAAAACAGAGTGAAACCTAAAAATTCAAACTGTTACTGGAAACGAACGCTTCAACATAGAAGAACGAAATTTGGGGAACCAAGTCACCTTAGTGTACGTATCATTACCTGAAAGTATCATCCAGTTTGGGTGAAAAAATATTTGCTGAGATTTCTGGAGATTTGTAATTTTGGGAAACCTGGCAACCCCTTTCCATGAAAGTGTTTCTCGCCAGTCACTGCTTAGGGCTATATCAAGAGGAAACAAAACATAGAGATAGAACGTGAAACTACTTTATTGTGTCAAGTTTCAAGAAGCTAGCACAAACCGTGTTGGATGTAGAGTTCCAAATACATCTATCAATATAGGAGAAAAGAGTGAAACCTAAAAATTCAAACTGTTACTGGAAACGAACGCTTCAACATAGAAGAACGAAATTTGGGGAACCAAGTCGCCTTAGTGTACTTATCATTACCTGAAAGTATCATCCAGTTTGGGTGAAAAAATATTTGCTGAGATTTCTGGAGATTTGTAATTTTGGGAAACCTGGCAACCCCTTTCCATGAAAGTGTTTCTCGCCAGTCACTGCTTAGGGCTATATCAAGAGGAAACAAAACATAGAGATAGAACGTGAAACTACTTTATTGTGTCAAGTTTCAAGAAGCTAGCACAAACCGTGTTGGATGTAGAGTTCCAAATACATCTATCAATATAGGAGAAAAGAGTGAAACCTAAAAATTCAAACTGTTACTGGAAACGAACGCTTCAACATAGAAGAACGAAATTTGGGGAACCAAGTCTCCTTAGTGTACTTATCATTACCTGAAAGTAAGATCCAGTTTGGGTGAAAAAATATTTGCTGAGATTTCTGGAGATTTGTAATTTTGGGAAACCGGGCAACCCCTTTCCATGAAAGTGTTTCTCGCCAGTCACTGCTTAGGGCTATATCAAGAGGAAACAAAACATAGAGATAGAACGTGAAACTACTTTATTGTGTCAAGTTTCAAGAAACTAGCACAAACCGTGTTGGATGTAGAGTTCCAAATACATCTATCAATATAGGAGAAAACAGAGTGAAACCTAAAAATTCAAACTGTTACTGGAAACGAACGCTTCAACATAGAAGAACGAAATTTGGGGAACCAAGTCGCCTTAGTGTACTTATCATTACCTGAAAGTATCATCCAGTTTGGGTGAAAAAATATTTGCTGAGATTTCTGGAGATTTGTAGTTTTGGGAAACCGGGCAACCCCTTTCCATGAAAGTGTTTCTCGCCAGTCACTGCCTAGGGCTATATCAAGAGGAAACAAAACATAGAGATAGAACGTGAAACTACTTTATTGTGTCAAGTTTCAAGAAGCTAGCACAAACCGTGTTGGTTTTAGAGTTCCAAATACATCTATCAATACAGGAGAAAACAGAGTGAAACCTAAAAATTCAAACTGTTACTGGAAACGAACGCTTCAACATAGAAGAACGAAATTTGGGGAACCAAGTCGCCTTAGTGTACTTATCATTACCTGAAAGTATCATCCAGTTTGGGTGAAAAAATATTTGCTGAGATTTCTGGAAATTTGTAATTTTGGGAAACCTGGCAACCCCTTTCCATGAAAGTGTTTCTCGCCAGTCACTGCTTAGGGCTATATCAAGAGGAAACAAAACATAGAGATAGAACGTGAAACTACTTTATTGTGTCAAGTTTCAAGAAGCTAGCACAAACCGTGTTGGATTTAGAGTTCCAAATACATCTATCAATATAGGAGAAACAGAGTGAAACCTAAAAATTCAAACTGTTACAGGAAAAGAACGCTTCAACATAGAAGAAGGAAATTTGGGGAACCAAGTTGCCTTAGTGTACTGATCATTACCTGAAAGTATCATCCAGTTTGGGTGAAAAAATATTTGCTGAGATTTCTGGAGATTTGTACTTTTGGGCAGCCTGGCAACCCCTTTCCATGAAAGTGTTTCTCGCCAGTCACTGCTTAGGGCTACATTAAGAGGAACGAAAACGTAGAGATAGAACGTGAAACTACTTTATTGTGTCAAGTTTCAAGAAGCTAGCACAAACCGTGTTGGATGTAGAGTTCCAAATACATCTATCAATATAGGAGAAAACAGAGTGAAACCTAAAAATTCAAACTGTTACTGGAAACGAACGCTTCAACATAGTAGAACGAAATTTGGGGAACCAAGTCGCCTTAGTGTACTTATCATTACCTGAAAGTATCATCCAGTTTGGGTGAAAAAATATTTGCTGAGATTTCTGGAGATTTGTAATTTTGGGAAACCGGGCAACCCCTTTCCATGAAAGTGTTTCTCGCCAGTCACTGCCTAGGGCTATATCAAGAGGAAACAAAACATAGAGATAGAACGTGAAACTACTTTATTGTGTCAAGTTTCAAGAAGCTAGCACAAACCGTGTTGGTTTTAGAGTTCCAAATACATCTATCAATACAGGAGAAAACAGAGTGAAACCTAAAAATTCAAACTGTTACAGGAAACGAACGCTTCAACATAGAAGAAGGAAATTTGGGGAACCAAGTCGCCTTAGTGTACTGATCATTACCTGAAAGTATCATCCAGTTTGGGTGAAAAAATATTTGCTGAGATTTCTGGAGATTCGTAATTTTGGGCAGCCTGGCAACCCCTTTCGATGAAAGTGTTTCTCGCCAGTCACTGCTTAGGGCTACATTAAGAGGAAACAAAACGTAGAGATAGAACGTGAAACTACTTTATTGTGTCAAGTTTCAAGAAGCTAGCACAAACCGTGTTGGATTTAGAGTTCCAAATACATCTATCAATATAGGAGAAAACAGAGTGAAACCTAAAAATTCAAACTGTTACTGGAAACGAACGCTTCAACATAGAAGAACGAAATTTGGGGAACCAAGTCGCCTTAGTGTGCGTATCATTACCTGAAAGTATCATCCAGTTTGGGTGAAAAAATATTTGCTGAGATTTCTGGAGATTCGTAATTTTGGGCAGCCTGGCAACCCCTTTCCATGAAAGTGTTTCTCGCCAGTCACTGCTTAGGGCTACATCAAGAGGAAACAAAACATAGAGATAGAACGTGAAACTACTTTATTGTGTCAAGTTTCAAGAAGCTAGCACAAACTGTGTTGGATGTAGAGTTCCAAATACATCTATCAATATAGGAGAAAACAGAGTGAAACCTAAAAATTCAAACTGTTACTGGAAACGAACGCTTCAACATAGAAGAACGAAATTTGGGGAACCAAGTCGCCTTAGTGTACTTATCATTACCTGAAAGTATCATCCAGTTTGGGTGAAAAAATATTTGCTGAGATTTCTGGAGATTTGTAATTTTGGGAAACCTGGCAACCCCTTTCCATGAAAGTGTTTCTTGCCAGTCACTGCTTAGGGCTATATCAAGAGGAAACAAAACATAGAGATAGAACGTGAAACTACTTTATTGTGTCAAGTTTCAAAAAGCTAGCACAAACCGTGTTGGATTTAGAGTTCCAAATACATCTATCAATATAGGAGAAACAGAGTGAAACCTAAAAATTCAAACTGTTACAGGAAAAGAACGCTTCAACATAGAAGAAGGAAATTTGGGGAACCAAGTTGCCTTAGTGTACTGATCATTACCTGAAAGTATCATACAGTTTGGGTGAAAAAATATTTGCTGAGATTTCTGGAGATTCGTAATTTTGGGCAGCCTGGCAACCCCTTTCCATGAAAGTGTTTCTCGCCAGTCACTGCTTAGGGCTACATTAAGAGGAACGAAAACGTAGAGATAGAACGTGAAACTACTTTATTGTGTCAAGTTTCAAGAAGCTAGCACAAACCGTGTTGGATTTAGAGTTCCAAATACATCTATCAATATAGGAGAAAACAGAGTGAAACCTAAAAATTCAAACTGTTACTGGAAACGAACGCTTCAACATAGAAGAACGAAATTTGGGGAACCAAGTCGCCTTAGTGTACGTATCATTACCTGAAAGTATCATCCAGTTTGGGTGAAAAAATATTTGCTGAGATTTCTGGAGATTCGTAATTTTGGGCAGCCTGGCAACCCCTTTCCATGAAAGTGTTTCTCGCCAGTCACTGCTTAGGGCTACATCAAGAGGAAACAAAACATAGAGATAGAACGTGAAACTACTTTATTGTGTCAAGTTTCAAGAAGCTAGCACAAACCGTGTTGGATTTAGAGTTCCAAATACATCTATCAATATAGGAGAAAACAGAGTGAAACCTAAAAATTCAAACTGTTACTGGAAACGAACGCTTCAACATAGAAGAACGAAATTGGGGGAACCAAGTCGCCTTAGTGTACTTATCATTACCTGAAAGTATCATCCAGTTTGGGTGAAAAAATATTTGCTGAGATTTCTGGAGATTTGTAATTTTGGGAAACCGGGCAACCCCTTTCCATGAAAGTTTTTCTCGCCAGTCACTGCTTAGGGCTATATCAAGAGGAAACCAAACATAGAGATAGAACGTGAAACTACTTTATTGTGTCAAGTTGCAAGAAGCTAGCACAAACCGTGTTGGTTTTAGAGTTCCAAATACATCTATCAATATAGGAGAAAGCAGAGTGAAACCTAAAAATTCAAACTGTTACAGGAAACGAACGCTTCAACATAGAAGAAGGAAATTTGGGGAACCAAGTCGCCTTAGTGTACTGATCATTACCTGAAAGTATCATCCAGTTTGGGTGAAAAAATATTTGCTGAGATTTCTGGAGATTCGTAATTTTGGGCAGCCTGGCAACCCCTTTCCATGAAAGTGTTTCTCGCCAGTCACTGCTTAGGGCTACATTAAGAGGAAAGAAAACGTAGAGATAGAACGTGAAACTACTTTATTGTGTCAAGTTTCAAGAAGCTAGCACAAACCGTGTTGGATTCAGAGTTCCAAATACATCTATCAATATAGGAGAAAACAGAGTGAAACCTAAAAATTCAAACTGTTACTGGAAACGAACGCTTCAACATAGAAGAACAAAATTTGGGGAACCTAGTCGCCTTAGTGTACTGATCATTACCTGAAAGTATCATCCAGTTTGGGTGAAAAAATATTTGTTGAGATTTCTGGAGATTTGTAATTTTGGGAAGCCTGGCAACCCCTTTCCATGAAAGTTTTTCTCGCCAGTCACTGCTTAGGGCTACATCAAGAGGAAACAAAACATAGAGATAGAACGTGAAACTACTTTATTGTGTCAAGTTTCAAGAAGCTAGCACAAACCGTGTTGGATTTAGAGTTCCAAATACGTCTATCAATATAGGAGAAAACAGAGTGAAACCTAAAAATTCAAACTGTTACTGGAAACGAACGCTTCAACATAGAAGAAGGAAATTTGGGGAACCAAGTCGCCTTAGTGTACTGATCATTACCTGAAAGTATCATCCAGTTTGGGTGAAAAAATATTTGCTGAGATTTCTGGAGATTCGTAATTTTGGGCAGCCTGGCAACCCCTTTCCATGAAAGTGTTTCTCGCCAGTCACTGCTTAGGGCTACATCAAGAGGAAACAAAACATAGAGATAGAACGTGAAACTACTTTATTGTGTCAAGTTTCAAGAAGCTAGCACAAACCGTGTTGGATTTAGAGTTCCAAATACATCTATCAATATAGGAGAAAACAGAGTGAAACCTAAAAATTCAAACTGTTACTGGAAACGAACGCTTCAACATAGAAGAACGAAATTTGGGGAACCAAGTCGCCTTAGTGTACTGATCATTACCTGAAAGTATCATCCAGTTTGGGTGGAAAAATATTTGCTGAGATTTCTGGAGATTCGTAATTTTGGGAAGCCTGGCAACCCCTTTCCATTAAAGTGTTTCTCGCCAGTCACTGCTTAGGGCTACATCAAGAGGAAACAAAACATAGAGATAGAACGTGAAACTACTTTATTGTGTCAAGTTTCAAGAAGCTAGCACAAACCGTGTTGGATTTAGAGTTCCAAATACATCTATCAATATAGGAGAAAACAGAGTGAAACCTAAAAATTCAAACTGTTACAGGAAACGAACGCTTCAACATAGAATAAGGAAATTTGGGGAACCAAGTCGCCTTAGTGTACTGATCATTACCTGAAAGTATCATCCAGTTTGGGTGAAAAAATATTTGCTGAGATTTCAGGAGATTCGTAATTTTGGGCAGCCTGGCAACTCCTTTCCATGAAAGTGTTTCTCGCCAGTCACTGCTTAGGGCTACATTAAGAGGAAAGAAAACGTAGAGATAGAACGTGAAACTACTTTATTGTGTCAAGTTTCAAGAAGCTAGCACAAACCGTGTTGGATTCAGAGTTCCAAATACATCTATCAATATAGGAGAAAACAGAGTGAAACCTAAAAATTCAAACTGTTACTGGAAACGAACGCTTCAACATAGAAGAACAAAATTTGGGGACCCTAGTCGCCTTAGTGTACTGATCATTACCTGAAAGTATCATCCAGTTTGGGTGAAAAAATATTTGTTGAGATTTCTGGAGATTTGTAATTTTGGGAAGCCTGGCAACCCCTTTCCATGAAAGTTTTTCTCGCCAGTCACTGCTTAGGGCTACATCAAGAGGAAACAAAACATAGAGATAGAACGTGAAACTACTTTATTGTGTCAAGTTTCAAGAAGCTAGCACAAACCGTGTTGGATTTAGAGTTCCAAATACGTCTATCAATATAGGAGAAAACAGAGTGAAACCTAAAAATTCAAACTGTTACTGGAAACGAACGCTTCAACATAGAAGAAGGAAATTTGGGGAACCAAGTCGCCTTAGTGTACTGATCATTACCTGAAAGTATCATCCAGTTTGGGTGAAAAAATATTTGCTGAGATTTCTGGAAATTTGTAATTTTGGGAAACCTGGCAACCCCTTTCCATGAAAGTGTTTCTCGCCAGTCACTGCTTAGGGCTATATCAAGAGGAAACAAAACATAGAGATAGAACGTGAAACTACTTTATTGTGTCAAGTTTCAAGAAGCTAGCACAAACCGTGTTGGATTTAGAGTTCCAAATACATCTATCAATATAGGAGAAACAGAGTGAAACCTAAAAATTCAAACTGTTACAGGAAAAGAACGCTTCAACATAGAAGAAGGAAATTTGGGGAACCAAGTTGCCTTAGTGTACTGATCATTACCTGAAAGTATCATCCAGTTTGGGTGAAAAAATATTTGCTGAGATTTCTGGAGATTTGTACTTTTGGGCAGCCTGGCAACCCCTTTCCATGAAAGTGTTTCTCGCCAGTCACTGCTTAGGGCTACATTAAGAGGAACGAAAACGTAGAGATAGAACGTGAAACTACTTTATTGTGTCAAGTTTCAAGAAGCTAGCACAAACCGTGTTGGATGTAGAGTTCCAAATACAGATATCAATATAGGAGAAAACAGAGTGAAACCTAAAAATTCAAACTGTTACTGGAAACGAACGCTTCAACATAGTAGAACGAAATTTGGGGAACCAAGTCGCCTTAGTGTACTTATCATTACCTGAAAGTATCATCCAGTTTGGGTGAAAAAATATTTGCTGAGATTTCTGGAGATTTGTAATTTTGGGAAACCGGGCAACCCCTTCCCATGAAAGTGTTTCTCGCCAGTCACTGCCTAGGGCTATATCAAGAGGAAACAAAACATAGAGATAGAACGTGAAACTACTTTATTGTGTCAAGTTTCAATAATCTAGCACAAACCGTGTTGGATTTAGAGTTCCAAATACATCTATCAATACAGGAGAAAACAGAGTGAAACCTAAAAATTCAAACTGTTACAGGAAACGAACGCTTCAACATAGAAGAAGGAAATTTGGGGAACCAAGTCGCCTTAGTGTACTGATCATTACCTGAAAGTATCATCCAGTTTGGGTGAAAAAATATTTGCTGAGATTTCTGGAGATTCGTAATTTTGGGCAGCCTGGCAACCCCTTTCGATGAAAGTGTTTCTCGCCAGTCACTGCTTAGGGCTACATTAAGAGGAAACAAAACGTAGAGATAGAACGTGAAACTACTTTATTGTGTCAAGTTTCAAGAAGCTAGCACAAACCGTGTTGGATTTAGAGTTCCAAATACATCTATCAATATAGGAGAAAACAGAGTGAAACCTAAAAATTCAAACTGTTACTGGAAACGAACGCTTCAACATAGAAGAACGAAATTTGGGGAACCAAGTCGCCTTAGTGTGCGTATCATTACCTGAAAGTATCATCCAGTTTGGGTGAAAAAATATTTGCTGAGATTTCTGGAGATTCGTAATTTTGGGCAGCCTGGCAACCCCTTTCCATGAAAGTGTTTCTCGCCAGTCACTGCTTAGGGCTACATCAAGAGGAAACAAAACATAGAGATAGAACGTGAAACTACTTTATTGTGTCAAGTTTCAAGAAGCTAGCACAAACTGTGTTGGATGTAGAGTTCCAAATACATCTATCAATATAGGAGAAAACAGAGTGAAACCTAAAAATTCAAACTGTTACTGGAAACGAACGCTTCAACATAGAAGAACGAAATTTGGGGAACCAAGTCGCCTTAGTGTACTTATCATTACCTGAAAGTATCATCCAGTTTGGGTGAAAAAATATTTGCTGAGATTTCTGGAGATTTGTAATTTTGGGAAACCTGGCAACCCCTTTCCATGAAAGTGTTTCTTGCCAGTCACTGCTTAGGGCTATATCAAGAGGAAACAAAACATAGAGATAGAACGTGAAACTACTTTATTGTGTCAAGTTTCAAAAAGCTAGCACAAACCGTGTTGGATTTAGAGTTCCAAATACATCTATCAATATAGGAGAAACAGAGTGAAACCTAAAAATTCAAACTGTTACAGGAAAAGAACGCTTCAACATAGAAGAAGGAAATTTGGGGAACCAAGTTGCCTTAGCGTACTGATCATTACCTGAAAGTATCATACAGTTTGGGTGAAAAAATATTTGCTGAGATTTCTGGAGATTCGTAATTTTGGGCAGCCTGGCAACCCCTTTCCATGAAAGTGTTTCTCGCCAGTCACTGCTTAGGGCTACATCAAGAGGAAACAAAACATAGAGATAGAACGTGAAACTACTTTATTGTGTCAAGTTTCAAGAAGCTAGCACAAACCGTGTTGGATTTAGAGTTCCAAATACATCTATCAATATAGGAGAAAACAGAGTGAAACCTAAAAATTCAAACTGTTACTGGAAACGAACGCTTCAACATAGAAGAACGAAATTTGGGGAACCAAGTCGCCTTAGTGTACTGATCATTACCTGAAAGTATCATCCAGTTTGGGTGGAAAAATATTTGCTGAGATTTCTGGAGATTCGTAATTTTGGGAAGCCTGGCAACCCCTTTCCATTAAAGTGTTTCTCGCCAGTCACTGCTTAGGGCTACATCAAGAGGAAACAAAACATAGAGATAGAACGTGAAACTACTTTATTGTGTCAAGTTTCAAGAAGCTAGCACAAACCGTGTTGGATTTAGAGTTCCAAATACATCTATCAATATAGGAGAAAACAGAGTGAAACCTAAAAATTCAAACTGTTACTGGAAACGAACGCTTCAACATAGAAGAACGAAATTTGGGGAACCAAGTCGCCTTAGTGTACGTATCATTACCTGAAAGTATCATCCAGTTTGGGTGAAAAAATATTTGCTGAGATTTCTGGAGATTCGTAATTTTGGGCAGCCTGGCAACCCCTTTCCATGAAAGTGTTTCTCGCCAGTCACTGCTTAGGGCTACATCAAGAGGAAACAAAACATAGAGATAGAACGTGAAACTACTTTATTGTGTCAAGTTTCAAGAAGCTAGCACAAACCGTGTTGGATTTAGAGTTCCAAATACATCTATCAATATAGGAGAAAACAGAGTGAAACCTAAAAATTCAAACTGTTACTGGAAACGAACGCTTCAACATAGAAGAACGAAATTTGGGGAACCAAGTCGCCTTAGTGTACTTATCATTACCTGAAAGTATCATCCAGTTTGGGTGAAAAAATATTTGCTGAGATTTCTGGAGATTTGTAATTTTGGGAAACCGGGCAACCCCTTTCCATGAAAGTTTTTCTCGCCAGTCACTGCTTAGGGCTATATCAAGAGGAAACAAAACATAGAGATAGAACGTGAAACTACTTTATTGTGTCAAGTTGCAAGAAGCTAGCACAAACCGTGTTGGTTTTAGAGTTCCAAATACATCTATCAATATAGGAGAAAACAGAGTGAAACCTAAAAATTCAAACTGTTACAGGAAACGAACGCTTCAACATAGAAGAAGGAAATTTGGGGAACCAAGTCGCCTTAGTGTACTGATCATTACCTGAAAGTATCATCCAGTTTGGGTGAAAAAATATTTGCTGAGATTTCTGGAGATTCGTAATTTTGGGCAGCCTGGCAACCCCTTTCCATGAAAGTGTTTCTCGCCAGTCACTGCTTAGGGCTACATTAAGAGGAAAGAAAACGTAGAGATGGAACGTGAAACTACTTTATTGTGTCAAGTTTCAAGAAGCTAGCACAAACCGTGTTGGATTCAGAGTTCCAAATACATCTATCAATATAGGAGAAAACAGAGTGAAACCTAAAAATTCAAACTGTTACTGGAAACGAACGCTTCAACATAGAAGAACAAAATTTGGGGAACCTAGTCGCCTTAGTGTACTGATCATTACCTGAAAGTATCATCCAGTTTGGGTGAAAAAATATTTGTTGAGATTTCTGGAGATTTGTAATTTTGGGAAGCCTGGCAACCCCTTTCCATGAAAGTTTTTCTCGCCAGTCACTGCTTAGGGCTACATCAAGAGGAAACAAAACATAGAGATAGAACGTGAAACTACTTTATTGTGTCAAGTTTCAAAAAGCTAGCACAAACCGTGTTGGATTTAGAGTTCCAAATACATCTATCAATATAGGAGAAACAGAGTGAAACCTAAAAATTCAAACTGTTACAGGAAAAGAACGCTTCAACATAGAAGAAGGAAATTTGGGGAACCAAGTTGCCTTAGCGTACTGATCATTACCTGAAAGTATCATACAGTTTGGGTGAAAAAATATTTGCTGAGATTTCTGGAGATTCGTAATTTTGGGCAGCCTGGCAACCCCTTTCCATGAAAGTGTTTCTCGCCAGTCACTGCTTAGGGCTACATCAAGAGGAAACAAAACATAGAGATAGAACGTGAAACTACTTTATTGTGTCAAGTTTCAAGAAGCTAGCACAAACCGTGTTGGATTTAGAGTTCCAAATACATCTATCAATATAGGAGAAAACAGAGTGAAACCTAAAAATTCAAACTGTTACTGGAAACGAACGCTTCAACATAGAAGAACGAAATTTGGGGAACCAAGTCGCCTTAGTGTACTGATCATTACCTGAAAGTATCATCCAGTTTGGGTGGAAAAATATTTGCTGAGATTTCTGGAGATTCGTAATTTTGGGAAGCCTGGCAACCCCTTTCCATTAAAGTGTTTCTCGCCAGTCACTGCTTAGGGCTACATCAAGAGGAAACAAAACATAGAGATAGAACGTGAAACTACTTTATTGTGTCAAGTTTCAAGAAGCTAGCACAAACCGTGTTGGATTTAGAGTTCCAAATACATCTATCAATATAGGAGAAAACAGAGTGAAACCTAAAAATTCAAACTGTTACTGGAAACGAACGCTTCAACATAGAAGAACGAAATTTGGGGAACCAAGTCGCCTTAGTGTACGTATCATTACCTGAAAGTATCATCCAGTTTGGGTGAAAAAATATTTGCTGAGATTTCTGGAGATTCGTAATTTTGGGCAGCCTGGCAACCCCTTTCCATGAAAGTGTTTCTCGCCAGTCACTGCTTAGGGCTACATCAAGAGGAAACAAAACATAGAGATAGAACGTGAAACTACTTTATTGTGTCAAGTTTCAAGAAGCTAGCACAAACCGTGTTGGATTTAGAGTTCCAAATACATCTATCAATATAGGAGAAAACAGAGTGAAACCTAAAAATTCAAACTGTTACTGGAAACGAACGCTTCAACATAGAAGAACGAAATTTGGGGAACCAAGTCGCCTTAGTGTACTTATCATTACCTGAAAGTATCATCCAGTTTGGGTGAAAAAATATTTGCTGAGATTTCTGGAGATTTGTAATTTTGGGAAACCGGGCAACCCCTTTCCATGAAAGTTTTTCTCGCCAGTCACTGCTTAGGGCTATATCAAGAGGAAACAAAACATAGAGATAGAACGTGAAACTACTTTATTGTGTCAAGTTGCAAGAAGCTAGCACAAACCGTGTTGGTTTTAGAGTTCCAAATACATCTATCAATATAGGAGAAAACAGAGTGAAACCTAAAAATTCAAACTGTTACAGGAAACGAACGCTTCAACATAGAAGAAGGAAATTTGGGGAACCAAGTCGCCTTAGTGTACTGATCATTACCTGAAAGTATCATCCAGTTTGGGTGAAAAAATATTTGCTGAGATTTCTGGAGATTCGTAATTTTGGGCAGCCTGGCAACCCCTTTCCATGAAAGTGTTTCTCGCCAGTCACTGCTTAGGGCTACATTAAGAGGAAAGAAAACGTAGAGATAGAACGTGAAACTACTTTATTGTGTCAAGTTTCAAGAAGCTAGCACAAACCGTGTTGGATTCAGAGTTCCAAATACATCTATCAATATAGGAGAAAACAGAGTGAAACCTAAAAATTCAAACTGTTACTGGAAACGAACGCTTCAACATAGAAGAACAAAATTTGGGGAACCTAGTCGCCTTAGTGTACTGATCATTACCTGAAAGTATCATCCAGTTTGGGTGAAAAAATATTTGTTGAGATTTCTGGAGATTTGTAATTTTGGGAAGCCTGGCAACCCCTTTCCATGAAAGTTTTTCTCGCCAGTCACTGCTTAGGGCTACATCAAGAGGAAACAAAACATAGAGATAGAACGTGAAACTACTTTATTGTGTCAAGTTTCAAGAAGCTAGCACAAACCGTGTTGGATTTAGAGTTCCAAATACGTCTATCAATATAGGAGAAAACAGAGTGAAACCTAAAAATTCAAACTGTTACTGGAAACGAACGCTTCAACATAGAAGAAGGAAATTTGGGGAACCAAGTCGCCTTAGTGTACTGATCATTACCTGAAAGTATCATCCAGTTTGGGTGAAAAAATATTTGCTGAGATTTCTGGAGATTCGTAATTTTGGGCAGCCTGGCAACCCCTTTCCATGAAAGTGTTTCTCGCCAGTCACTGCTTAGGGCTACATCAAGAGGAAACAAAACATAGAGATAGAACGTGAAACTACTTTATTGTGTCAAGTTTCAAGAAGCTAGCACAAACCGTGTTGGATTTAGAGTTCCAAATACATCTATCAATATAGGAGAAAACAGAGTGAAACCTAAAAATTCAAACTGTTACTGGAAACGAACGCTTCAACATAGAAGAACGAAATTTGGGGAACCAAGTCGCCTTAGTGTACTGATCATTACCTGAAAGTATCATCCAGTTTGGGTGGAAAAATATTTGCTGAGATTTCTGGAGATTCGTAATTTTGGGAAGCCTGGCAACCCCTTTCCATTAAAGTGTTTCTCGCCAGTCACTGCTTAGGGCTACATCAAGAGGAAACAAAACATAGAGATAGAACGTGAAACTACTTTATTGTGTCAAGTTTCAAGAAGCTAGCACAAACCGTGTTGGATTTAGAGTTCCAAATACATCTATCAATATAGGAGAAAACAGAGTGAAACCTAAAAATTCAAACTGTTACTGGAAACGAACGCTTCAACATAGAAGAACGAAATTTGGGGAACCAAGTCGCCTTAGTGTACTTATCATTACCTGAAAGTATCATCCAGTTTGGGTGAAAAAATATTTGCTGAGATTTCTGGAGATTTGTAATTTTGGGAAACCTGGCAACCCCTTTCCATGAAAGTGTTTCTCGCCAGTCACTGCTTAGGGCTATATCAAGAGGAAACAAAACATAGAGATAGAACGTGAAACTACTTTATTGTGTCAAGTTTCAAGAAGCTAGCACAAACCGTGTTGGATTTAGAGTTCCAAATACATCTATCAATATAGGAGAAAACAGAGTGAAACCTAAAAATTCAAACTGTTACAGGAAACGAACGCTTCAACATAGAAGAACGAAATTTGGGGAACCAAGTCGCCTTAGTGTACTGATCATTACCTGAAAGTATCATCCAGTTTGGGTGAAAAAATATTTGCTGAGATTTCTGGAGATTCGTAATTTTGGGCAGCCTGGCAACTCCTTTCCATGAAAGTGTTTCTCGCCAGTCACTGCTTAGGGCTACATTAAGAGGAAAGAAAACGTAGAGATAGAACGTGAAACTACTTTATTGTGTCAAGTTTCAAGAAGCTAGCACAAACCGTGTTGGATTCAGAGTTCCAAATACATCTATCAATATAGGAGAAAACAGAGTGAAACCTAAAAATTCAAACTGTTACTGGAAACGAACGCTTCAACATAGAAGAACAAAATTTGGGGACCCTAGTCGCCTTAGTGTACTGATCATTACCTGAAAGTATCATCCAGTTTGGGTGAAAAAATATTTGTTGAGATTTCTGGAGATTTGTAATTTTGGGAAGCCTGGCAACCCCTTTCCATGAAAGTTTTTCTCGCCAGTCACTGCTTAGGGCTACATCAAGAGGAAACAAAACATAGAGATAGAACGTGAAACTACTTTATTGTGTCAAGTTTCAAGAAGCTAGCACAAACCGTGTTGGATTTAGAGTTCCAAATACGTCTATCAATATAGGAGAAAACAGAGTGAAACCTAAAAATTCAAACTGTTACTGGAAACGAACGCTTCAACATCGAAGAAGGAAATTTGGGGAACCAAGTCGCCTTAGTGTACTGATCATTACCTGAAAGTATCATCCAGTTTGGGTGAAAAAATATTTGCTGAGATTTCTGGAGATTCGTAATTTTGGGCAGCCTGGCAACCCCTTTCCATGAAAGTGTTTCTCGCCAGTCACTGCTTAGGGCTACATCAAGAGGAAACAAAACATAGAGATAGAACGTGAAACTACATTATTGTGTCAAGTTTCAAGAAGCTAGCACAAACCGTGTTGGATGTAGACTTCCAAATACATCTATCAATATAGGAGAAAACAGAGTGAAACCTAAAAATTCAAACTGTTACTGGAAACGAATGCTTCAACATAGAAGATCGAAATTTGGGGAACCAAGTCGCCTTAGTGTACTTATCATTACCTGAAAGTATCATCCAGTTTGGGTGAAAAAATATTTGCTGAGATTTCTGGAGATTTGTAATTTTGGGAAACCTGGCAACCCCTTTCCATGAAAGTGTTTCTCGCCAGTCACTGCTTAGGGCTATATCAAGAGGAAACAAAACATAGAGATAGAATGTGAAACTACTTTATTGTGTCAAGTTTCAAGAAGTTAGCACAAACCGTGTTGGATTTAGAGTTCCAAATACATCTATCAATATAGGAGAAACAGAGTGAAACCTAAAAATTCAAACTGTTACAGGAAAAGAACGCTTCAACATAGAAGAAGGAAATTTTGGGAACCAAGTTGCCTTAGTGTACTGATCATTACCTGAAAGTATCATCCAGTTTGGGTGAAAAAATATTTGCTGAGATTTCTGGAGATTCGTAATTTTGGGCAGCCTGGCAACCCCTTTCCATGAAAGTGTTTCTCGCCAGTCACTGCTTAGGGCTACATTAAGAGGAAACAAAACGTAGAGATAGAACGTGAAACTACTTTATTGTGTCAAGTTTCAAGAAGCTAGCACAAACCGTGTTGGATTTAGAGTTCCAAATACATCTATCAATATAGGAGAAAACAGAGTGAAACCTAAAAATTCAAACTGTTACTGGAAACGAACGCTTCAACATAGAAGAACGAAATTTGGGGAACCAAGTCGCCTTAGTGTACGTATCATTACCTGAAAGTATCATCCAGTTTGGGTGAAAAAATATTTGCTGAGATTTCTGGAGATTCGTAATTTTGGGCAGCCTGGCAACCCCTTTCCATGAAAGTGTTTCTCGCCAGTCACTGCTTAGGGCTACATCAAGAGGAAACAAAACATAGAGATAGAACGTGAAACTACTTTATTGTGTCAAGTTTCAAGAAGCTAGCACAAACCGTGTTGGATTTAGAGTTCCAAATACATCTATCAATATAGGAGAAAACAGAGTGAAACCTAAAAATTCAAACTGTTACTGGAAACGAACGCTTCAACATAGAAGAACGAAATTTGGGGAACCAAGTCGCCTTAGTGTACTTATCATTACCTGAAAGTATCATCCAGTTTGGGTGAAAAAATATTTGCTGAGATTTCTGGAGATTTGTAATTTTGGGAAACTGGGCAACCCCTTTCCATGAAAGTGTTTCTCGCCAGTCACTGCTTAGGGCTATATCAAGAGGAAACAAAACATAGAGATAGAACGTGAAACTACTTTATTGTGTCAAGTTTCAAGAAGCTAGCACAAACCGTGTTGGTTTTAGAGTTCCAAATACATCTATCAATATAGGAGAAAACAGAGTGAAACCTAAAAATTCAAACTGTTACAGGAAACGAACGCTTCAACATAGAAGAAGGAAATTTGGGGAACCAAGTCGCCTTTGCGTACTGATCATTACCTGAAAGTATCATCCAGTTTGGGTGAAAAAATATTTGCTGAGATTTCTGGAGATTCGTAATTTTGGGCAGCCTGGCAACCCCTTTCCATGAAAGTGTTTCTCGCCAGTCACTGCTTAGGGCTACATTAAGAGGAAAGAAAACGTAGAGATAGAACGTGAAACTACTTTATTGTGTCAAGTTTCAAGAAGCTAGCACAAACCGTGTTGGATTCAGAGTTCCAAATACATCTATCAATATAGGAGAAAACAGAGTGAAACCTAAAAATTCAAACTGTTACTGGAAACGAACGCTTCAACATAGAAGAACAAAATTTGGGGAACCTAGTCGCCTTAGTGTACTGATCATCACCTGAAAGTATCATCCAGTTTGGGTGAAAAAATATTTGCTGAGATTTCTGGAGATTCGTAATTTTGGGAAGCCTGGTAACCCCTTTCCATGAAAGTGTTTCTCGCCAGTCACTGCTTAGGGCTACATCAAGAGGAAACAAAACATAGAGATAGAACGTGAAACTACTTTATTGTGTCAAGTTTCAAGAAGCTAGCACAAACCTTGTTGGATTTAGAGTTCCAAATACATCTATCAATATAGGAGAAAACAGAGTGAAACCTAAAAATTCAAACTGTTACAGGAAACGAACGCTTCAACATAGAAGAAGGAAATTTGGGGAACCAAGTCGCCTTAGTGTACTGATCATTACCTGAAAGTATCATCCAGTTTGGGTGAAAAAATATTTGCTGAGATTTCTGGAGATTCGTAATTTTGGGCAGCCTGGCAACTCCTTTCCATGAAAGTGTTTCTCGCCAGTCACTGCTTAGGGCTACATTAAGAGGAAAGAAAACGTAGAGATAGAACGTGAAACTACTTTATTGTGTCAAGTTTCAAGAAGCTAGCACAAACCGTGTTGGATTCAGAGTTCCAAATACATCTATCAATATAGGAGAAAACAGAGTGAAACCTAAAAATTCAAACTGTTACTGGAAACGAACGCTTCAACATAGAAGAACAAAATTTGGGGACCCTAGTCGCCTTAGTGTACTGATCATTACCTGAAAGTATCATCCAGTTTGGGTGAAAAAATATTTGTTGAGATTTCTGGAGATTTGTAATTTTGGGAAGCCTGGCAACCCCTTTCCATGAAAGTTTTTCTCGCCAGTCACTGCTTAGGGCTACATCAAGAGGAAACAAAACATAGAGATAGAACGTGAAACTACTTTATTGTGTCAAGTTTCAAGAAGCTAGCACAAACCGTGTTGGATTTAGAGTTCCAAATACGTCTATCAATATAGGAGAAAACAGAGTGAAACCTAAAAATTCAAACTGTTACTGGAAACGAACGCTTCAACATAGAAGAAGGAAATTTGGGGAACCAAGTCGCCTTAGTGTACTGATCATTACCTGAAAGTATCATCCAGTTTGGGTGAAAAAATATTTGCTGAGATTTCTGGAGATTCGTAATTTTGGGCAGCCTGGCAACCCCTTTCCATGAAAGTGTTTCTCGCCAGTCACTGCTTAGGGCTACATCAAGAGGAAACAAAACATAGAGATAGAACGTGAAACTACTTTATTGTGTCAAGTTTCAAGAAGCTAGCACAAACCGTGTTGGATTTAGAGTTCCAAATACATCTATCAATATAGGATAAAACAGAGTGAAACCTAAAAATTCAAACTATTACTGGAAACGAACGCTTCAACATAGAAGATCGAAATTTGGGGAACCAAGTCGCCTTAGTGTACTTATCATTACCTGAAAGTATCATCCAGTTTGGGTGAAAAAATATTTGCTGAGATTTCTGGAGATTTGTAATTTTGGGAAACCGGGCAACCCCTTTCCATGAAAGTGTTTCTCGCCAGTCACTGCTTAGGGCTATATCAAGAGGAAACAAAACATAGAGATAGAATGTGAAACTACTTTATTGTGTCAAGTTTCAAGAAGCTAGCACAAACCGTGTTGGATTTAGAGTTCCAAATACATCTATCAATATAGGAGAAACAGAGTGAAACCTTAAAATTCAAACTGTTACAGGAAAAGAACGCTTCAACATAGAAGAAGGAAATTTTGGGAACCAAGTTGCCTTAGTGTACTGATCATTACCTGAAAGTATCATCCAGTTTGGGTGAAAAAATATTTGCTGAGATTTCTGGAGATTCGTAATTTTGGGCAGCCTGGCAACCCCTTTCCATGAAAGTGTTTCTCGCCAGTCACTGCTTAGGGCTACATTAAGAGGAAACAAAACGTAGAGATAGAACCTGAAACTACTTTATTGTGTCAAGTTTCAAGAAGCTAGCACAAACCGTGTTGGATTTAGAGTTCCAAATACATCTATCAATATAGGAGAAAACAGAGTGAAACCTAAAAATTCAAACTGTTACTGGAAACGAACGCTTCAACATAGAAGAACGAAATTTGGGGAACCAAGTCGCCTTAGTGTACGTATCATTACCTGAAAGTATCATCCAGTTTGGGTGAAAAAATATTTGCTGAGATTTCTGGAGATTCGTAATTTTGGGCAGCCTGGCAACCCCTTTCCATGAAAGTGTTTCTCGACAGTCACTGCTTAGGGCTACATCAAGAGGAAACAAAACATAGAGATAGAACGTGAAACTACTTTATTGTGTCAAGTTTCAAGAAGCTAGCACAAACCGTGTTGGATTTAGAGTTCCAAATACATCTATCAATATAGGAGAAAACAGAGTGAAACCTAAAAATTCAAACTGTTACTGGAAACGAACGCTTCAACATAGAAGAACGAAATTTGGGGAACCAAGTCGCCTTAGTGTACTTATCATTACCTGAAAGTATCATCCAGTTTGGGTGAAAAAATATTTGCTGAGATTTCTGGAGATTTGTAATTTTGGGAAACCGGGCAACCCCTTTCCATGAAAGTGTTTCTCGCCAGTCACTGCTTAGGGCTATATCAAGAGGAAACAAAACATAGAGAGAGAACGTGAAACTACTTTATTGTGTCAAGTTTCAAGAAGCTAGCACAAACCGTGTTGGTTTTAGAGTTCCAAATACATCTATCAATATAGGAGAAAACAGAGTGAAACCTAAAAATTCAAACTGTTACTGGAAACGAACGCTTCAACATAGAAGAACAAAATTTGGGGAACCTAGTCGCCTTAGTGTACTGATCATTACCTGAAAGTATCATCCAGTTTGGGTGAAAAAATATTTGTTGATATTTCTGGAGATTTGTAATTTTGGGAAGCCTGGCAACCCCTTTCCATGAAAGTTTTTCTCGCCAGTCACTGCTTAGGGCTACATCAAGAGGAAACAAAACATAGAGATAGAACGTGAAACTACTTTATTGTGTCAAGTTTCAAGAAGCTAGCACAAACCGTGTTGGATTTAGAGTTCCAAATACGTCTATCAATATAGGAGAAAACAGAGTGAAACCTAAAAATTCAAACTGTTACTGGAAACGAACGCTTCAACATAGAAGAACGAAATTTGGGGAACCAAGTCGCCTTAGTGTACTGATCATTACCTGAAAGTATCATCCAGTTTGGGTGAAAAAATATTTGCTGAGATTTCTGGAGATTTGTAATTTTGGGAAACCTGGCAACCCCTTTCCATGAAAGTGTTTCTCGCCAGTCACTGCTTAGGGCTATATCAAGAGGAAACAAAACATAGAGATAGAACGTGAAACTACTTTATTGTGTCAAGTTTCAAGAAGCTAGCACAAACCGTGTTGGATTTAGAGTTCCAAATACATCTATCAATACAGGAGAAAACAGAGTGAAACCTAAAAATTCAAACTGTTACAGGAAACGAACGCTTCAACATAGAAGAAGGAAATTTGGGGAACCAAGTCGCCTTAGTGTACTGATCATTACCTGAAAGTATCATCCAGTTTGGGTGAAAAAATATTTGCTGAGATTTCTGGAGATTCGTAATTTTGGGCAGCCTGGCAACTCCTTTCCATGAAAGTGTTTCTCGCCAGTCACTGCTTAGGGCTACATTAAGAGGAAAGAAAACGTAGAGATAGAACGTGAAACTACTTTATTGTGTCAAGTTTCAAGAAGCTAGCACAAACCGTGTTGGATTCAGAGTTCCAAATACATCTATCAATATAGGAGAAAACAGAGTGAAACCTAAAAATTCAAACTGTTACTGGAAACGAACGCTTCAACATAGAAGAAAAAAATTTGGGGAACCTAGTCGCCTTAGTGTACTGATCATTACCTGAAAGTATCATCCAGTTTGGGTGAAAAAATATTTGTTGAGATTTCTGGAGATTTGTAATTTTGGGAAGCCTGGCAACCCCTTTCCATGAAAGTTTTTCTCGCCAGTCACTGCTTAGGGCTACATCAAGAGGAAACAAAACAGAGAGATAGAACGTGAAACTTCTTTATTGTGTCAAGTTTCAAGAAGCTAGCACAAACCGTGTTGGATTTAGAGTTCCAAATACGTGTATCAATATAGGAGAAAACAGAGTGAAACCTAAAAATTCAAACTGTTACTGGAAACAAACGCTTCAACATAGAAGAAGGAAATTTGGGGAACCAAGTCGCCTTAGTGTACTGATCATTACCTGAAAGTATCATCCAGTTTGGGTGAAAAAATATTTGCTGAGATTTCTGGAGATTCGTAATTTTGGGCAGCCTGGCAACCCCTTTCCATGAAAGTGTTTCTCGCCAGTCACTGCTTAGGGCTACATCAAGAGGAAACAAAACATAGAGATAGAACGTGAAACTACTTTATTGTGTCAAGTTTCAAGAAGCTAGCACAAACCGTGTTGGATGTAGAGTTCCAAATACATCTATCAATATAGGAGAAAACAGAGTGAAACCTAAAAATTCAAACTGTTACTGGAAACGAACGCTTCAACATAGAAGAACGAAATTTGGGGAACCAAGTCGCCTTAGTGTACTTATCATTACCTGAAAGTATCATCCAGTTTGGGTGAAAAAATATTTGCTGAGATTTCTGGAGATTTGTAATTTTGGGAAACCTGGCAACCCCTTTCCATGAAAGTGTTTCTCGCCAGTCACTGCTTAGGGCTATATCAAGAGGAAACAAAACATAGAGATAGAATGTGAAACTACTTTATTGTGTCAAGTTTCAAGAAGCTAGCACAAACCGTGTTGGATTTAGAGTTCCAAATACATCTATCAATATAGGAGAAACAGAGTGAAACCTAAAAATTCAAACTGTTACAGGAAAAGAACGCTTCAACATAGAAGAAGGAAATTTTGGGAACCAAGTTGCCTTAGTGTACTGATCATTACCTGAAAGTATCATCCAGTTTGGGTGAAAAAATATTTGCTGAGATTTCTGGAGATTCGTAATTTTGGGCAGCCTGGCAACCCCTTTCCATGAAAGTGTTTCTCGCCAGTCACTGCTTAGGGCTACATTAAGAGGAAACAAAACGTAGAGATAGAACGTGAAACTACTTTATTGTGTCAAGTTTCAAGAAGCTAGCACAAACCGTGTTGGATTTAGAGTTCCAAATACATCTATCAATATAGGAGAAAACAGAGTGAAACCTAAAAATTCAAACTGTTACTGGAAACGAACGCTTCAACATAGAAGAACGAAATTTGGGGAACCAAGTCGCCTTAGTGTACGTATCATTACCTGAAAGTATCATCCAGTTTGGGTGAAAAAATATTTGCTGAGATTTCTGGAGATTCGTAATTTTGGGCAGCCTGGCAACCCCTTTCCATGAAAGTGTTTCTCGCCAGTCACTGCTTAGGGCTACATCAAGAGGAAACAAAACATAGAGATAGAACGTGAAACTACTTTATTGTGTCAACTTTCAAGAAGCTAGCACAAACCGTGTTGGATTTAGAGTTCCAAATACATCTATCAATATAGGAGAAAACAGAGTGAAACCTAAAAATTCAAACTGTTACTGGAAACGAACGCTTCAACATAGAAGAACGAAATTTGGGGAACCAAGTCGCCTTAGTGTACTTATCATTACCTGAAAGTATCATCCAGTTTGGGTGAAAAAATATTTGCTGAGATTTCTGGAGATTTGTAATTTCGGGAAACCTGGCAACCCCTTTCCATGAAAGTGTTTCTTGCCAGTCACTGCTTAGGGCTATATCAAGAGGAAACAAAACATAGAGATAGAACGTGAAACTACTTTATTGTGTCAAGTTTCAAGAAGCTAGCACAAACCGTGTTGGATGTAGAGTTCCAAATACATCTATCAATATAGGAGAAAACAGAGTGAAACCTAAAAATTCAAACTGTTACTGGAAACGAACGCTTCAACATAGAAGAACGAAATTTGGGGAACCAAGTCGCCTTAGTGTACTGATCATTACCTGAAAGTATCATCCAGTTTGGGTGAAAAAATATTTGCTGAGATTTCTGGAGATTTGTAATTTTGGGAAACCTGGCAACCCCTTTCCATGAAAGTGTTTCTCGCCAGTCACTGCTTAGGGCTATATCAAGAGGAAACAAAACATAGAGATAGAACGTGAAACTACTTTATTGTGTCAAGTTTCAAGAAGCTAGCACAAACCGTGTTGGATTTAGAGTTCCAAATACATCTATCAATATAGGAGAAAACAGAGTGAAACCTAAAAATTCAAACTGTTACTGGAAACGAACGCTTCAACATAGAAGAAGGAAATTTGGGGAACCAAGTCGCCTTAGTGTACTGATCATTACCAGAAAGTATCATCCAGTTTGGGTGAAAAAATATTTGCTGAGATTTCTGGATATTCGTAATTTTGGGCAGCCTGGCAACTCCTTTCCATGAAAGTGTTTCTCGCCAGTCACTGCTTAGGGATACATTAAGAGGAAAGAAAACGTAGAGATAGAACGTGAAACTACTTTATTGTGTCAAGTTTCAAGAAGCTAGCACAAACCGTGTTGGATTCAGAGTTCCAAATACATCTATCAATATAGGAGAAAACAGAGTGAAACCTAAAAATTCAAACTGTTACTGGAAACGAACGCTTCAACATAGAAGAACAAAATTTGGGGAACCTAGTCGCCTTAGTGTACTGATCATTACCTGAAAGTATCATCCAGTTTGGGTGAAAAAATATTTGTTGAGATTTCTGGAGATTTGTAATTTTGGGAAGCCTGGCAACCCCTTTCCATGAAAGTTTTTCTCGCCAGTCACTGCTTAGGGCTACATCAAGAGGAAACAAAACATAGAGATAGAACGTGAAACTACTTTATTGTGTCAAGTTTCAAGAAGCTAGCACAAACCGTGTTGGATTTAGAGTTCCAAATACGTCTATCAATATAGGAGAAAACAGAGTGAAACCTAAAAATTCAAACTGTTACTGGAAACGAACGCTTCAACATAGAAGAATGAAATTTGGGGAACCAAGTCGCCTTAGTGTACTTATCATTACCTGAAAGTATCATCCAGTTTGGGTGAAAAAATATTTGCTGAGATTTCTGGAGATTTGTAATTTTGGGAAACCTGGCAACCCCTTTCCATGAAAGTGTTTCTTGCCAGTCACTGCTTAGGGCTATATCAAGAGGAAACAAAACATAGAGATAGAACGTGAAACTACTTTATTGTGTCAAGTTTCAAGAAGCTAGCACAAACCATGTTGGATGTAGAGTTCCAAATACATCTATCAATATAGGAGAAAACAGAGTGAAACCTAAAAATTCAAACTGTTACTGGAAACGAACGCTTCAACATAGAAGAACGAAATTTGGGGAACCAAGTCGCCTTAGTGTACTTATCATTACCTGAAAGTATCATCCAGTTTGGGTGAAAAAATATTTGCTGAGATTTCTGGAGATTTGTAATTTTGGGAAACCGGGCAACCCCTTTCCATGAAAGTGTTTCTCGCCAGTCACTGCTTAGGGCTATATCAAGAGGAAACAAAACATAGAGATAGAACGTGAAACTACTTTATTGTGTCAAGTTTCAAGAAGCTAGCACAAACCGTGTTGGTTTTAGAGTTCCAAATACATCTATCAATATAGGAGAAAACAGAGTGAAACCTAAAAATTCAAACTGTTACAGGAAACGAACGCTTCAACATAGAAGAAGGAAATTTGGGGAACCAAGTCGCCTTAGTGTACTGATCATTACCTGAAAGTATCATCCAGTTAGGGTGAAAAAATATTTGCTGAGATTTCTGGAGATTCGTAATTTTGGGCAGCCTGGCAACCCCTTTCCATGAAAGTGTTTCTCGCCAGTCACTGCTTAGGGCTACATCAAGAGGAAACAAAACATAGAGATAGAACGTGAAACTACTTTATTGTGTCAAGTTTCAAGAAGCTAGCACAAACCGTGTTGGATTTAGAGTTCCAAATACATCTATCAATATAGGAGAAAACAGAGTGAAACCTAAAAATTCAAACTGTTACTGGAAACGAACGCTTCAACATAGAAGAACGAAATTTGGGGAACCAAGTCGCCTTAGTGTACTGATCATTACCTGAAAGTATCATCCAGTTTGGGTGGAAAAATATTTGCTGAGATTTCTGGAGATTTGTAATTTTGGGAAACCGGGCAACCCCTTTCCATGAAAGTGTTTCTCGCCAGTCACTGCTTAGGGCTATATCAAGAGGAAACAAAACATAGAGATAGAATGTGAAACTACTTTATTGTGTCAAGTTTCAAGAAGCTAGCACAAACCGTGTTGGATTTAGAGTTCCAAATACATCTATCAATATAGGAGAAACAGAGTGAAACCTTAAAATTCAAACTGTTACAGGAAAAGAACGCTTCAACATAGAAGAAGGAAATTTTGGGAACCAAGTTGCCTTAGTGTACTGATCATTACCTGAAAGTATCATCCAGTTTGGGTGAAAAAATATTTGCTGAGATTTCTGGAGATTCGTAATTTTGGGCAGCCTGGCAACCCCTTTCCATGAAAGTGTTTCTCGCCAGTCACTGCTTAGGGCTACATTAAGAGGAAACAAAACGTAGAGATAGAACCTGAAACTACTTTATTGTGTCAAGTTTCAAGAAGCTAGCACAAACCGTGTTGGATTTAGAGTTCCAAATACATCTATCAATATAGGAGAAAACAGAGTGAAACCTAAAAATTCAAACTGTTACTGGAAACGAACGCTTCAACATAGAAGAACGAAATTTGGGGAACCAAGTCGCCTTAGTGTACGTATCATTACCTGAAAGTATCATCCAGTTTGGGTGAAAAAATATTTGCTGAGATTTCTGGAGATTCGTAATTTTGGGCAGCCTGGCAACCCCTTTCCATGAAAGTGTTTCTCGACAGTCACTGCTTAGGGCTACATCAAGAGGAAACAAAACATAGAGATAGAACGTGAAACTACTTTATTGTGTCAAGTTTCAAGAAGCTAGCACAAACCGTGTTGGATTTAGAGTTCCAAATACATCTATCAATATAGGAGAAAACAGAGTGAAACCTAAAAATTCAAACTGTTACTGGAAACGAACGCTTCAACATAGAAGAACGAAATTTGGGGAACCAAGTCGCCTTAGTGTACTTATCATTACCTGAAAGTATCATCCAGTTTGGGTGAAAAAATATTTGCTGAGATTTCTGGAGATTTGTAATTTTGGGAAACCGGGCAACCCCTTTCCATGAAAGTGTTTCTCGCCAGTCACTGCTTAGGGCTATATCAAGAGGAAACAAAACATAGAGAGAGAACGTGAAACTACTTTATTGTGTCAAGTTTCAAGAAGCTAGCACAAACCGTGTTGGTTTTAGAGTTCCAAATACATCTATCAATATAGGAGAAAACAGAGTGAAACCTAAAAATTCAAACTGTTACTGGAAACGAACGCTTCAACATAGAAGAACAAAATTTGGGGAACCTAGTCGCCTTAGTGTACTGATCATTACCTGAAAGTATCATCCAGTTTGGGTGAAAAAATATTTGTTGATATTTCTGGAGATTTGTAATTTTGGGAAGCCTGGCAACCCCTTTCCATGAAAGTTTTTCTCGCCAGTCACTGCTTAGGGCTACATCAAGAGGAAACAAAACATAGAGATAGAACGTGAAACTACTTTATTGTGTCAAGTTTCAAGAAGCTAGCACAAACCGTGTTGGATTTAGAGTTCCAAATACGTCTATCAATATAGGAGAAAACAGAGTGAAACCTAAAAATTCAAACTGTTACTGGAAACGAACGCTTCAACATAGAAGAACGAAATTTGGGGAACCAAGTCGCCTTAGTGTACTGATCATTACCTGAAAGTATCATCCAGTTTGGGTGAAAAAATATTTGCTGAGATTTCTGGAGATTTGTAATTTTGGGAAACCTGGCAACCCCTTTCCATGAAAGTGTTTCTCGCCAGTCACTGCTTAGGGCTATATCAAGAGGAAACAAAACATAGAGATAGAACGTGAAACTACTTTATTGTGTCAAGTTTCAAGAAGCTAGCACAAACCGTGTTGGATTTAGAGTTCCAAATACATCTATCAATACAGGAGAAAACAGAGTGAAACCTAAAAATTCAAACTGTTACAGGAAACGAACGCTTCAACATAGAAGAAGGAAATTTGGGGAACCAAGTCGCCTTAGTGTACTGATCATTACCTGAAAGTATCATCCAGTTTGGGTGAAAAAATATTTGCTGAGATTTCTGGAGATTCGTAATTTTGGGCAGCCTGGCAACTCCTTTCCATGAAAGTGTTTCTCGCCAGTCACTGCTTAGGGCTACATTAAGAGGAAAGAAAACGTAGAGATAGAACGTGAAACTACTTTATTGTGTCAAGTTTCAAGAAGCTAGCACAAACCGTGTTGGATTCAGAGTTCCAAATACATCTATCAATATAGGAGAAAACAGAGTGAAACCTAAAAATTCAAACTGTTACTGGAAACGAACGCTTCAACATAGAAGAAAAAAATTTGGGGAACCTAGTCGCCTTAGTGTACTGATCATTACCTGAAAGTATCATCCAGTTTGGGTGAAAAAATATTTGTTGAGATTTCTGGAGATTTGTAATTTTGGGAAGCCTGGCAACCCCTTTCCATGAAAGTTTTTCTCGCCAGTCACTGCTTAGGGCTACATCAAGAGGAAACAAAACAGAGAGATAGAACGTGAAACTTCTTTATTGTGTCAAGTTTCAAGAAGCTAGCACAAACCGTGTTGGATTTAGAGTTCCAAATACGTGTATCAATATAGGAGAAAACAGAGTGAAACCTAAAAATTCAAACTGTTACTGGAAACAAACGCTTCAACATAGAAGAAGGAAATTTGGGGAACCAAGTCGCCTTAGTGTACTGATCATTACCTGAAAGTATCATCCAGTTTGGGTGAAAAAATATTTGCTGAGATTTCTGGAGATTCGTAATTTTGGGCAGCCTGGCAACCCCTTTCCATGAAAGTGTTTCTCGCCAGTCACTGCTTAGGGCTACATCAAGAGGAAACAAAACATAGAGATAGAACGTGAAACTACTTTATTGTGTCAAGTTTCAAGAAGCTAGCACAAACCGTGTTGGATGTAGAGTTCCAAATACATCTATCAATATAGGAGAAAACAGAGTGAAACCTAAAAATTCAAACTGTTACTGGAAACGAACGCTTCAACATAGAAGAACAAAATTTGGGGAACCAAGTCGCCTTAGTGTACTTATCATTACCTGAAAGTATCATCCAGTTTGGGTGAAAAAATATTTGCTGAGATTTCTGGAGATTTGTAATTTTGGGAAACCTGGCAACCCCTTTCCATGAAAGTGTTTCTCGCCAGTCACTGCTTAGGGCTATATCAAGAGGAAACAAAACATAGAGATAGAATGTGAAACTACTTTATTGTGTCAAGTTTCAAGAAGCTAGCACAAACCGTGTTGGATTTAGAGTTCCAAATACATCTATCAATATAGGAGAAACAGAGTGAAACCTAAAAATTCAAACTGTTACAGGAAAAGAACGCTTCAACATAGAAGAAGGAAATTTTGGGAACCAAGTTGCCTTAGTGTACTGATCATTACCTGAAAGTATCATCCAGTTTGGGTGAAAAAATATTTGCTGAGATTTCTGGAGATTCGTAATTTTGGGCAGCCTGGCAACCCCTTTCCATGAAAGTGTTTCTCGCCAGTCACTGCTTAGGGCTACATTAAGAGGAAACAAAACGTAGAGATAGAACGTGAAACTACTTTATTGTGTCAAGTTTCAAGAAGCTAGCACAAACCGTGTTGGATTTAGAGTTCCAAATACATCTATCAATATAGGAGAAAACAGAGTGAAACCTAAAAATTCAAACTGTTACTGGAAACGAACGCTTCAACATAGAAGAACGAAATTTGGGGAACCAAGTCGCCTTAGTGTACGTATCATTACCTGAAAGTATCATCCAGTTTGGGTGAAAAAATATTTGCTGAGATTTCTGGAGATTCGTAATTTTGGGCAGCCTGGCAACCCCTTTCCATGAAAGTGTTTCTCGCCAGTCACTGCTTAGGGCTACATCAAGAGGAAACAAAACATAGAGATAGAACGTGAAACTACTTTATTGTGTCAACTTTCAAGAAGCTAGCACAAACCGTGTTGGATTTAGAGTTCCAAATACATCTATCAATATAGGAGAAAAC
The DNA here is from genome assembly GCF_964194105.1 of Spermophilus citellus. Lineage (NCBI taxonomy): Eukaryota > Metazoa > Chordata > Mammalia > Rodentia > Sciuridae > Spermophilus > Spermophilus citellus. The sequence continues at coordinate 8,486,905 of NC_138195.1, forward strand.
AGAGTGAAACCTAAAAATTCAAACTGTTACTGGAAACGAACGCTTCAACATAGAAGAACGAAATTTGGGGAACCAAGTCGCCTTAGTGTACTTATCATTACCTGAAAGTATCATCCAGTTTGGGTGAAAAAATATTTGCTGAGATTTCTGGAGATTTGTAATTTCGGGAAACCTGGCAACCCCTTTCCATGAAAGTGTTTCTTGCCAGTCACTGCTTAGGGCTATATCAAGAGGAAACAAAACATAGAGATAGAACGTGAAACTACTTTATTGTGTCAAGTTTCAAGAAGCTAGCACAAACCGTGTTGGATGTAGAGTTCCAAATACATCTATCAATATAGGAGAAAACAGAGTGAAACCTAAAAATTCAAACTGTTACTGGAAACGAACGCTTCAACATAGAAGAACGAAATTTGGGGAACCAAGTCGCCTTAGTGTACTGATCATTACCTGAAAGTATCATCCAGTTTGGGTGAAAAAATATTTGCTGAGATTTCTGGAGATTTGTAATTTTGGGAAACCTGGCAACCCCTTTCCATGAAAGTGTTTCTCGCCAGTCACTGCTTAGGGCTATATCAAGAGGAAACAAAACATAGAGATAGAACGTGAAACTACTTTATTGTGTCAAGTTTCAAGAAGCTAGCACAAACCGTGTTGGATTTAGAGTTCCAAATACATCTATCAATATAGGAGAAAACAGAGTGAAACCTAAAAATTCAAACTGTTACTGGAAACGAACGCTTCAACATAGAAGAAGGAAATTTGGGGAACCAAGTCGCCTTAGTGTACTGATCATTACCAGAAAGTATCATCCAGTTTGGGTGAAAAAATATTTGCTGAGATTTCTGGATATTCGTAATTTTGGGCAGCCTGGCAACTCCTTTCCATGAAAGTGTTTCTCGCCAGTCACTGCTTAGGGATACATTAAGAGGAAAGAAAACGTAGAGATAGAACGTGAAACTACTTTATTGTGTCAAGTTTCAAGAAGCTAGCACAAACCGTGTTGGATTCAGAGTTCCAAATACATCTATCAATATAGGAGAAAACAGAGTGAAACCTAAAAATTCAAACTGTTACTGGAAACGAACGCTTCAACATAGAAGAACAAAATTTGGGGAACCTAGTCGCCTTAGTGTACTGATCATTACCTGAAAGTATCATCCAGTTTGGGTGAAAAAATATTTGTTGAGATTTCTGGAGATTTGTAATTTTGGGAAGCCTGGCAACCCCTTTCCATGAAAGTTTTTCTCGCCAGTCACTGCTTAGGGCTACATCAAGAGGAAACAAAACATAGAGATAGAACGTGAAACTACTTTATTGTGTCAAGTTTCAAGAAGCTAGCACAAACCGTGTTGGATTTAGAGTTCCAAATACGTCTATCAATATAGGAGAAAACAGAGTGAAACCTAAAAATTCAAACTGTTACTGGAAACGAACGCTTCAACATAGAAGAATGAAATTTGGGGAACCAAGTCGCCTTAGTGTACTTATCATTACCTGAAAGTATCATCCAGTTTGGGTGAAAAAATATTTGCTGAGATTTCTGGAGATTTGTAATTTTGGGAAACCTGGCAACCCCTTTCCATGAAAGTGTTTCTTGCCAGTCACTGCTTAGGGCTATATCAAGAGGAAACAAAACATAGAGATAGAACGTGAAACTACTTTATTGTGTCAAGTTTCAAGAAGCTAGCACAAACCATGTTGGATGTAGAGTTCCAAATACATCTATCAATATAGGAGAAAACAGAGTGAAACCTAAAAATTCAAACTGTTACTGGAAACGAACGCTTCAACATAGAAGAACGAAATTTGGGGAACCAAGTCGCCTTAGTGTACTTATCATTACCTGAAAGTATCATCCAGTTTGGGTGAAAAAATATTTGCTGAGATTTCTGGAGATTTGTAATTTTGGGAAACCGGGCAACCCCTTTCCATGAAAGTGTTTCTCGCCAGTCACTGCTTAGGGCTATATCAAGAGGAAACAAAACATAGAGATAGAACGTGAAACTACTTTATTGTGTCAAGTTTCAAGAAGCTAGCACAAACCGTGTTGGTTTTAGAGTTCCAAATACATCTATCAATATAGGAGAAAACAGAGTGAAACCTAAAAATTCAAACTGTTACAGGAAACGAACGCTTCAACATAGAAGAAGGAAATTTGGGGAACCAAGTCGCCTTAGTGTACTGATCATTACCTGAAAGTATCATCCAGTTAGGGTGAAAAAATATTTGCTGAGATTTCTGGAGATTCGTAATTTTGGGCAGCCTGGCAACCCCTTTCCATGAAAGTGTTTCTCGCCAGTCACTGCTTAGGGCTACATCAAGAGGAAACAAAACATAGAGATAGAACGTGAAACTACTTTATTGTGTCAAGTTTCAAGAAGCTAGCACAAACCGTGTTGGATTTAGAGTTCCAAATACATCTATCAATATAGGAGAAAACAGAGTGAAACCTAAAAATTCAAACTGTTACTGGAAACGAACGCTTCAACATAGAAGAACGAAATTTGGGGAACCAAGTCGCCTTAGTGTACTGATCATTACCTGAAAGTATCATCCAGTTTGGGTGGAAAAATATTTGCTGAGATTTCTGGAGATTCGTAATTTTGGGAAGCCTGGCAACCCCTTTCCATGAAAGTGTTTCTCGCCAGTCACTGCTTAGGGCTACATCAAGAGGAAACAAAACATAGAGATAGAACGTGAAACTACTTTATTGTGTCAAGTTTCAAGAAGCTAGCACAAACCGTGTTGGATTTAGAGTTCCAAATACATCTATCAATATAGGAGAAAACAGAGTGAAACCTAAAAATTCAAACTGTTACTGGAAACGAACGCTTCAACATAGAAGAACGAAATTTGGGGAACCAAGTCGCCTTAGTGTACTTATCATTACCTGAAAGTATCATCCAGTTTGGGTGAAAAAATATTTGCTGAGATTTCTGGAGATTTGTAATTTTGGGAAACCTGGCAACCCCTTTCCATGAAAGTGTTTCTCGCCAGTCACTGCTTAGGGCTATATCAAGAGGAAACAAAACATAGAGATAGAACGTGAAACTACTTTATTGTGTCAAGTTTCAGGAAGCTAGCACAAACCGTGTTGGATTTAGAGTTCCAAATACATCTATCAATATAGGAGAAAACAGAGTGAAACCTAAAAATTCAAACTGTTACAGGAAACGAACGCTTCAACATAGAAGAAGGAAATTTGGGGAACCAAGTCGCCTTAGTGTACTGATCATTACCTGAAAGTATCATCCAGTTTGGGTGAAAAAATATTTGCTGAGATTTCTGGAGATTCGTAATTTTGGGCAGCCTGGCAACTCCTTTCCATGAAAGAGTTTCTCGCCAGTCACTGCTTAGGGCTACATTAAGAGAAAAGAAAACGTAGAGATAGAACGTGAAACTACTTTATTGTGTCAAGTTTCAAGAAGCTAGCACAAACCGTGTTGGATTCAGAGTTCCAAATACATCTATCAATATAGGAGAAAACAGAGTGAAACCTAAAAATTCAAACTGTTACTGGAAACGAACGCTTCAACATAGAAGAACAAAATTTGGGGACCCTAGTCGCCTTAGTGTACTGATCATTACCTGAAAGTATCATCCAGTTTGGGTGAAAAAATATTTGTTGAGATTTCTGGAGATTTGTAATTTTGGGCAGCCTGGCAACCCCTTTCCATGAAAGTTTTTCTCGCCAGTCACTGCTTAGGGCTACATCAAGAGGAAACAAAACATAGAGATAGAACGTGAAACTACTTTATTGTGTCAAGTTTCAAGAAGCTAGCACAAACCGTGTTGGATTTAGAGTTCCAAATACATCTATCAATATAGGAGAAACAGAGTGAAACCTAAAAATTCAAACTGTTACACGAAAAGAACGCTTCAACATAGAAGAAGGAAATTTTGGGAACCAAGTTGCCTTAGTGTACTGATCATTACCTGAAAGTATCATCCAGTTTGGGTGAAAAAATATTTGCTGAGATTTCTGGAGATTCGTAATTTTGGGCAGCCTGGCAACCCCTTTCCATGAAAGTGTTTCTCGCCAGTCACTGCTTAGGGCTACATTAAGAGGAAACAAAACGTAGAGATAGAACGTGAAACTACTTTATTGTGTCAAGTTTCAAGAAGCTAGCACAAACCGTGTTGGATTTAGAGTTCCAAATACATCTATCAATATAGGAGAAAACAGAGTGAAACCTAAAAATTCAAACTGTTACTGGAAACGAACGCTTCAACATAGAAGAACGAAATTTGGGGAACCAAGTCGCCTTAGTGTACGTATCATTACCTGAAAGTATCATCCAGTTTGGGTGAAAAAATATTTGCTGAGATTTCTGGAGATTCGTAATTTTGGGCAGCCTGGCAACCCCTTTCCATGAAAGTGTTTCTCGCCAGTCACTGCTTAGGGCTACATCAAGAGGAAACAAAACATAGAGATAGAACGTGAAACTACTTTATTGTGTCAACTTTCAAGAAGCTAGCACAAACCGTGTTGGATTTAGAGTTCCAAATACATCTATCAATATAGGAGAAAACAGAGTGAAACCTAAAAATTCAAACTGTTACTGGAAACGAACGCTTCAACATAGAAAAACGAAATTTGGGGAACCAAGTCGCCTTAGTGTACTTATCATTACCTGAAAGTATCATCCAGTTTGGGTGAAAAAATATTTGCTGAGATTTCTGGAGATTTGTAATTTCGGGAAACCTGGCAACCCCTTTCCATGAAAGTGTTTCTTGCCAGTCACTGCTTAGGGCTATATCAAGAGGAAACAAAACATAGAGATAGAACGTGAAACTACTTTATTGTGTCAAGTTTCAAGAAGCTAGCACAAACCGTGTTGGATGTAGAGTTCCAAATACATCTATCAATATAGGAGAAAACAGAGTGAAACCTAAAAATTCAAACTGTTACTGGAAACGAACGCTTCAACATAGAAGAACGAAATTTGGGGAACCAAGTCGCCTTAGTGTACTTATCATTACCTGAAAGTATCATCCAGTTTGGGTGAAAAAATATTTGCTGAGATTTCTGGAGATTTGTAATTTTGGGAAACCTGGCAACCCCTTTCCATGAAAGTGTTTCTCGCCAGTCACTGCTTAGGGCTATATCAAGAGGAAACAAAACATAGAGATAGAACGTGAAACTACTTTATTGTGTCAAGTTTCAAGAAGCTAGCACAAACCATGTTGGTTTTAGAGTTCCAAATACATCTATCAATATAGGAGAAAACAGAGTGAAACCTAAAAATTCAAACTGTTACAGGAAACGAACGCTTCAACATAGAAGAAGGAAATTTGGGGAACCAAGTCGCCTTAGTGTACTGATCATTACCTGAAAGTATCATACAGTTAGGGTGAAAAAATATTTGCTGAGGTTTCTGGAGATTCGTAATTTTGGGCAGCCTGGCAACCCCTTTCCATAAAAGTGTTTCTCGCCAGTCACTGCTTAGGGCTACATTAATAGGAAAAAAAACGTAGAGATAGAACGTGATACTACTTTATTGTGTCAAGTTTCAAGAAGCTAGCACAAACCGTGTTGGATTTAGAGTTCCAAATACGTCTATCAATATAGGAGAAAACAGAGTGAAACCTAAAAATTCAAACTGTTACTGGAAACGAACGCTTCAACATAGAAGAACGAAATTTGGGGAACCAAGTCGCCTTAGTGTACTGATCATTACCTGAAAGTATCATCCAGTTTGGGTGAAAAAATATTTGCTGAGATTTCTGGAGATTTGTAATTTTGGGAAACCTGGCAACCCCTTTCCATGAAAGTGTTTCTCGCCAGTCACTGCTTAGGGCTATATCAAGAGGAAACAAAACATAGAGATAGAACGTGAAACTACTTTATTGTGTCAAGTTTCAAGAAGCTAGCACAAACCGTGTTGGATTTAGAGTTCCAAATACATCTATCAATATAGGAGAAAACAGAGTGAAACCTAAAAATTCAAACTGTTACTGGAAACGAACGCTTCAACATAGAAGAAGGAAATTTGGGGAACCAAGTCGCCTTAGTGTACTGATCATTACCAGAAAGTATCATCCAGTTTGGGTGAAAAAATATTTGCTGAGATTTCTGGATATTCGTAATTTTGGGCAGCCTGGCAACTCCTTTCCATGAAAGTGTTTCTCGCCAGTCACTGCTTAGGGATACATTAAGAGGAAAGAAAACGTAGAGATAGAACGTGAAACTACTTTATTGTGTCAAGTTTCAAGAAGCTAGCACAAACCGTGTTGGATTCAGAGTTCCAAATACATCTATCAATATAGGAGAAAACAGAGTGAAACCTAAAAATTCAAACTGTTACTGGAAACGAACGCTTCAACATAGAAGAACAAAATTTGGGGAACCTAGTCGCCTTAGTGTACTGATCATTACCTGAAAGTATCATCCAGTTTGGGTGAAAAAATATTTGTTGAGATTTCTGGAGATTTGTAATTTTGGGAAGCCTGGCAACCCCTTTCCATGAAAGTTTTTCTCGCCAGTCACTGCTTAGGGCTACATCAAGAGGAAACAAAACATAGAGATAGAACGTGAAACTACTTTATTGTGTCAAGTTTCAAGAAGCTAGCACAAACCGTGTTGGATTTAGAGTTCCAAATACGTCTATCAATATAGGAGAAAACAGAGTGAAACCTAAAAATTCAAACTGTTACTGGAAACGAACGCTTCAACATAGAAGAATGAAATTTGGGGAACCAAGTCGCCTTAGTGTACTTATCATTACCTGAAAGTATCATCCAGTTTGGGTGAAAAAATATTTGCTGAGATTTCTGGAGATTTGTAATTTTGGGAAACCTGGCAACCCCTTTCCATGAAAGTGTTTCTTGCCAGTCACTGCTTAGGGCTATATCAAGAGGAAACAAAACATAGAGATAGAACGTGAAACTACTTTATTGTGTCAAGTTTCAAGAAGCTAGCACAAACCATGTTGGATGTAGAGTTCCAAATACATCTATCAATATAGGAGAAAACAGAGTGAAACCTAAAAATTCAAACTGTTACTGGAAACGAACGCTTCAACATAGAAGAACGAAATTTGGGGAACCAAGTCGCCTTAGTGTACTTATCATTACCTGAAAGTATCATCCAGTTTGGGTGAAAAAATATTTGCTGAGATTTCTGGAGATTTGTAATTTTGGGAAACCGGGCAACCCCTTTCCATGAAAGTGTTTCTCGCCAGTCACTGCTTAGGGCTATATCAAGAGGAAACAAAACATAGAGATAGAACGTGAAACTACTTTATTGTGTCAAGTTTCAAGAAGCTAGCACAAACCGTGTTGGTTTTAGAGTTCCAAATACATCTATCAATATAGGAGAAAACAGAGTGAAACCTAAAAATTCAAACTGTTACAGGAAACGAACGCTTCAACATAGAAGAAGGAAATTTGGGGAACCAAGTCGCCTTAGTGTACTGATCATTACCTGAAAGTATCATCCAGTTAGGGTGAAAAAATATTTGCTGAGATTTCTGGAGATTCGTAATTTTGGGCAGCCTGGCAACCCCTTTCCATGAAAGTGTTTCTCGCCAGTCACTGCTTAGGGCTACATCAAGAGGAAACAAAACATAGAGATAGAACGTGAAACTACTTTATTGTGTCAAGTTTCAAGAAGCTAGCACAAACCGTGTTGGATTTAGAGTTCCAAATACATCTATCAATATAGGAGAAAACAGAGTGAAACCTAAAAATTCAAACTGTTACTGGAAACGAACGCTTCAACATAGAAGAACGAAATTTGGGGAACCAAGTCGCCTTAGTGTACTGATCATTACCTGAAAGTATCATCCAGTTTGGGTGGAAAAATATTTGCTGAGATTTCTGGATATTCGTAATTTTGGGAAGCCTGGCAACCCCTTTCCATGAAAGTGTTTCTCGCCAGTCACTGCTTAGGGCTACATCAAGAGGAAACAAAACATAGAGATAGAACGTGAAACTACTTTATTGTGTCAAGTTTCAAGAAGCTAGCACAAACCGTGTTGGATTTAGAGTTCCAAATACATCTATCAATATAGGAGAAAACAGAGTGAAACCTAAAAATTCAAACTGTTACTGGAAACGAACGCTTCAACATAGAAGAACGAAATTTGGGGAACCAAGTCGCCTTAGTGTACTTATCATTACCTGAAAGTATCATCCAGTTTGGGTGAAAAAATATTTGCTGAGATTTCTGGAGATTTGTAATTTTGGGAAACCTGGCAACCCCTTTCCATGAAAGTGTTTCTCGCCAGTCACTGCTTAGGGCTATATCAAGAGGAAACAAAACATAGAGATAGAACGTGAAACTACTTTATTGTGTCAAGTTTCAGGAAGCTAGCACAAACCGTGTTGGATTTAGAGTTCCAAATACATCTATCAATATAGGAGAAAACAGAGTGAAACCTAAAAATTCAAACTGTTACAGGAAACGAACGCTTCAACATAGAAGAACGAAATTTGGGGAACCAAGTCGCCTTAGTGTACTGATCATTACCTGAAAGTATCATCCAGTTTGGGTGAAAAAATATTTGCTGAGATTTCTGGAGATTCGTAATTTTGGGCAGCCTGGCAACTCCTTTCCATGAAAGAGTTTCTCGCCAGTCACTGCTTAGGGCTACATTAAGAGAAAAGAAAACGTAGAGATAGAACGTGAAACTACTTTATTGTGTCAAGTTTCAAGAAGCTAGCACAAACCGTGTTGGATTCAGAGTTCCAAATACATCTATCAATATAGGAGAAAACAAAGTGAAACCTAAAAATTCAAACTGTTACTGGAAACGAACGCTTCAACATAGAAGAACAAAATTTGGGGACCCTAGTCGCCTTAGTGTACTGATCATTACCTGAAAGTATCATCCAGTTTGGGTGAAAAAATATTTGTTGAGATTTCTGGAGATTTGTAATTTTGGGCAGCCTGGCAACCCCTTTCCATGAAAGTTTTTCTCGCCAGTCACTGCTTAGGGCTACATCAAGAGGAAACAAAACATAGAGATAGAACGTGAAACTACTTTATTGTGTCAAGTTTCAAGAAGCTAGCACAAACCGTGTTGGATTTAGAGTTCCAAATACGTCTATCAATATAGGAGAAAACAGAGTGAAACCTAAAAATTCAAACTGTTACTGGAAACGAACGCTTCAACATAGAAGAACGAAATTTGGGGAACCAAGTCGCCTTAGTGTACTGATCATTACCTGAAAGTATCATCCAGTTTGGGTGAAAAAATATTTGCTGAGATTTCTGGAGATTTGTAATTTTGGGAAACCTGGCAACCCCTTTCCATGAAAGTGTTTCTCGCCAGTCACTGCTTAGGGCTATATCAAGAGGAAACAAAACATAGAGATAGAACGTGAAACTACTTTATTGTGTCAAGTTTCAAGAAGCTAGCACAAACCGTGTTGGATTTAGAGTTCCAAATACATCTATCAATATAGGAGAAAACAGAGTGAAACCTAAAAATTCAAACTGTTACTGGAAACGAACGCTTCAACATAGAAGAAGGAAATTTGGGGAACCAAGTCGCCTTAGTGTACTGATCATTACCAGAAAGTATCATCCAGTTTGGGTGAAAAAATATTTGCTGAGATTTCTGGATATTCGTAATTTTGGGCAGCCTGGCAACTCCTTTCCATGAAAGTGTTTCTCGCCAGTCACTGCTTAGGGATACATTAAGAGGAAAGAAAACGTAGAGATAGAACGTGAAACTACTTTATTGTGTCAAGTTTCAAGAAGCTAGCACAAACCGTGTTGGATTCAGAGTTCCAAATACATCTATCAATATAGGAGAAAACAGAGTGAAACCTAAAAATTCAAACTGTTACTGGAAACGAACGCTTCAACATAGAAGAACAAAATTTGGGGAACCTAGTCGCCTTAGTGTACTGATCATTACCTGAAAGTATCATCCAGTTTGGGTGAAAAAATATTTGTTGAGATTTCTGGAGATTTGTAATTTTGGGAAGCCTGGCAACCCCTTTCCATGAAAGTTTTTCTCGCCAGTCACTGCTTAGGGCTACATCAAGAGGAAACAAAACATAGAGATAGAACGTGAAACTACTTTATTGTGTCAAGTTTCAAGAAGCTAGCACAAACCGTGTTGGATTTAGAGTTCAAAATACGTCTATCAATATAGGAGAAAACAGAGTGAAACCTAAAAATTCAAACTGTTACTGGAAACGAACGCTTCAACATAGAAGAATGAAATTTGGGGAACCAAGTCGCCTTAGTGTACTTATCATTACCTGAAAGTATCATCCAGTTTGGGTGAAAAAATATTTGCTGAGATTTCTGGAGATTTGTAATTTTGGGAAACCTGGCAACCCCTTTCCATGAAAGTGTTTCTTGCCAGTCACTGCTTAGGGCTATATCAAGAGGAAACAAAACATAGAGATAGAACGTGAAACTACTTTATTGTGTCAAGTTTCAAGAAGCTAGCACAAACCATGTTGGATGTAGAGTTCCAAATACATCTATCAATATAGGAGAAAACAGAGTGAAACCTAAAAATTCAAACTGTTACTGGAAACGAACGCTTCAACATAGAAGAACGAAATTTGGGGAAACAAGTCGCCTTAGTGTACTTATCATTACCTGAAAGTATCATCCAGTTTGGGTGAAAAAATATTTGCTGAGATTTCTGGAGATTTGTAATTTTGGGAAACCGGGCAACCCCTTTCCATGAAAGTGTTTCTCGCCAGTCACTGCTTAGGGCTATATCAAGAGGAAACAAAACATAGAGATAGAACGTGAAACTACTTTATTGTGTCAAGTTTCAAGAAGCTAGCACAAACCGTGTTGGTTTTAGAGTTCCAAATACATCTATCAATATAGGAGAAAACAGAGTGAAACCTAAAAATTCAAACTGTTACAGGAAACGAACGCTTCAACATAGAAGAAGGAAATTTGGGGAACCAAGTCGCCTTAGTGTACTGATCATTACCTGAAAGTATCATCCAGTTAGGGTGAAAAAATATTTGCTGAGATTTCTGGAGATTCGTAATTTTGGGCAGCCTGGCAACCCCTTTCCATGAAAGTGTTTCTCGCCAGTCACTGCTTAGGGCTACATCAAGAGGAAACAAAACATAGAGATAGAACGTGAAACTACTTTATTGTGTCAAGTTTCAAGAAGCTAGCACAAACCGTGTTGGATTTAGAGTTCCAAATACATCTATCAATATAGGAGAAAACAGAGTGAAACCTAAAAATTCAAACTGTTACTGGAAACGAACGCTTCAACATAGAAGAACGAAATTTGGGGAACCAAGTCGCCTTAGTGTACTGATCATTACCTGAAAGTATCATCCAGTTTGGGTGGAAAAATATTTGCTGAGATTTCTGGAGATTCGTAATTTTGGGAAGCCTGGCAACCCCTTTCCATGAAAGTGTTTCTCGCCAGTCACTGCTTAGGGCTACATCAAGAGGAAACAAAACATAGAGATAGAACGTGAAACTACTTTATTGTGTCAAGTTTCAAGAAGCTAGCACAAACCGTGTTGGATTTAGAGTTCCAAATACATCTATCAATATAGGAGAAAACAGAGTGAAACCTAAAAATTCAAACTGTTACTGGAAACAAACGCTTCAACATAGAAGAACGAAATTTGGGGAACCAAGTCGCCTTAGTGTACTTATCATTACCTGAAAGTATCATCCAGTTTGGGTGAAAAAATATTTGCTGAGATTTCTGGAGATTTGTAATTTTGGGAAACCTGGCAACCCCTTTCCATGAAAGTGTTTCTCGCCAGTCACTGCTTAGGGCTATATCAAGAGGAAACAAAACATAGAGATAGAACGTGAAACTACTTTATTGTGTCAAGTTTCAGGAAGCTAGCACAAACCGTGTTGGATTTAGAGTTCCAAATACATCTATCAATATAGGAGAAAACAGAGTGAAACCTAAAAATTCAAACTGTTACAGGAAACGAACGCTTCAACATAGAAGAAGGAAATTTGGGGAACCAAGTCGCCTTAGTGTACTGATCATTACCTGAAAGTATCATCCAGTTTGGGTGAAAAAATATTTGCTGAGATTTCTGGAGATTCGTAATTTTGGGCAGCCTGGCAACTCCTTTCCATGAAAGAGTTTCTCGCCAGTCACTGCTTAGGGCTACATTAAGAGAAAAGAAAACGTAGAGATAGAACGTGAAACTACTTTATTGTGTCAAGTTTCAAGAAGCTAGCACAAACCGTGTTGGATTCAGAGTTCCAAATACATCTATCAATATAGGAGAAAACAGAGTGAAACCTAAAAATTCAAACTGTTACTGGAAACGAACGCTTCAACATAGAAGAACAAAATTTGGGGACCCTAGTCGCCTTAGTGTACTGATCATTACCTGAAAGTATCATCCAGTTTGGGTGAAAAAATATTTGTTGAGATTTCTGGAGATTTGTAATTTTGGGCAGCCTGGCAACCCCTTTCCATGAAAGTTTTTCTCGCCAGTCACTGCTTAGGGCTACATCAAGAGGAAACAAAACATAGAGATAGAACGTGAAACTACTTTATTGTGTCAAGTTTCAAGAAGCTAGCACAAACCGTGTTGGATGTAGAGTTCCAAATACATCTATCAATATAGGAGAAAACAGAGTGAAACCTAAAAATTCAAACTGTTACTGGAAACGAACGCTTCAACATAGAAGAACGAAATTTGGGGAACCAAGTCGCCTTAGTGTACTTATCATTACCTGAAAGTATCATCCAGTTTGGGTGAAAAAATATTTGCTGAGATTTCTGGAGATTTGTAATTTTGGGAAACCTGGCAACCCCTTTCCATGAAAGTGTTTCTCGCCAGTCACTGCTTAGGGCTATATCAAGAGGAAACAAAACATAGAGATAGAATGTGAAACTACTTTATTGTGTCAAGTTTCAAGAAGCTAGCACAAACCGTGTTGGATTTAGAGTTCCAAATACATCTATCAATATAGGAGAAACAGAGTGAAACCTAAAAATTCAAACTGTTACAGGAAAAGAACGCTTCAACATAGAAGAAGGAAATTTTGGGAACCAAGTTGCCTTAGTGTACTGATCATTACCTGAAAGTATCATCCAGTTTGGGTGAAAAAATATTTGCTGAGATTTCTGGAGATTCGTAATTTTGGGCAGCCTGGCAACCCCTTTCCATGAAAGTGTTTCTCGCCAGTCACTGCTTAGGGCTACATTAAGAGGAAACAAAACGTAGAGATAGAACGTGAAACTACTTTATTGTGTCAAGTTTCAAGAAGCTAGCACAAACCGTGTTGGATTTAGAGTTCCAAATACATCTATCAATATAGGAGAAAACAGAGTGAAACCTAAAAATTCAAACTGTTACTGGAAACGAACGCTTCAACATAGAAGAACGAAATTTGGGGAACCAAGTCGCCTTAGTGTACGTATCATTACCTGAAAGTATCATCCAGTTTGGGTGAAAAAATATTTGCTGAGATTTCTGGAGATTCGTAATTTTGGGCAGCCTGGCAACCCCTTTCCATGAAAGTGTTTCTCGCCAGTCACTGCTTAGGGCTACATCAAGAGGAAACAAAACATAGAGATAGAACGTGAAACTACTTTATTGTGTCAACTTTCAAGAAGCTAGCACAAACCGTGTTGGATTTAGAGTTCCAAATACATCTATCAATATAGGAGAAAACAGAGTGAAACCTAAAAATTCAAACTGTTACTGGAAACGAACGCTTCAACATAGAAGAACGAAATTTGGGGAACCAAGTCGCCTTAGTGTACTTATCATTACCTGAAAGTATCATCCAGTTTGGGTGAAAAAATATTTGCTGAGATTTCTGGAGATTTGTAATTTCGGGAAACCTGGCAACCCCTTTCCATGAAAGTGTTTCTTGCCAGTCACTGCTTAGGGCTATATCAAGAGGAAACAAAACATAGAGATAGAACGTGAAACTACTTTATTGTGTCAAGTTTCAAGAAGCTAGCACAAACCGTGTTGGATGTAGAGTTCCAAATACATCTATCAATATAGGAGAAAACAGAGTGAAACCTAAAAATTCAAACTGTTACTGGAAACGAACGCTTCAACATAGAAGAACGAAATTTGGGGAACCAAGTCGCCTTAGTGTACTGATCATTACCTGAAAGTATCATCCAGTTTGGGTGAAAAAATATTTGCTGAGATTTCTGGAGATTTGTAATTTTGGGAAACCTGGCAACCCCTTTCCATGAAAGTGTTTCTCGCCAGTCACTGCTTAGGGCTATATCAAGAGGAAACAAAACATAGAGATAGAACGTGAAACTACTTTATTGTGTCAAGTTTCAAGAAGCTAGCACAAACCGTGTTGGATTTAGAGTTCCAAATACATCTATCAATATAGGAGAAAACAGAGTGAAACCTAAAAATTCAAACTGTTACTGGAAACGAACGCTTCAACATAGAAGAAGGAAATTTGGGGAACCAAGTCGCCTTAGTGTACTGATCATTACCAGAAAGTATCATCCAGTTTGGGTGAAAAAATATTTGCTGAGATTTCTGGATATTCGTAATTTTGGGCAGCCTGGCAACTCCTTTCCATGAAAGTGTTTCTCGCCAGTCACTGCTTAGGGATACATTAAGAGGAAAGAAAACGTAGAGATAGAACGTGAAACTACTTTATTGTGTCAAGTTTCAAGAAGCTAGCACAAACCGTGTTGGATTCAGAGTTCCAAATACATCTATCAATATAGGAGAAAACAGAGTGAAACCTAAAAATTCAAACTGTTACTGGAAACGAACGCTTCAACATAGAAGAACAAAATTTGGGGAACCTAGTCGCCTTAGTGTACTGATCATTACCTGAAAGTATCATCCAGTTTGGGTGAAAAAATATTTGTTGAGATTTCTGGAGATTTGTAATTTTGGGAAGCCTGGCAACCCCTTTCCATGAAAGTTTTTCTCGCCAGTCACTGCTTAGGGCTACATCAAGAGGAAACAAAACATAGAGATAGAACGTGAAACTACTTTATTGTGTCAAGTTTCAAGAAGCTAGCACAAACCGTGTTGGATTTAGAGTTCCAAATACGTCTATCAATATAGGAGAAAACAGAGTGAAACCTAAAAATTCAAACTGTTACTGGAAACGAACGCTTCAACATAGAAGAATGAAATTTGGGGAACCAAGTCGCCTTAGTGTACTTATCATTACCTGAAAGTATCATCCAGTTTGGGTGAAAAAATATTTGCTGAGATTTCTGGAGATTTGTAATTTTGGGAAACCTGGCAACCCCTTTCCATGAAAGTGTTTCTTGCCAGTCACTGCTTAGGGCTATATCAAGAGGAAACAAAACATAGAGATAGAACGTGAAACTACTTTATTGTGTCAAGTTTCAAGAAGCTAGCACAAACCATGTTGGATGTAGAGTTCCAAATACATCTATCAATATAGGAGAAAACAGAGTGAAACCTAAAAATTCAAACTGTTACTGGAAACGAACGCTTCAACATAGAAGAACGAAATTTGGGGAACCAAGTCGCCTTAGTGTACTTATCATTACCTGAAAGTATCATCCAGTTTGGGTGAAAAAATATTTGCTGAGATTTCTGGAGATTTGTAATTTTGGGAAACCGGGCAACCCCTTTCCATGAAAGTGTTTCTCGCCAGTCACTGCTTAGGGCTATATCAAGAGGAAACAAAACATAGAGATAGAACGTGAAACTACTTTATTGTGTCAAGTTTCAAGAAGCTAGCACAAACCGTGTTGGTTTTAGAGTTCCAAATACATCTATCAATATAGGAGAAAACAGAGTGAAACCTAAAAATTCAAACTGTTACAGGAAACGAACGCTTCAACATAGAAGAAGGAAATTTGGGGAACCAAGTCGCCTTAGTGTACTGATCATTACCTGAAAGTATCATCCAGTTAGGGTGAAAAAATATTTGCTGAGATTTCTGGAGATTCGTAATTTTGGGCAGCCTGGCAACCCCTTTCCATGAAAGTGTTTCTCGCCAGTCACTGCTTAGGGCTACATCAAGAGGAAACAAAACATAGAGATAGAACGTGAAACTACTTTATTGTGTCAAGTTTCAAGAAGCTAGCACAAACCGTGTTGGATTTAGAGTTCCAAATACATCTATCAATATAGGAGAAAACAGAGTGAAACCTAAAAATTCAAACTGTTACTGGAAACGAACGCTTCAACATAGAAGAACGAAATTTGGGGAACCAAGTCGCCTTAGTGTACTGATCATTACCTGAAAGTATCATCCAGTTTGGGTGGAAAAATATTTGCTGAGATTTCTGGAGATTCGTAATTTTGGGAAGCCTGGCAACCCCTTTCCATGAAAGTGTTTCTCGCCAGTCACTGCTTAGGGCTACATCAAGAGGAAACAAAACATAGAGATAGAACGTGAAACTACTTTATTGTGTCAAGTTTCAAGAAGCTAGCACAAACCGTGTTGGATTTAGAGTTCCAAATACATCTATCAATATAGGAGAAAACAGAGTGAAACCTAAAAATTCAAACTGTTACTGGAAACGAACGCTTCAACATAGAAGAACGAAATTTGGGGAACCAAGTCGCCTTAGTGTACTTATCATTACCTGAAAGTATCATCCAGTTTGGGTGAAAAAATATTTGCTGAGATTTCTGGAGATTTGTAATTTTGGGAAACCTGGCAACCCCTTTCCATGAAAGTGTTTCTCGCCAGTCACTGCTTAGGGCTATATCAAGAGGAAACAAAACATAGAGATAGAACGTGAAACTACTTTATTGTGTCAAGTTTCAGGAAGCTAGCACAAACCGTGTTGGATTTAGAGTTCCAAATACATCTATCAATATAGGAGAAAACAGAGTGAAACCTAAAAATTCAAACTGTTACAGGAAACGAACGCTTCAACATAGAAGAAGGAAATTTGGGGAACCAAGTCGCCTTAGTGTACTGATCATTACCTGAAAGTATCATCCAGTTTGGGTGAAAAAATATTTGCTGAGATTTCTGGAGATTCGTAATTTTGGGCAGCCTGGCAACTCCTTTCCATGAAAGAGTTTCTCGCCAGTCACTGCTTAGGGCTACATTAAGAGAAAAGAAAACGTAGAGATAGAACGTGAAACTACTTTATTGTGTCAAGTTTCAAGAAGCTAGCACAAACCGTGTTGGATTCAGAGTTCCAAATACATCTATCAATATAGGAGAAAACAGAGTGAAACCTAAAAATTCAAACTGTTACTGGAAACGAACGCTTCAACATAGAAGAACAAAATTTGGGGACCCTAGTCGCCTTAGTGTACTGATCATTACCTGAAAGTATCATCCAGTTTGGGTGAAAAAATATTTGTTGAGATTTCTGGAGATTTGTAATTTTGGGCAGCCTGGCAACCCCTTTCCATGAAAGTTTTTCTCGCCAGTCACTGCTTAGGGCTACATCAAGAGGAAACAAAACATAGAGATAGAACGTGAAACTACTTTATTGTGTCAAGTTTCAAGAAGCTAGCACAAACCGTGTTGGATTTAGAGTTCCAAATACATCTATCAATATAGGAGAAACAGAGTGAAACCTAAAAATTCAAACTGTTACACGAAAAGAACGCTTCAACATAGAAGAAGGAAATTTTGGGAACCAAGTTGCCTTAGTGTACTGATCATTACCTGAAAGTATCATCCAGTTTGGGTGAAAAAATATTTGCTGAGATTTCTGGAGATTCGTAATTTTGGGCAGCCTGGCAACCCCTTTCCATGAAAGTGTTTCTCGCCAGTCACTGCTTAGGGCTACATTAAGAGGAAACAAAACGTAGAGATAGAACGTGAAACTACTTTATTGTGTCAAGTTTCAAGAAGCTAGCACAAACCGTGTTGGATTTAGAGTTCCAAATACATCTATCAATATAGGAGAAAACAGAGTGAAACCTAAAAATTCAAACTGTTACTGGAAACGAACGCTTCAACATAGAAGAACGAAATTTGGGGAACCAAGTCGCCTTAGTGTACGTATCATTACCTGAAAGTATCATCCAGTTTGGGTGAAAAAATATTTGCTGAGATTTCTGGAGATTCGTAATTTTGGGCAGCCTGGCAACCCCTTTCCATGAAAGTGTTTCTCGCCAGTCACTGCTTAGGGCTACATCAAGAGGAAACAAAACATAGAGATAGAACGTGAAACTACTTTATTGTGTCAACTTTCAAGAAGCTAGCACAAACCGTGTTGGATTTAGAGTTCCAAATACATCTATCAATATAGGAGAAAACAGAGTGAAACCTAAAAATTCAAACTGTTACTGGAAACGAACGCTTCAACATAGAAAAACGAAATTTGGGGAACCAAGTCGCCTTAGTGTACTTATCATTACCTGAAAGTATCATCCAGTTTGGGTGAAAAAATATTTGCTGAGATTTCTGGAGATTTGTAATTTCGGGAAACCTGGCAACCCCTTTCCATGAAAGTGTTTCTTGCCAGTCACTGCTTAGGGCTATATCAAGAGGAAACAAAACATAGAGATAGAACGTGAAACTACTTTATTGTGTCAAGTTTCAAGAAGCTAGCACAAACCGTGTTGGATGTAGAGTTCCAAATACATCTATCAATATAGGAGAAAACAGAGTGAAACCTAAAAATTCAAACTGTTACTGGAAACGAACGCTTCAACATAGAAGAACGAAATTTGGGGAACCAAGTCGCCTTAGTGTACTTATCATTACCTGAAAGTATCATCCAGTTTGGGTGAAAAAATATTTGCTGAGATTTCTGGAGATTTGTAATTTTGGGAAACCTGGCAACCCCTTTCCATGAAAGTGTTTCTCGCCAGTCACTGCTTAGGGCTATATCAAGAGGAAACAAAACATAGAGATAGAACGTGAAACTACTTTATTGTGTCAAGTTTCAAGAAGCTAGCACAAACCATGTTGGTTTTAGAGTTCCAAATACATCTATCAATATAGGAGAAAACAGAGTGAAACCTAAAAATTCAAACTGTTACAGGAAACGAACGCTTCAACATAGAAGAAGGAAATTTGGGGAACCAAGTCGCCTTAGTGTACTGATCATTACCTGAAAGTATCATACAGTTAGGGTGAAAAAATATTTGCTGAGGTTTCTGGAGATTCGTAATTTTGGGCAGCCTGGCAACCCCTTTCCATAAAAGTGTTTCTCGCCAGTCACTGCTTAGGGCTACATTAATAGGAAAAAAAACGTAGAGATAGAACGTGATACTACTTTATTGTGTCAAGTTTCAAGAAGCTAGCACAAACCGTGTTGGATTTAGAGTTCCAAATACGTCTATCAATATAGGAGAAAACAGAGTGAAACCTAAAAATTCAAACTGTTACTGGAAACGAACGCTTCAACATAGAAGAACGAAATTTGGGGAACCAAGTCGCCTTAGTGTACTGATCATTACCTGAAAGTATCATCCAGTTTGGGTGAAAAAATATTTGCTGAGATTTCTGGAGATTTGTAATTTTGGGAAACCTGGCAACCCCTTTCCATGAAAGTGTTTCTCGCCAGTCACTGCTTAGGGCTATATCAAGAGGAAACAAAACATAGAGATAGAACGTGAAACTACTTTATTGTGTCAAGTTTCAAGAAGCTAGCACAAACCGTGTTGGATTTAGAGTTCCAAATACATCTATCAATATAGGAGAAAACAGAGTGAAACCTAAAAATTCAAACTGTTACTGGAAACGAACGCTTCAACATAGAAGAAGGAAATTTGGGGAACCAAGTCGCCTTAGTGTACTGATCATTACCAGAAAGTATCATCCAGTTTGGGTGAAAAAATATTTGCTGAGATTTCTGGATATTCGTAATTTTGGGCAGCCTGGCAACTCCTTTCCATGAAAGTGTTTCTCGCCAGTCACTGCTTAGGGATACATTAAGAGGAAAGAAAACGTAGAGATAGAACGTGAAACTACTTTATTGTGTCAAGTTTCAAGAAGCTAGCACAAACCGTGTTGGATTCAGAGTTCCAAATACATCTATCAATATAGGAGAAAACAGAGTGAAACCTAAAAATTCAAACTGTTACTGGAAACGAACGCTTCAACATAGAAGAACAAAATTTGGGGAACCTAGTCGCCTTAGTGTACTGATCATTACCTGAAAGTATCATCCAGTTTGGGTGAAAAAATATTTGTTGAGATTTCTGGAGATTTGTAATTTTGGGAAGCCTGGCAACCCCTTTCCATGAAAGTTTTTCTCGCCAGTCACTGCTTAGGGCTACATCAAGAGGAAACAAAACATAGAGATAGAACGTGAAACTACTTTATTGTGTCAAGTTTCAAGAAGCTAGCACAAACCGTGTTGGATTTAGAGTTCCAAATACGTCTATCAATATAGGAGAAAACAGAGTGAAACCTAAAAATTCAAACTGTTACTGGAAACGAACGCTTCAACATAGAAGAATGAAATTTGGGGAACCAAGTCGCCTTAGTGTACTTATCATTACCTGAAAGTATCATCCAGTTTGGGTGAAAAAATATTTGCTGAGATTTCTGGAGATTTGTAATTTTGGGAAACCTGGCAACCCCTTTCCATGAAAGTGTTTCTTGCCAGTCACTGCTTAGGGCTATATCAAGAGGAAACAAAACATAGAGATAGAACGTGAAACTACTTTATTGTGTCAAGTTTCAAGAAGCTAGCACAAACCATGTTGGATGTAGAGTTCCAAATACATCTATCAATATAGGAGAAAACAGAGTGAAACCTAAAAATTCAAACTGTTACTGGAAACGAACGCTTCAACATAGAAGAACGAAATTTGGGGAACCAAGTCGCCTTAGTGTACTTATCATTACCTGAAAGTATCATCCAGTTTGGGTGAAAAAATATTTGCTGAGATTTCTGGAGATTTGTAATTTTGGGAAACCGGGCAACCCCTTTCCATGAAAGTGTTTCTCGCCAGTCACTGCTTAGGGCTATATCAAGAGGAAACAAAACATAGAGATAGAACGTGAAACTACTTTATTGTGTCAAGTTTCAAGAAGCTAGCACAAACCGTGTTGGTTTTAGAGTTCCAAATACATCTATCAATATAGGAGAAAACAGAGTGAAACCTAAAAATTCAAACTGTTACAGGAAACGAACGCTTCAACATAGAAGAAGGAAATTTGGGGAACCAAGTCGCCTTAGTGTACTGATCATTACCTGAAAGTATCATCCAGTTAGGGTGAAAAAATATTTGCTGAGATTTCTGGAGATTCGTAATTTTGGGCAGCCTGGCAACCCCTTTCCATGAAAGTGTTTCTCGCCAGTCACTGCTTAGGGCTACATCAAGAGGAAACAAAACATAGAGATAGAACGTGAAACTACTTTATTGTGTCAAGTTTCAAGAAGCTAGCACAAACCGTGTTGGATTTAGAGTTCCAAATACATCTATCAATATAGGAGAAAACAGAGTGAAACCTAAAAATTCAAACTGTTACTGGAAACGAACGCTTCAACATAGAAGAACGAAATTTGGGGAACCAAGTCGCCTTAGTGTACTGATCATTACCTGAAAGTATCATCCAGTTTGGGTGGAAAAATATTTGCTGAGATTTCTGGAGATTCGTAATTTTGGGAAGCCTGGCAACCCCTTTCCATGAAAGTGTTTCTCGCCAGTCACTGCTTAGGGCTACATCAAGAGGAAACAAAACATAGAGATAGAACGTGAAACTACTTTATTGTGTCAAGTTTCAAGAAGCTAGCACAAACCGTGTTGGATTTAGAGTTCCAAATACATCTATCAATATAGGAGAAAACAGAGTGAAACCTAAAAATTCAAACTGTTACTGGAAACGAACGCTTCAACATAGAAGAACGAAATTTGGGGAACCAAGTCGCCTTAGTGTACTTATCATTACCTGAAAGTATCATCCAGTTTGGGTGAAAAAATATTTGCTGAGATTTCTGGAGATTTGTAATTTTGGGAAACCTGGCAACCCCTTTCCATGAAAGTGTTTCTCGCCAGTCACTGCTTAGGGCTATATCAAGAGGAAACAAAACATAGAGATAGAACGTGAAACTACTTTATTGTGTCAAGTTTCAAGAAGCTAGCACAAACCGTGTTGGATTTAGAGTTCCAAATACATCTATCAATATAGGAGAAAACAGAGTGAAACCTAAAAATTCAAACTGTTACTGGAAACGAACGCTTCAACATAGAAGAAGGAAATTTGGGGAACCAAGTCGCCTTAGTGTACTGATCATTACCAGAAAGTATCATCCAGTTTGGGTGAAAAAATATTTGCTGAGATTTCTGGATATTCGTAATTTTGGGCAGCCTGGCAACTCCTTTCCATGAAAGTGTTTCTCGCCAGTCACTGCTTAGGGATACATTAAGAGGAAAGAAAACGTAGAGATAGAACGTGAAACTACTTTATTGTGTCAAGTTTCAAGAAGCTAGCACAAACCGTGTTGGATTCAGAGTTCCAAATACATCTATCAATATAGGAGAAAACAGAGTGAAACCTAAAAATTCAAACTGTTACTGGAAACGAACGCTTCAACATAGAAGAACAAAATTTGGGGAACCTAGTCGCCTTAGTGTACTGATCATTACCTGAAAGTATCATCCAGTTTGGGTGAAAAAATATTTGTTGAGATTTCTGGAGATTTGTAATTTTGGGAAGCCTGGCAACCCCTTTCCATGAAAGTTTTTCTCGCCAGTCACTGCTTAGGGCTACATCAAGAGGAAACAAAACATAGAGATAGAACGTGAAACTACTTTATTGTGTCAAGTTTCAAGAAGCTAGCACAAACCGTGTTGGATTTAGAGTTCCAAATACGTCTATCAATATAGGAGAAAACAGAGTGAAACCTAAAAATTCAAACTGTTACTGGAAACGAACGCTTCAACATAGAAGAATGAAATTTGGGGAACCAAGTCGCCTTAGTGTACTTATCATTACCTGAAAGTATCATCCAGTTTGGGTGAAAAAATATTTGCTGAGATTTCTGGAGATTTGTAATTTTGGGAAACCTGGCAACCCCTTTCCATGAAAGTGTTTCTTGCCAGTCACTGCTTAGGGCTATATCAAGAGGAAACAAAACATAGAGATAGAACGTGAAACTACTTTATTGTGTCAAGTTTCAAGAAGCTAGCACAAACCATGTTGGATGTAGAGTTCCAAATACATCTATCAATATAGGAGAAAACAGAGTGAAACCTAAAAATTCAAACTGTTACTGGAAACGAACGCTTCAACATAGAAGAACGAAATTTGGGGAACCAAGTCGCCTTAGTGTACTTATCATTACCTGAAAGTATCATCCAGTTTGGGTGAAAAAATATTTGCTGAGATTTCTGGAGATTTGTAATTTTGGGAAACCGGGCAACCCCTTTCCATGAAAGTGTTTCTCGCCAGTCACTGCTTAGGGCTATATCAAGAGGAAACAAAACATAGAGATAGAACGTGAAACTACTTTATTGTGTCAAGTTTCAAGAAGCTAGCACAAACCGTGTTGGTTTTAGAGTTCCAAATACATCTATCAATATAGGAGAAAACAGAGTGAAACCTAAAAATTCAAACTGTTACAGGAAACGAACGCTTCAACATAGAAGAAGGAAATTTGGGGAACCAAGTCGCCTTAGTGTACTGATCATTACCTGAAAGTATCATCCAGTTAGGGTGAAAAAATATTTGCTGAGATTTCTGGAGATTCGTAATTTTGGGCAGCCTGGCAACCCCTTTCCATGAAAGTGTTTCTCGCCAGTCACTGCTTAGGGCTACATCAAGAGGAAACAAAACATAGAGATAGAACGTGAAACTACTTTATTGTGTCAAGTTTCAAGAAGCTAGCACAAACCGTGTTGGATTTAGAGTTCCAAATACATCTATCAATATAGGAGAAAACAGAGTGAAACCTAAAAATTCAAACTGTTACTGGAAACGAACGCTTCAACATAGAAGAACGAAATTTGGGGAACCAAGTCGCCTTAGTGTACTGATCATTACCTGAAAGTATCATCCAGTTTGGGTGGAAAAATATTTGCTGAGATTTCTGGATATTCGTAATTTTGGGAAGCCTGGCAACCCCTTTCCATGAAAGTGTTTCTCGCCAGTCACTGCTTAGGGCTACATCAAGAGGAAACAAAACATAGAGATAGAACGTGAAACTACTTTATTGTGTCAAGTTTCAAGAAGCTAGCACAAACCGTGTTGGATTTAGAGTTCCAAATACATCTATCAATATAGGAGAAAACAGAGTGAAACCTAAAAATTCAAACTGTTACTGGAAACGAACGCTTCAACATAGAAGAACGAAATTTGGGGAACCAAGTCGCCTTAGTGTACTTATCATTACCTGAAAGTATCATCCAGTTTGGGTGAAAAAATATTTGCTGAGATTTCTGGAGATTTGTAATTTTGGGAAACCTGGCAACCCCTTTCCATGAAAGTGTTTCTCGCCAGTCACTGCTTAGGGCTATATCAAGAGGAAACAAAACATAGAGATAGAACGTGAAACTACTTTATTGTGTCAAGTTTCAGGAAGCTAGCACAAACCGTGTTGGATTTAGAGTTCCAAATACATCTATCAATATAGGAGAAAACAGAGTGAAACCTAAAAATTCAAACTGTTACAGGAAACGAACGCTTCAACATAGAAGAAGGAAATTTGGGGAACCAAGTCGCCTTAGTGTACTGATCATTACCTGAAAGTATCATCCAGTTTGGGTGAAAAAATATTTGCTGAGATTTCTGGAGATTCGTAATTTTGGGCAGCCTGGCAACTCCTTTCCATGAAAGAGTTTCTCGCCAGTCACTGCTTAGGGCTACATTAAGAGAAAAGAAAACGTAGAGATAGAACGTGAAACTACTTTATTGTGTCAAGTTTCAAGAAGCTAGCACAAACCGTGTTGGATTCAGAGTTCCAAATACATCTATCAATATAGGAGAAAACAGAGTGAAACCTAAAAATTCAAACTGTTACTGGAAACGAACGCTTCAACATAGAAGAACAAAATTTGGGGACCCTAGTCGCCTTAGTGTACTGATCATTACCTGAAAGTATCATCCAGTTTGGGTGAAAAAATATTTGTTGAGATTTCTGGAGATTTGTAATTTTGGGCAGCCTGGCAACCCCTTTCCATGAAAGTTTTTCTCGCCAGTCACTGCTTAGGGCTACATCAAGAGGAAACAAAACATAGAGATAGAACGTGAAACTACTTTATTGTGTCAAGTTTCAAGAAGCTAGCACAAACCGTGTTGGATTTAGAGTTCCAAATACGTCTATCAATATAGGAGAAAACAGAGTGAAACCTAAAAATTCAAACTGTTACTGGAAACGAACGCTTCAACATAGAAGAACGAAATTTGGGGAACCAAGTCGCCTTAGTGTACTGATCATTACCTGAAAGTATCATCCAGTTTGGGTGAAAAAATATTTGCTGAGATTTCTGGAGATTTGTAATTTTGGGAAACCTGGCAACCCCTTTCCATGAAAGTGTTTCTCGCCAGTCACTGCTTAGGGCTATATCAAGAGGAAACAAAACATAGAGATAGAACGTGAAACTACTTTATTGTGTCAAGTTTCAAGAAGCTAGCACAAACCGTGTTGGATTTAGAGTTCCAAATACATCTATCAATATAGGAGAAAACAGAGTGAAACCTAAAAATTCAAACTGTTACTGGAAACGAACGCTTCAACATAGAAGAAGGAAATTTGGGGAACCAAGTCGCCTTAGTGTACTGATCATTACCAGAAAGTATCATCCAGTTTGGGTGAAAAAATATTTGCTGAGATTTCTGGATATTCGTAATTTTGGGCAGCCTGGCAACTCCTTTCCATGAAAGTGTTTCTCGCCAGTCACTGCTTAGGGATACATTAAGAGGAAAGAAAACGTAGAGATAGAACGTGAAACTACTTTATTGTGTCAAGTTTCAAGAAGCTAGCACAAACCGTGTTGGATTCAGAGTTCCAAATACATCTATCAATATAGGAGAAAACAGAGTGAAACCTAAAAATTCAAACTGTTACTGGAAACGAACGCTTCAACATAGAAGAACAAAATTTGGGGAACCTAGTCGCCTTAGTGTACTGATCATTACCTGAAAGTATCATCCAGTTTGGGTGAAAAAATATTTGTTGAGATTTCTGGAGATTTGTAATTTTGGGAAGCCTGGCAACCCCTTTCCATGAAAGTTTTTCTCGCCAGTCACTGCTTAGGGCTACATCAAGAGGAAACAAAACATAGAGATAGAACGTGAAACTACTTTATTGTGTCAAGTTTCAAGAAGCTAGCACAAACCGTGTTGGATTTAGAGTTCAAAATACGTCTATCAATATAGGAGAAAACAGAGTGAAACCTAAAAATTCAAACTGTTACTGGAAACGAACGCTTCAACATAGAAGAATGAAATTTGGGGAACCAAGTCGCCTTAGTGTACTTATCATTACCTGAAAGTATCATCCAGTTTGGGTGAAAAAATATTTGCTGAGATTTCTGGAGATTTGTAATTTTGGGAAACCTGGCAACCCCTTTCCATGAAAGTGTTTCTTGCCAGTCACTGCTTAGGGCTATATCAAGAGGAAACAAAACATAGAGATAGAACGTGAAACTACTTTATTGTGTCAAGTTTCAAGAAGCTAGCACAAACCATGTTGGATGTAGAGTTCCAAATACATCTATCAATATAGGAGAAAACAGAGTGAAACCTAAAAATTCAAACTGTTACTGGAAACGAACGCTTCAACATAGAAGAACGAAATTTGGGGAAACAAGTCGCCTTAGTGTACTTATCATTACCTGAAAGTATCATCCAGTTTGGGTGAAAAAATATTTGCTGAGATTTCTGGAGATTTGTAATTTTGGGAAACCGGGCAACCCCTTTCCATGAAAGTGTTTCTCGCCAGTCACTGCTTAGGGCTATATCAAGAGGAAACAAAACATAGAGATAGAACGTGAAACTACTTTATTGTGTCAAGTTTCAAGAAGCTAGCACAAACCGTGTTGGTTTTAGAGTTCCAAATACATCTATCAATATAGGAGAAAACAGAGTGAAACCTAAAAATTCAAACTGTTACAGGAAACGAACGCTTCAACATAGAAGAAGGAAATTTGGGGAACCAAGTCGCCTTAGTGTACTGATCATTACCTGAAAGTATCATCCAGTTAGGGTGAAAAAATATTTGCTGAGATTTCTGGAGATTCGTAATTTTGGGCAGCCTGGCAACCCCTTTCCATGAAAGTGTTTCTCGCCAGTCACTGCTTAGGGCTACATCAAGAGGAAACAAAACATAGAGATAGAACGTGAAACTACTTTATTGTGTCAAGTTTCAAGAAGCTAGCACAAACCGTGTTGGATTTAGAGTTCCAAATACATCTATCAATATAGGAGAAAACAGAGTGAAACCTAAAAATTCAAACTGTTACTGGAAACGAACGCTTCAACATAGAAGAACGAAATTTGGGGAACCAAGTCGCCTTAGTGTACTGATCATTACCTGAAAGTATCATCCAGTTTGGGTGGAAAAATATTTGCTGAGATTTCTGGAGATTCGTAATTTTGGGAAGCCTGGCAACCCCTTTCCATGAAAGTGTTTCTCGCCAGTCACTGCTTAGGGCTACATCAAGAGGAAACAAAACATAGAGATAGAACGTGAAACTACTTTATTGTGTCAAGTTTCAAGAAGCTAGCACAAACCGTGTTGGATTTAGAGTTCCAAATACATCTATCAATATAGGAGAAAACAGAGTGAAACCTAAAAATTCAAACTGTTACTGGAAACAAACGCTTCAACATAGAAGAACGAAATTTGGGGAACCAAGTCGCCTTAGTGTACTTATCATTACCTGAAAGTATCATCCAGTTTGGGTGAAAAAATATTTGCTGAGATTTCTGGAGATTTGTAATTTTGGGAAACCTGGCAACCCCTTTCCATGAAAGTGTTTCTCGCCAGTCACTGCTTAGGGCTATATCAAGAGGAAACAAAACATAGAGATAGAACGTGAAACTACTTTATTGTGTCAAGTTTCAGGAAGCTAGCACAAACCGTGTTGGATTTAGAGTTCCAAATACATCTATCAATATAGGAGAAAACAGAGTGAAACCTAAAAATTCAAACTGTTACAGGAAACGAACGCTTCAACATAGAAGAAGGAAATTTGGGGAACCAAGTCGCCTTAGTGTACTGATCATTACCTGAAAGTATCATCCAGTTTGGGTGAAAAAATATTTGCTGAGATTTCTGGAGATTCGTAATTTTGGGCAGCCTGGCAACTCCTTTCCATGAAAGAGTTTCTCGCCAGTCACTGCTTAGGGCTACATTAAGAGAAAAGAAAACGTAGAGATAGAACGTGAAACTACTTTATTGTGTCAAGTTTCAAGAAGCTAGCACAAACCGTGTTGGATTCAGAGTTCCAAATACATCTATCAATATAGGAGAAAACAGAGTGAAACCTAAAAATTCAAACTGTTACTGGAAACGAACGCTTCAACATAGAAGAACAAAATTTGGGGACCCTAGTCGCCTTAGTGTACTGATCATTACCTGAAAGTATCATCCAGTTTGGGTGAAAAAATATTTGTTGAGATTTCTGGAGATTTGTAATTTTGGGCAGCCTGGCAACCCCTTTCCATGAAAGTTTTTCTCGCCAGTCACTGCTTAGGGCTACATCAAGAGGAAACAAAACATAGAGATAGAACGTGAAACTACTTTATTGTGTCAAGTTTCAAGAAGCTAGCACAAACCGTGTTGGATTTAGAGTTCCAAATACGTCTATCAATATAGGAGAAAACAGAGTGAAACCTAAAAATTCAAACTGTTACTGGAAACGAACGCTTCAACATAGAAGAACGAAATTTGGGGAACCAAGTCGCCTTAGTGTACTTATCATTACCTGAAAGTATCATCCAGTTTGGGTGAAAAAATATTTGCTGAGATTTCTGGAGATTTGTAATTTTGGGAAACCTGGCAACCCCTTTCCATGAAAGTGTTTCTTGCCAGTCACTGCTTAGGGCTATATCAAGAGGAAACAAAACATAGAGATAGAACGTGAAACTACTTTATTGTGTCAAGTTTCAAGAAGCTAGCACAAACCGTGTTGGATGTAGAGTTCCAAATACATCTATCAATATAGGAGAAAACAGAGTGAAACCTAAAAATTCAAACTGTTACTGGAAACGAACGCTTCAACATAGAAGAAGGAAATTTGGGGAACCAAGTCGCCTTAGTGTACTGATCATTACCAGAAAGTATCATCCAGTTTGGGTGAAAAAATATTTGCTGAGATTTCTGGATATTCGTAATTTTGGGCAGCCTGGCAACTCCTTTCCATGAAAGTGTTTCTCGCCAGTCACTCCTTAGGGATACATTAAGAGGAAAGAAAACGTAGAGATAGAACGTGAAACTACTTTATTGTGTCAAGTTTCAAGAAGCTAGCACAAACCGTGTTGGATTCAGAGTTCCAAATACATCTATCAATATAGGAGAAAACAGAGTGAAACCTAAAAATTCAAACTGTTACTGGAAACGAACGCTTCAACATAGAAGAACAAAATTTGGGGAACCTAGTCGCCTTAGTGTACTGATCATTACCTGAAAGTATCATCCAGTTTGGGTGAAAAAATATTTGTTGAGATTTCTGGAGATTTGTAATTTTGGGAAGCCTGGCAACCCCTTTCCATGAAAGTTTTTCTCGCCAGTCACTGCTTAGGGCTACATCAAGAGGAAACAAAACATAGAGATAGAACGTGAAACTACTTTATTGTGTCAAGTTTCAAGAAGCTAGCACAAACCGTGTTGGATTTAGAGTTCAAAATACGTCTATCAATATAGGAGAAAACAGAGTGAAACCTAAAAATTCAAACTGTTACTGGAAACGAACGCTTCAACATAGAAGAATGAAATTTGGGGAACCAAGTCGCCTTAGTGTACTTATCATTACCTGAAAGTATCATCCAGTTTGGGTGAAAAAATATTTGCTGAGATTTCTGGAGATTTGTAATTTTGGGAAACCTGGCAACCCCTTTCCATGAAAGTGTTTCTTGCCAGTCACTGCTTAGGGCTATATCAAGAGGAAACAAAACATAGAGATAGAACGTGAAACTACTTTATTGTGTCAAGTTTCAAGAAGCTAGCACAAACCATGTTGGATGTAGAGTTCCAAATACATCTATCAATATAGGAGAAAACAGAGTGAAACCTAAAAATTCAAACTGTTACTGGAAACGAACGCTTCAACATAGAAGAACGAAATTTGGGGAAACAAGTCGCCTTAGTGTACTTATCATTACCTGAAAGTATCATCCAGTTTGGGTGAAAAAATATTTGCTGAGATTTCTGGAGATTTGTAATTTTGGGAAACCGGGCAACCCCTTTCCATGAAAGTGTTTCTCGCCAGTCACTGCTTAGGGCTATATCAAGAGGAAACAAAACATAGAGATAGAACGTGAAACTACATTATTGTGTCAAGTTTCAAGAAGCTAGCACAAACCGTGTTGGTTTTAGAGTTCCAAATACATCTATCAATATAGGAGAAAACAGAGTGAAACCTAAAAATTCAAACTGTTACAGGAAACGAACGCTTCAACATAGAAGAAGGAAATTTGGGGAACCAAGTCGCCTTAGTGTACTGATCATTACCTGAAAGTATCATCCAGTTAGGGTGAAAAAATATTTGCTGAGATTTCTGGAGATTCGTAATTTTGGGCAGCCTGGCAACCCCTTTCCATGAAAGTGTTTCTCGCCAGTCACTGCTTAGGGCTACATCAAGAGGAAACAAAACATAGAGATAGAACGTGAAACTACTTTATTGTGTCAAGTTTCAAGAAGCTAGCACAAACCGTGTTGGATTTAGAGTTCCAAATACATCTATCAATATAGGAGAAAACAGAGTGAAACCTAAAAATTCAAACTGTTACTGGAAACGAACGCTTCAACATAGAAGAACGAAATTTGGGGAACCAAGTCGCCTTAGTGTACTGATCATTACCTGAAAGTATCATCCAGTTTGGGTGGAAAAATATTTGCTGAGATTTCTGGAGATTCGTAATTTTGGGAAGCCTGGCAACCCCTTTCCATGAAAGTGTTTCTCGCCAGTCACTGCTTAGGGCTACATCAAGAGGAAACAAAACATAGAGATAGAACGTGAAACTACTTTATTGTGTCAAGTTTCAAGAAGCTAGCACAAACCGTGTTGGATTTAGAGTTCCAAATACATCTATCAATATAGGAGAAAACAGAGTGAAACCTAAAAATTCAAACTGTTACTGGAAACGAACGCTTCAACATAGAAGAACGAAATTTGGGGAACCAAGTCGCCTTAGTGTACTTATCATTACCTGAAAGTATCATCCAGTTTGGGTGAAAAAATATTTGCTGAGATTTCTGGAGATTTGTAATTTTGGGAAACCTGGCAACCCCTTTCCATGAAAGTGTTTCTCGCCAGTCACTGCTTAGGGCTATATCAAGAGGAAACAAAACATAGAGATAGAACGTGAAACTACTTTATTGAGTCAAGTTTCAGGAAGCTAGCACAAACCGTGTTGGATTTAGAGTTCCAAATACATCTATCAATATAGGAGAAAACAGAGTGAAACCTAAAAATTCAAACTGTTACAGGAAACGAACGCTTCAACATAGAAGAAGGAAATTTGGGGAACCAAGTCGCCTTAGTGTACTGATCATTACCTGAAAGTATCATCCAGTTTGGGTGAAAAAATATTTGCTGAGATTTCTGGAGATTCGTAATTTTGGGCAGCCTGGCAACTCCTTTCCATGAAAGAGTTTCTCGCCAGTCACTGCTTAGGGCTACATTAAGAGAAAAGAAAACGTAGAGATAGAACGTGAAACTACTTTATTGTGTCAAGTTTCAAGAAGCTAGCACAAACCGTGTTGGATTCAGAGTTCCAAATACATCTATCAATATAGGAGAAAACAGAGTGAAACCTAAAAATTCAAACTGTTACTGGAAACGAACGCTTCAACATAGAAGAACAAAATTTGGGGACCCTAGTCGCCTTAGTGTACTGATCATTACCTGAAAGTATCATCCAGTTTGGGTGAAAAAATATTTGTTGAGATTTCTGGAGATTTGTAATTTTGGGCAGCCTGGCAACCCCTTTCCATGAAAGTTTTTCTCGCCAGTCACTGCTTAGGGCTACATCAAGAGGAAACAAAACATAGAGATAGAACGTGAAACTACTTTATTGTGTCAAGTTTCAAGAAGCTAGCACAAACCGTGTTGGATTTAGAGTTCCAAATACGTCTATCAATATAGGAGAAAACAGAGTGAAACCTAAAAATTCAAACTGTTACTGGAAACGAACGCTTCAACATAGAAGAACGAAATTTGGGGAACCAAGTCGCCTTAGTGTACTTATCATTACCTGAAAGTATCATCCAGTTTGGGTGAAAAAATATTTGCTGAGATTTCTGGAGATTTGTAATTTTGGGAAACCTGGCAACCCCTTTCCATGAAAGTGTTTCTTGCCAGTCACTGCTTAGGGCTATATCAAGAGGAAACAAAACATAGAGATAGAACGTGAAACTACTTTATTGTGTCAAGTTTCAAGAAGCTAGCACAAACCGTGTTGGATGTAGAGTTCCAAATACATCTATCAATATAGGAGAAAACAGAGTGAAACCTAAAAATTCAAACTGTTACTGGAAACGAACGCTTCAACATAGAAGAAGGAAATTTGGGGAACCAAGTCGCCTTAGTGTACTGATCATTACCAGAAAGTATCATCCAGTTTGGGTGAAAAAATATTTGCTGAGATTTCTGGATATTCGTAATTTTGGGCAGCCTGGCAACTCCTTTCCATGAAAGTGTTTCTCGCCAGTCACTCCTTAGGGATACATTAAGAGGAAAGAAAACGTAGAGATAGAACGTGAAACTACTTTATTGTGTCAAGTTTCAAGAAGCTAGCACAAACCGTGTTGGATTCAGAGTTCCAAATACATCTATCAATATAGGAGAAAACAGAGTGAAACCTAAAAATTCAAACTGTTACTGGAAACGAACGCTTCAACATAGAAGAACAAAATTTGGGGAACCTAGTCGCCTTAGTGTACTGATCATTACCTGAAAGTATCATCCAGTTTGGGTGAAAAAATATTTGTTGAGATTTCTGGAGATTTGTAATTTTGGGAAGCCTGGCAACCCCTTTCCATGAAAGTTTTTCTCGCCAGTCACTGCTTAGGGCTACATCAAGAGGAAACAAAACATAGAGATAGAACGTGAAACTACTTTATTGTGTCAAGTTTCAAGAAGCTAGCACAAACCGTGTTGGATTTAGAGTTCAAAATACGTCTATCAATATAGGAGAAAACAGAGTGAAACCTAAAAATTCAAACTGTTACTGGAAACGAACGCTTCAACATAGAAGAATGAAATTTGGGGAACCAAGTCGCCTTAGTGTACTTATCATTACCTGAAAGTATCATCCAGTTTGGGTGAAAAAATATTTGCTGAGATTTCTGGAGATTTGTAATTTTGGGAAACCTGGCAACCCCTTTCCATGAAAGTGTTTCTTGCCAGTCACTGCTTAGGGCTATATCAAGAGGAAACAAAACATAGAGATAGAACGTGAAACTACTTTATTGTGTCAAGTTTCAAGAAGCTAGCACAAACCATGTTGGATGTAGAGTTCCAAATACATCTATCAATATAGGAGAAAACAGAGTGAAACCTAAAAATTCAAACTGTTACTGGAAACGAACGCTTCAACATAGAAGAACGAAATTTGGGGAAACAAGTCGCCTTAGTGTACTTATCATTACCTGAAAGTATCATCCAGTTTGGGTGAAAAAATATTTGCTGAGATTTCTGGAGATTTGTAATTTTGGGAAACCGGGCAACCCCTTTCCATGAAAGTGTTTCTCGCCAGTCACTGCTTAGGGCTATATCAAGAGGAAACAAAACATAGAGATAGAACGTGAAACTACATTATTGTGTCAAGTTTCAAGAAGCTAGCACAAACCGTGTTGGTTTTAGAGTTCCAAATACATCTATCAATATAGGAGAAAACAGAGTGAAACCTAAAAATTCAAACTGTTACAGGAAACGAACGCTTCAACATAGAAGAAGGAAATTTGGGGAACCAAGTCGCCTTAGTGTACTGATCATTACCTGAAAGTATCATCCAGTTAGGGTGAAAAAATATTTGCTGAGATTTCTGGAGATTCGTAATTTTGGGCAGCCTGGCAACCCCTTTCCATGAAAGTGTTTCTCGCCAGTCACTGCTTAGGGCTACATCAAGAGGAAACAAAACATAGAGATAGAACGTGAAACTACTTTATTGTGTCAAGTTTCAAGAAGCTAGCACAAACCGTGTTGGATTTAGAGTTCCAAATACATCTATCAATATAGGAGAAAACAGAGTGAAACCTAAAAATTCAAACTGTTACTGGAAACGAACGCTTCAACATAGAAGAACGAAATTTGGGGAACCAAGTCGCCTTAGTGTACTGATCATTACCTGAAAGTATCATCCAGTTTGGGTGGAAAAATATTTGCTGAGATTTCTGGAGATTCGTAATTTTGGGAAGCCTGGCAACCCCTTTCCATGAAAGTGTTTCTCGCCAGTCACTGCTTAGGGCTACATCAAGAGGAAACAAAACATAGAGATAGAACGTGAAACTACTTTATTGTGTCAAGTTTCAAGAAGCTAGCACAAACCGTGTTGGATTTAGAGTTCCAAATACATCTATCAATATAGGAGAAAACAGAGTGAAACCTAAAAATTCAAACTGTTACTGGAAACGAACGCTTCAACATAGAAGAACGAAATTTGGGGAACCAAGTCGCCTTAGTGTACTTATCATTACCTGAAAGTATCTTCCAGTTTGGGTGAAAAAATATTTGCTGAGATTTCTGGAGATTTGTAATTTTGGGAAACCTGGCAACCCCTTTCCATGAAAGTGTTTCTCGCCAGTCACTGCTTAGGGCTATATCAAGAGGAAACAAAACATAGAGATAGAACGTGAAACTACTTTATTGTGTCAAGTTTCAGGAAGCTAGCACAAACCGTGTTGGATTTAGAGTTCCAAATACATCTATCAATATAGGAGAAAACAGAGTGAAACCTAAAAATTCAAACTGTTACAGGAAACGAACGCTTCAACATAGAAGAAGGAAATTTGGGGAACCAAGTCGCCTTAGTGTACTGATCATTACCTGAAAGTATCATCCAGTTTGGGTGAAAAAATATTTGCTGAGATTTCTGGAGATTCGTAATTTTGGGCAGCCTGGCAACTCCTTTCCATGAAAGAGTTTCTCGCCAGTCACTGCTTAGGGCTACATTAAGAGAAAAGAAAACGTAGAGATAGAACGTGAAACTACTTTATTGTGTCAAGTTTCAAGAAGCTAGCACAAACCGTGTTGGATTCAGAGTTCCAAATACATCTATCAATATAGGAGAAAACAGAGTGAAACCTAAAAATTCAAACTGTTACTGGAAACGAACGCTTCAACATAGAAGAACAAAATTTGGGGACCCTAGTCGCCTTAGTGTACTGATCATTACCTGAAAGTATCATCCAGTTTGGGTGAAAAAATATTTGTTGAGATTTCTGGAGATTTGTAATTTTGGGCAGCCTGGCAACCCCTTTCCATGAAAGTTTTTCTCGCCAGTCACTGCTTAGGGCTACATCAAGAGGAAACAAAACATAGAGATAGAACGTGAAACTACTTTATTGTGTCAAGTTTCAAGAAGCTAGCACAAACCGTGTTGGATTTAGAGTTCCAAATACGTCTATCAATATAGGAGAAAACAGAGTGAAACCTAAAAATTCAAACTGTTACTGGAAACGAACGCTTCAACATAGAAGAACGAAATTTGGGGAACCAAGTCGCCTTAGTGTACTTATCATTACCTGAAAGTATCATCCAGTTTGGGTGAAAAAATATTTGCTGAGATTTCTGGAGATTTGTAATTTTGGGAAACCTGGCAACCCCTTTCCATGAAAGTGTTTCTTGCCAGTCACTGCTTAGGGCTATATCAAGAGGAAACAAAACATAGAGATAGAACGTGAAACTACTTTATTGTGTCAAGTTTCAAGAAGCTAGCACAAACCGTGTTGGATGTAGAGTTCCAAATACATCTATCAATATAGGAGAAAACAGAGTGAAACCTAAAAATTCAAACTGTTACTGGAAACGAACGCTTCAACATAGAAGAACGAAATTTGGGGAACCAAGTCGCCTTAGTGTACTTATCATTACCTGAAAGTATCATCCAGTTTGGGTGAAAAAATATTTGCTGAGATTTCTGGAGATTCGTAATTTTGGGCAGCCTGGCAACCCCTTTCCATAAAAGTGTTTCTCGCCAGTCACTGCTTAGGGCTACATTAAGAGGAAAAAAAACGTAGAGATAGAACGTGATACTACTTTATTGTGTCAAGTTTCAAGAAGCTAGCACAAACCGTGTTGGATTTAGAGTTCCAAATACGTCTATCAATATAGGAGAAAACAGAGTGAAACCTAAAAATTCAAACTGTTACTGGAAACGAACGCTTCAACATAGAAGAACGAAATTTGGGGAACCAAGTCGCCTTAGTGTACTGATCATTACCTGAAAGTATCATCCAGTTTGGGTGAAAAAATATTTGCTGAGATTACTGGAGATTTGTAATTTTGGGAAACCTGGCAACCCCTTTCCATGAAAGTGTTTCTCGCCAGTCACTGCTTAGGGCTATATCAAGAGGAAACAAAACATAGAGATAGAACGTGAAACTACTTTATTGTGTCAAGTTTCAAGAAGCTAGCACAAACCGTGTTGGATTTAGAGTTCCAAATACATCTATCAATATAGGAGAAAACAGAGTGAAACCTAAAAATTCAAACTGTTACTGGAAACGAACGCTTCAACATAGAAGAAGGAAATTTGGGGAACCAAGTCGCCTTAGTGTACTGATCATTACCTGAAAGTATCATCCAGTTTGGGTGAAAAAATATTTGCTGAGATTTCTGGATATTCGTAATTTTGGGCAGCCTGGCAACTCCTTTCCATGAAAGTGTTTCTCGCCAGTCACTGCTTAGGGCTACATTAAGAGGAAAGAAAACGTAGAGATAGAACGTGAAACTACTTTACTCTGTCAAGTTTCAAGAAGCTAGCACAAACCGTGTTGGATTCAGAGTTCCAAATACATCTATCAATATAGGAGAAAACAGAGTGAAACCTAAAAATTCAAACTGTTACTGGAAACGAACGCTTCAACATAGAAGAACAAAATTTGGGGAACCTAGTCGCCTTAGTGTACTGATCATTACCTGAAAGTATCTTCCAGTTTGGGTGAAAAAATATTTGTTGAGATTTCTGGAGATTTGTAATTTTGGGAAGCCTGGCAACCCCTTTCCATGAAAGTTTTTCTCGCCAGTCACTGCTTAGGGCTACATCAAGAGGAAACAAAACATAGAGATAGAACGTGAAACTACTTTATTGTGTCAAGTTTCAAGAAGCTAGCACAAACCGTGTTGGATTTAGAGTTCCAAATACGTCTATCAATATAGGAGAAAACAGAGTGAAACCTAAAAATTCAAACTGTTACTGGAAACGAACGCTTCAACATAGAAGAATGAAATTTGGGGAACCAAGTCGCCTTAGTGTACTTATCATTACCTGAAAGTATCATCCAGTTTGGGTGAAAAAATATTTGCTGAGATTTCTGGAGATTTGTAATTTTGGGAAACCTGGCAACCCCTTTCCATGAAAGTGTTTCTTGCCAGTCACTGCTTAGGGCTATATCAAGAGGAAACAAAACATAGAGATAGAACGTGAAACTACTTTATTGTGTCAAGTTTCAAGAAGCTAGCACAAACCATGTTGGATGTAGAGTTCCAAATACATCTATCAATATAGGAGAAAACAGAGTGAAACCTAAAAATTCAAACTGTTACTGGAAACGAACGCTTCAACATAGAAGAACGAAATTTGGGGAACCAAGTCGCCTTAGTGTACTTATCATTACCTGAAAGTATCATCCAGTTTGGGTGAAAAAATATTTGCTGAGATTTCTGGAGATTTGTAATTTTGGGAAACCGGGCAACCCCTTTCCATGAAAGTGTTTCTCGCCAGTCACTGCTTAGGGCTATATCAAGAGGAAACAAAACATAGAGATAGAACGTGAAACTACTTTATTGTGTCAAGTTTCAAGAAGCTAGCACAAACCGTGTTGGTTTTAGAGTTCCAAATACATCTATCAATATAGGAGAAAACAGAGTGAAACCTAAAAATTCAAACTGTTACAGGAAACGAACGCTTCAACATAGAAGAAGGAAATTTGGGGAACCAAGTCGCCTTAGTGTACTGATCATTACCTGAAAGTATCATCCAGTTAGGGTGAAAAAATATTTGCTGAGATTTCTGGAGATTCGTAATTTTGGGCAGCCTGGCAACCCCTTTCCATGAAAGTGTTTCTCGCCAGTCACTGCTTAGGGCTACATCAAGAGGAAACAAAACATAGAGATAGAACGTGAAACTACTTTATTGTGTCAAGTTTCAAGAAGCTAGCACAAACCGTGTTGGATTTAGAGTTCCAAATACATCTATCAATATAGGAGAAAACAGAGTGAAACCTAAAAATTCAAACTGTTACTGGAAACGAACGCTTCAACATAGAAGAACGAAATTTGGGGAACCAAGTCGCCTTAGTGTACTGATCATTACCTGAAAGTATCATCCAGTTTGGGTGGAAAAATATTTGCTGAGATTTCTGGAGATTCGTAATTTTGGGAAGCCTGGCAACCCCTTTCCATGAAAGTGTTTCTCGCCAGTCACTGCTTAGGGCTACATCAAGAGGAAACAAAACATAGAGATAGAACGTGAAACTACTTTATTGTGTCAAGTTTCAAGAAGCTAGCACAAACCGTGTTGGATTTAGAGTTCCAAATACATCTATCAATATAGGAGAAAACAGAGTGAAACCTAAAAATTCAAACTGTTACTGGAAACGAACGCTTCAACATAGAAGAACGAAATTTGGGGAACCAAGTCGCCTTAGTGTACTTATCATTACCTGAAAGTATCATCCAGTTTGGGTGAAAAAATATTTGCTGAGATTTCTGGAGATTTGTAATTTTGGGAAACCTGGCAACCCCTTTCCATGAAAGTGTTTCTCGCCAGTCACTGCTTAGGGCTATATCAAGAGGAAACAAAACATAGAGATAGAACGTGAAACTACTTTATTGTGTCAAGTTTCAGGAAGCTAGCACAAACCGTGTTGGATTTAGAGTTCCAAATACATCTATCAATATAGGAGAAAACAGAGTGAAACCTAAAAATTCAAACTGTTACAGGAAACGAACGCTTCAACATAGAAGAAGGAAATTTGGGGAACCAAGTCGCCTTAGTGTACTGATCATTACCTGAAAGTATCATCCAGTTTGGGTGAAAAAATATTTGCTGAGATTTCTGGAGATTCGTAATTTTGGGCAGCCTGGCAACTCCTTTCCATGAAAGAGTTTCTCGCCAGTCACTGCTTAGGGCTACATTAAGAGAAAAGAAAACGTAGAGATAGAACGTGAAACTACTTTATTGTGTCAAGTTTCAAGAAGCTAGCACAAACCGTGTTGGATTCAGAGTTCCAAATACATCTATCAATATAGGAGAAAACAGAGTGAAACCTAAAAATTCAAACTGTTACTGGAAACGAACGCTTCAACATAGAAGAACAAAATTTGGGGACCCTAGTCGCCTTAGTGTACTGATCATTACCTGAAAGTATCATCCAGTTTGGGTGAAAAAATATTTGTTGAGATTTCTGGAGATTTGTAATTTTGGGCAGCCTGGCAACCCCTTTCCATGAAAGTTTTTCTCGCCAGTCACTGCTTAGGGCTACATCAAGAGGAAAAAAAACATAGAGATAGAACGTGAAACTACTTTATTGTGTCAAGTTTCAAGAAGCTAGCACAAACCGTGTTGGATTTAGAGTTCCAAATACGTCTATCAATATAGGAGAAAACAGAGTGAAACCTAAAAATTCAAACTGTTACTGGAAACGAACGCTTCAACATAGAAGAACGAAATTTGGGGAACCAAGTCGCCTTAGTGTACTTATCATTACCTGAAAGTATCATCCAGTTTGGGTGAAAAAATATTTGCTGAGATTTCTGGAGATTTGTAATTTTGGGAAACCGGGCAACCCCTTTCCATGAAAGTGTTTCTCGCCAGTCACTGCTTAGGGCTATATCAAGAGGAAACAAAACATAGAGATAGAACGTGAAACTACTTTATTGTGTCAAGTTTCTTGAAGCTAGCACAAACCGTGTTGGTTTTAGAGTTCCAAATACATCTATCAATATAGGAGAAAACAGAGTGAAACCTAAAAATTCAAACTGTTACTGGAAACGAACGCTTCAACATAGAAGAAGGAAATTTGGGGAACCAAGTCGCCTTAGTGTACTGATCATTACCTGAAAGTATCATCCAGTTAGGGTGAAAAAATATTTGCTGAGATTTCTGGAGATTCGTAATTTTGGGCAGCCTGGCAACCCCTTTCCATGAAAGTGTTTCTCGCCAGTCACTGCTTAGGGTTACATCAAGAGGAAACAAAACATAGAGATAGAACGTGAAACTACTTTATTGTGTCAAGTTTCAAGAAGCTAGCACAAACCGTGTTGGATTTAGAGTTCCAAATACATCTATCAATATAGGAGAAAACAGAGTGAAACCTAAAAATTCAAACTGTTACTGGAAACGAACGCTTCAACATAGAAGAACGAAATTTGGGGAACCAAGTCGCCTTAGTGTACTGATCATTACCTGAAAGTATCATCCAGTTTTTGTGGTAAAAAATTTGCTGAGATTTCTGGAGATTCGTAATTTTGGGAAGCCTGGCAACCCCTTTCCATGAAAGTGTTTCTCGCCAGTCACTGCTTAGGGCTACATCAAGAGGAAACAAAACATAGAGATAGAACGTGAAACTACTTTATTGTGTCAAGTTTCAAGAAGCTAGCACAAACCGTGTTGGATTTAGAGTTCCAAATACATCTATCAATATAGGAGAAAACAGAGTGAAACCTAAAAATTCAAACTGTTACTGGAAACGAACGCTTCAACATAGAAGAACGAAATTTGGGGAACCAAGTCGCCTTAGTGTACTTATCATTACCTGAAAGTATCATCCAGTTTGGGTGAAAAAATATTTGCTGAGATTTCTGGAGATTTGTAATTTTGGGAAACCTGGCAACCCCTTTCCATGAAAGTGTTTCTCGCCAGTCACTGCTTAGGGCTATATCAAGAGGAAACAAAACATAGAGATAGAACGTGAAACTACTTTATTGTGTCAAGTTTCAAGAAGCTAGCACAAACCGTGTTGGATTTAGAGTTCCAAATACATCTATCAATATAGGAGAAAACAGAGTGAAACCTAAAAATTCAAACTGTTACAGGAAACGAACGCTTCAACATAGAAGAAGGAAATTTGGGGAACCAAGTCGCCTTAGTGTACTGATCATTACCTGAAAGTATCATCCAGTTTGGGTGAAAAAATATTTGCTGAGATT
Source organism: Spermophilus citellus (assembly GCF_964194105.1). Lineage (NCBI taxonomy): Eukaryota > Metazoa > Chordata > Mammalia > Rodentia > Sciuridae > Spermophilus > Spermophilus citellus. The sequence goes on from NC_138195.1 coordinate 8,528,230, forward strand.
TCTGGAGATTCGTAATTTTGGGCAGCCTGGCAACTCCTTTCCATGAAAGTGTTTCTCGCCAGTCACTGCTTAGGGCTACATTAAGAGGAAAGAAAACGTAGAGATAGAACGTGAAACTACTTTATTGTGTCAAGTTTCAAGAAGCTAGCACAAACCGTGTTGGATTCAGAGTTCCAAATACATCTATCAATATAGGAGAAAACAGAGTGAAACCTAAAAATTCAAACTGTTACTGGAAACGAACGCTTCAACATAGAAGAACAAAATTTGGGGTACCTAGTCGCCTTAGTGTACTGATCATTACCTGAAAGTATCATCCAGTTTGGGTGAAAAAATATTTGTTGAGATTTCTGGAGATTTGTAATTTTGGGAAGCCTGGCAACCCCTTTCCATGAAAGTTTTTCTCGCCAGTCACTGCTTAGGGCTACATCAAGAGGAAACAAAACATAGAGATAGAACGTGAAACTACTTTATTGTGTCAAGTTTCAAGAAGCTAGCACAAACCGTGTTGGATTTAGAGTTCCAAATACGTCTATCAATATAGGAGAAAACAGAGTGAAATCTAAAAATGCAAACTGTTACTGGAAACGAACGCTTCAACATAGAAGAAGGAAATTTGGGGAACCAAGTCGCCTTAGTGTACTGATCATTACCTGAAAGTATCATCCAGTTTGGGTGAAAAAATATTTGCTGAGATTTCTGGAGATTCGTAATTTTGGGAAACCTGGCAACCCCTTTCCATGAAAGTGTTTCTCGCCAGTCACTGCTTAGGGCTACATCAAGAGGAAACAAAACATAGAGATAGAACATGAAACTACTTTATTGTGTCAAGTTTCAAGAAGCTAGCACAAACCGTGTTGGATGTAGAGTTCCAAATACATCTATCAATATAGGAGAAAACAGAGTGAAACCTAAAAATTCAAACTGTTACTGGAAACGAACGCTTCAACATAGAAGAACAAAATTTGGGGAACCAAGTTGCCTTAGTGTACTTATCATTACCTGAAAGTATCATCCAGTTTGGGTGAAAAAATATTTGCTGAGATTTCTGGAGATTTGTAATTTTGGGAAACCTGGCAACCCCTTTCCATGAAAGTGTTTCTCGCCAGTCACTGCTTATGGCTATATCAAGCGGAAACAAAACATAGAGATAGAACGTGAAACTACTTTATTGTGTCAAGTTTCAAGAAGCTAGCACAAACCGTGTTGGATTTAGAGTTCCAAATACATCTATCAATATAGGAGAAACAGAGTGAAACCTAAAAATTCAAACTGTTACAGAAAAAGAACGCTTCAACATAGAAGAAGGAAATTTGGGGAACCAAGTTGCCTTAGTGAACTGATCATTACCTGAAAGTATCATCCAGTTTGGGTGAAAAAATATTTGCTGAAATTTCTGGAGATTCGTAATTTTGGGCAGCCTGGCAACCCCTTTCCATGAAAGTGTTTCTCGCCAGTCACTGCTTAGGGCTACATTAAGAGGAACGAAAACGTATAGATAGAACGTGAAACTACTTTATTGTGTCAAGTTTCAAAAAGCTAGCACAAACCGTGTTGGATTTAGAGTTCCAAATACATCTATCAATATAGGAGAAAAGAGAGTGAAACCTAAAAATTCAAACTGTTACTGGAAACGAACGCTTCAACATAGAAGAACGAAATTTGGGGAACCAAGTCGCCTTAGTGTACGTATCATTACCTGAAAGTATCATCCAGTTTGGGTGAAAAAATATTTGCTGAGATTTCTGGAGATTTGTAATTTTGGGCAGCCTGGCAACCCCTTTCCATGAAAGTGTTTCTCGCCAGTCACTGCTTAGGGCTACATCAAGAGGAAACAAAACATAGAGATAGAACGTGAAACTACTTTATTGTGTCAAGTTTCAAGAAGCTAGCACAAACCGTGTTGGATGTAGAGTTCCAAATACATCTATCAATATAGGAGAAAACAGAGTGAAACCTAAAAATTCAAACTGTTACTGGAAACGAACGCTTCAACATAGAAGAACGAAATTTGGGGAACCAAGTCGCCTTAGTGTACGTATCATTACCTGAAAGTATCATCCAGTTTGGGTGAAAAAATATTTGCTGAGATTTCTGGAGATTTGTAATTTTGGGAAACCGGGCAACCCCTTTCCATGAAAGTGTTTCTCGCCAGTCACTGCTTAGGGCTATATCAAGAGGAAACAAAACATAGAGATAGAACGTGAAACTACTTTATTGTGTCAAGTTTCAAGAAGCTAGCACAAACCGTGTTGGATGTAGAGTTCCAAATACATCTATCAATATAGGAGAAAAGAGTGAAACCTAAAAATTCAAACTGTTACTGGAAATGAACGCTTCAACATAGAAGAACGAAATTTGGGGAACCAAGTCGCCTTAGTGTACTTATCATTACCTGAAAGTATCATCCAGTTTGGGTGAAAAAATATTTGCTGAGATTTCTGGAGATTTGTAATTTTGGGAAACCGGGCAACCCCTTTCCATGAAAGTGTTTCTCGCCAGTCACTGCTTAGGGCTATATCAAGAGGAAACAAAACATAGAGATAGAACGTGAAACTACTTTAATGTGTCAAGTTTCAAGAAGCTAGCACAAACCGTGTTGGTTTTAGAGTTCCAAATACATCTATCAATACAGGAGAAAACAGAGTGAAACCTAAAAATTCAAACTGTTACAGGAAACGAACGCTTCAACATAGAAGAAGGAAATTTGGGGAACCAAGTCGCCTTAGTGTACTGATCATTACCTGAAAGTATCATCCAGGTTGGGTGAAAAAATATTTGCTGAGATTTCTGGAGATTCGTAATTTTGGGCAGCCTGGCAACCCCTTTTCATGAAAGTTTTTCTCGCCAGTCACTGCTTAGGGCTACATCAAGAGGAAACAAAACATAGAGATAGAACGTGAAACTACTTTATTGTGTCAAGTTTCAAGAAGCTAGCACAAACCGTGTTGGATGTAGAGTTCCAAATACATCTATCAATATAGGAGAAAACAGAGTGAAACCTAAAAATTCAAACTGTTACTGGAAACGAACGCTTCAACATAGAAGAACGAAATTTGGGGAACCAAGTCGCCTTAGTGTACGTATCATTACCTGAAAGTATCATCCAGTTTGGGTGAAAAAATATTTGCTGAGATTTCTGGAGATTTGTAATTTTGGGAAACCTGGCAACCCCTTTCCATGAAAGTGTTTCTCGCCAGTCACTGCTTAGGGCTATATCAAGAGGAAACAAAACATAGAGATAGAACGTGAAACTACTTTATTGTGTCAAGTTTCAAGAAGCTAGCACAAACCGTGTTGGATTTAGAGTTCCAAATACATCTATCAATATAGGAGAAAACAGAGTGAAACCTAAAAATTCAAACTGTTACAGGAAACGAACGCTTCAACATAGAAGAAGGAAATTTGGGGAACCAAGTCGCCTTAGTGTACTGATCATTACCTGAAAGTATCATCCAGTTAGGGTGAAAAAATATTTGCTGAGATTTCTGGAGATTCGTAATTTTGGGCAGCCTGGCAACCCCTTTCCATGAAAGTGTTTCTCGCCAGTCACTGCTTAGGGCTACATTAAGAGGAAAAAAAACGTAGAGATAGAACGTGATACTACTTTATTGTGTCAAGTTTCAAGAAGCTAGCACAAACCGTGTTGGATTTAGAGTTCCAAATACGTCTATCAATATAGGAGAAAACAGAGTGAAACCTAAAAATTCAAACTGTTACTGGAAACGAACGCTTCAACATAGAAGAACGAAATTTGGGGAACCAAGTAGCCTTAGTGTACTGATCATTACCTGAAAGTATCATCCAGTTTTTGTGGAAAAATATTTGCTGAGATTTCTGGAGATTCGTAATTTTGGGAAGCCTGGCAACCCCTTTCCATGAAAGTATTTCTCGCCAGTCACTGCTTAGGGCTACATCAAGAGGAAACAAAACATAGAGATAGAACGTGAAACTACTTTATTGTGTCAAGTTTCAAGAAGCTAGCACAAACCGTGTTGGATGTAGAGTTCCAAATACATCTATCAATATAGGAGAAAACAGAGTGAAACCTAAAAATTCAAACTGTTACTGGAAACGAACGCTTCAACATAGAAGAACGAAATTTGGGGAACCAAGTCGCCTTAGTGTACTGATCATTACCTGAAAGTATCATCCAGTTTTTGTGGAAAAATATTTGCTGAGATTTCTGGAGATTCGTAACTTTGGGCAGCCTGGCAACTCCTTTCCATGAAAGTGTTTCTCGCCAGTCACTGCTTAGGGCTACATTAAGAGGAAAGAAAACGTAGAGATAGAACGTGAAACTACTTTATTGTGTCAAGTTTCAAGAAGCTAGCACAAACCGTGTTGGATTCAGAGTTCCAAATACATCTATCAATATAGGAGAAAACAGAGTGAAACCTAAAAATTCAAACTGTTACTGGAAACGAACGCTTCAACATAGAAGAAGGAAATTTGGGGAACCTAGTCGCCTTAGTGTACTGATCATTACCTGAAAGTATCATCCAGGTTGGGTGAAAAAATATTTGTTGAGATTTCTGGAGATTTGTAATTTTGGGAAGCCTGGCAACCCCTTTCCATGAAAGTTTTTCTCGCCAGTCACTGCTTAGGGCTACATCAAGAGGAAACAAAACATAGAGATAGAACGTGAAACTACTTTATTGTGTCAAGTTTCAAGAAGCTAGCACAAACCGTGTTGGATTTAGAGTTCCAAATACGTCTATCAATATAGGAGAAAACAGAGTGAAACCTAAAAATTCAAACTGTTACTGGAAACGAACGCTTCAACATAGAAGAAGGAAATTTGGGGAACCAAGTCGCCTTAGTGTACTGATCATTACCTGAAAGTATCATCCAGTTTGGGTGAAAAAATATTTGCTGAGATTTCTGGAGATTCGTAATTTTGGGAAACCTGGCAACCCCTTTCCATGAAAGTGTTTCTCGCCAGTCACTGCTTAGGGCTACATCAAGAGGAAACAAAACATAGAGATAGAACATGAAACTACTTTATTGTGTCAAGTTTCAAGAAGCTAGCACAAACCGTGTTGGATGTAGAGTTCCAAATACATCTATCAATATAGGAGAAAACAGAGTGAAACCTAAAAATTCAAACTGTTACTGGAAACGAACGCTTCAACATAGAAGAACAAAATTTGGGGAACCAAGTCGCCTTAGTGTACTTATCATTACCTGAAAGTATCATCCAGTTTGGGTGAAAAAATATTTGCTGAGATTTCTGGAGATTTGTAATTTTGGGAAACCTGGCAACCCCTTTCCATGAAAGTGTTTCTCGCCAGTCACTGCTTAGGGCTATATCAAGAGGAAACAAAACATAGAGATAGAACGTGAAACTACTTTATTGTGTCAAGTTTCAAGAAGCTAGCACAAACCGTGTTGGATTTAGAGTTCCAAATACATCTATCAATATAGGAGAAACAGAGTGAAACCTAAAAATTCAAACTGTTACAGAAAAAGAACGCTTCAACATAGAAGAAGGAAATTTGGGGAACCAAGTTGCCTTAGTGTACTGATCATTACCTGAAAGTATCATCCAGTTTGGGTGAAAAAATATTTGCTGAGATTTCTGGAGATTCGTAATTTTGGGCAGCCTGGCAACCCCATTCCATGAAAGTGTTTCTCGCCAGTCACTGCTTAGGGCTACATTAAGAGGAACGAAAACGTATAGATAGAACGTGAAACTACTTTATTGTGTCAAGTTTCAAAAAGCTAGCACAAACCGTGTTGGATTTAGAGTTCCAAATACATCTATCAATATAGGAGAAAAGAGAGTGAAACCTAAAAATTCAAACTGTTACTGGAAACGAACGCTTCAACATAGAAGAACGAAATTTGGGGAACCAAGTCGCCTTAGTGTACGTATCATTACCTGAAAGTATCATCCAGTTTGGGTGAAAAAATATTTGCTGAGATTTCTGGAGATTTGTAATTTTGGGCAGCCTGGCAACCCCTTTCCATGAAAGTGTTTCTCGCCAGTCACTGCTTAGGGCTACATTAAGAGGAAAAAAAACGTAGAGATAGAACGTGATACTACTTTATTGTGTCAAGTTTCAAGAAGCTAGCACAAACCGTGTTGGATTTAGAGTTCCAAATACGTCTATCAATATAGGAGAAAACAGAGTGAAACCTAAAAATTCAAACTGTTACTGGAAACGAACGCTTCAACATAGAAGAACGAAATTTGGGGAACCAAGTAGCCTTAGTGTACTGATCATTACCTGAAAGTATCATCCAGTTTTTGTGGAAAAATATTTGCTGAGATTTCTGGAGATTCGTAATTTTGGGAAGCCTGGCAACCCCTTTCCATGAAAGTATTTCTCGCCAGTCACTGCTTAGGGCTACATCAAGAGGAAACAAAACATAGAGATAGAACGTGAAACTACTTTATTGTGTCAAGTTTCAAGTAGCTAGCACAAACCGTGTTGGATGTAGAGTTCCAAATACATCTATCAATATAGGAGAAAACAGAGTGAAACCTAAAAATTCAAACTGTTACTGGAAACGAACGCTTCAACATAGAAGAACGAAATTTGGGGAACCAAGTCGCCTTAGTGTACTGATCATTACCTGAAAGTATCATCCAGTTTTTGTGGAAAAATATTTGCTGAGATTTCTGGAGATTCGTAACTTTGGGCAGCCTGGCAACACCTTTCCATGAAAGTGTTTCTCGCCAGTCACTGCTTAGGGCTACATTAAGAGGAAAGAAAACGTAGAGATAGAACGTGAAACTACTTTATTGTGTCAAGTTTCAAGAAGCTAGCACAAACCGTGTTGGATTCAGAGTTCCAAATACATCTATCAATATAGGAGAAAACAGAGTGAAACCTAAAAATTCAAACTGTTACTGGAAACGAACGCTTCAACATAGAAGAACAAAATTTGGGGAACCTAGTCGCCTTAGTGTACTGATCATTACCTGAAAGTATCATCCAGGTTGGGTGAAAAAATATTTGTTGAGATTTCTGGAGATTTGTAATTTTGGGAAGCCTGGCAACCCCTTTCCATGAAAGTTTTTCTCGCCAGTCACTGCTTAGGGCTACATCAAGAGGAAACAAACATAGAGATAGAACGTGAAACTACTTTATTGTGTCAAGTTTCAAGAAGCTAGCACAAACCGTGTTGGATTTAGAGTTCCAAATACGTCTATCAATATAGGAGAAAACAGAGTGAAACCTAAAAATTCAAACTGTTACTGGAAACGAACGCTTCAACATAGAAGAAGGAAATTTGGGGAACCAAGTCGCCTTAGTGTACTGATCATTACCTGAAAGTATCATCCAGTTTGGGTGAAAAAATATTTGCTGAGATTTCTGGAGATTCGTAATTTTGGGAAACCTGGCAACCCCTTTCCATGAAAGTGTTTCTCGCCAGTCACTGCTTAGGGCTACATCAAGAGGAAACAAAACATAGAGATAGAACATGAAACTACTTTATTGTGTCAAGTTTCAAGAAGCTAGCACAAACCGTGTTGGATGTAGAGTTCCAAATACATCTATCAATATAGGAGAAAACAGAGTGAAACCTAAAAATTCAAACTATTACTGGAAATGAACGCTTCAACATAGAAGAACAAAATTTGGGGAACCAAGTCGCCTTAGTGTACTTATCATTACCTGAAAGTATCATCCAGTTTGGGTGAAAAAATATTTGCTGAGATTTCTGGAGATTTGTAATTTTGGGAAACCTGGCAACCCCTTTCCATGAAAGTGTTTCTCGCCAGTCACTGCTTAGGGCTATATCAAGAGGAAACAAAACATAGAGATAGAACGTGAAACTACTTTATTGTGTCAAGTTTCAAGAAGCTAGCACAAACCGTGTTGGATTTAGAGTTCCAAATACATCTATCAATATAGGAGAAACAGAGTGAAACCTAAAAATTCAAACTGTTACAGAAAAAGAACGCTTCAACATAGAAGAAGGAAATTTGGGGAACCAAGTTGCCTTAGTGTACTGATCATTACCTGAAAGTATCATCCAGTTTGGGTGAAAAAATATTTGCTGAGATTTCTGGAGATTCGTAATTTTGGGCAGCCTGGCAACCCCTTTCCATGAAAGTGTTTCTCGCCAGTCACTGCTTAGGGCTACATTAAGAGGAACGAAAACGTATAGATAGAACGTGAAACTACTTTATTGTGTCAAGTTTCAAAAAGCTAGCACAAACCGTGTTGGATTTAGAGTTCCAAATACATCTATCAATATAGGAGAAAAGAGAGTGAAACCTAAAAATTCAAACTGTTACTGGAAACGAACGCTTCAACATAGAAGAACGAAATTTGGGGAACCAAGTCGCCTTAGTGTACGTATCATTACCTGAAAGTATCATCCAGTTTGGGTGAAAAAATATTTGCTGAGATTTCTGGAGATTTGTAATTTTGGGCAGCCTGGCAACCCCTTTCCATGAAAGTGTTTCTCGCCAGTCACTGCTTAGGGCTACATCAAGAGGAAACAAAACATAGAGATAGAACGTGAAACTACTTTATTGTGTCAAGTTTCAAGAAGCTAGCACAAACCGTGTTGGATGTAGAGTTCCAAATACATCTATCAATATAGGAGAAAACAGAGTGAAACCTAAAAATTCAAACTGTTACTGGAAACGAACGCTTCAACATAGAAGAACGAAATTTGGGTAACCAAGTCGCCTTAGTGTACGTATCATTACCTGAAAGTATCATCCAGTTTGGGTGAAAAAATATTTGCTGAGATTTCTGGAGATTCGTAATTTTGGGAAGCCTGGCAACCCCTTTCCATGAAAGTGTTTCTCGCCAGTCACTGCTTAGGGCTACATCAAGAGGAAACAAAACATAGAGATAGAACGTGAAACTACTTTATTGTGTCAAGTTTCAAGAAGCTAGCACAAACCGTGTTGGATGTAGAGTTCCAAATACGTCTATCAATATAGGAGAAAACAGAGTGAAACCTAAAAATTCAAACTGTTACTGGAAACGAACGCTTCAACATAGAAGAACGAAATTTGGGGAACCAAGTCGCCTTAGTGTACTGATCATTACCTGAAAGTATCATCCAGTTTGGGTGAAAAAATATTTGCTGAGATTTCTGGAGATTTGTAATTTTGGGAAACCTGGCAACCCCTTTCCATGAAAGTGTTTCTCGCCAGTCACTGCTTAGGGCTACATCAAGAGGAAACAAAACGTAGAGATAGAACGTGAAACTACTTTATTGTGTCAAGTTTCAAGAAGCTAGCACAAACCGTGTTGGATTCAGAGTTCCAAATACATCTATCAATATAGGAGAAAACAGAGTGAAACCTAAAAATTCAAACTGTTACTGGAAACGAACGCTTCAACATAGAAGAACAAAATTTGGGGAACCTAGTCGCCTTAGTGTACTGATCATTACCTGAAAGTATCATCCAGTTTGGGTGAAAAAATATTTGTTGAGATTTCTGGAGATTTGTAATTTTGGGAGGCCTGGCAACCCCTTTCCATGAAAGTTTTTCTCGCCAGTCACTGCTTAGGGCTACATCAAGAGGAAACAAAACATAGAGATAGAACGTGAAACTACTTTATTGTGTCAAGTTTCAAGAAGCTAGCACAAACCGTGTTGGATTTAGAGTTCCAAATACGTCTATCAATATAGGAGAAAACAGAGTGAAACCTAAAAATTCAAACTGTTACTGGAAACGAACGCTTCAACATAGAAGAACGAAATTTGGGGAACCAAGTCGCCTTAGTGTACTTATCATTACCTGAAAGTATCATCCAGTTTGGGTGAAAAAATATTTGCTGAGATTTCTGGAGATTCGTAATTTTGGGCAGCCTGGCAACTCCTTTCCATCAAAGTGTTTCTCGCCAGTCCCTGCTTAGGGCTACATTAAGAGGAAAGAAAATGTAGAGATAGAACGTGAAACTACTTTATTGTGTCAAGTTTCAAGAAGCTAGCACAAACCGTGTTGGATTTAGAGTTCCAAATACGTCTATCAATATAGGAGAAAACAGAGTGAAACCTAAAAATTCATACTGTTACAGGAAAAGAACGCTTCAACATAGAAGAAGGAAATTTGGGGAACCAAGTTGCCTTAGTGTACTGATCATTACCTGAAAGTATCATACAGTTTGGGTGAAAAAATATTTGCTGAGATTTCTGGAGATTCGTAATTTTGGGCAGCCTGGCAACCCCTTTCCATGAAAGTGTTTCTCGCCAGTCACTGCCTAGGGCTATATCAAGAGGAAACAAAACATAGAGATAGAACGTGAAACTACTTTATTGTGTCAAGTTTCAAGAAGCTAGCACAAACCATGTTGGATGTAGAGTTCCAAATACATCTATCAATATAGGAGAAAACAGAGTGAAACCTAAAAATTCAAACTGTTACTGGAAACGAACACTTCAACATAGAAGAACGAAATTTGGGGAACCAAGTCGCCTTAGTGTACTTATCATTACCTGAAAGTATCATCCAGTTTGGGTGAAAAAATATTTGCTGAGATTTCTGGAGATTTGTAATTTTGGGAAACCGGGCAACCCCTTTCAATGAAAGTGTTTCTCGCCAGTCACTGCTTAGGGCTATATCAAGAGGAAACAAAACATAGAGATAGAACTTGAAACTACTTTATTGTGTCAAGTTTCAAGAAGCTAGCACAAACCGTGTTGGTTTTAGAGTTCCAAATACATCTATCAATATAGGAGAAAACAGAGTGAAACCTAAAAATTCAAACTGTTACAGGAAACGAACGCTTCAACATAGAAGAAGGAAATTTGGGGAACCAAGTCGCCTTAGTGTACTGATCATTACCTGAAAGTATCATCCAGTTAGGGTGAAAAAATATTTGCTGAGATTTCTGGAGATTCGTAATTTTGGGCAGCCTGGCAACCCCTTTCCATGAAAGTGTTTCTCGCCAGTCACTGCTTAGGTCTACATTAAGAGGAAAACAAACGTAGAGATAGAAAGTGATACTACTTTATTGTGTCAAGTTTCAAGAAGCTAGCACAAACCGTGTTGGATTTAGAGTTCCAAATACATCTATCAATATAGGAGAAAACAGAGTGAAACCTGAAAATTCAAACTGTTACTGGAAACGAACGCTTCAACATAGAAGAACGAAATTTGGGGAACCAAGTCGCCTTAGTGTACTGATCATTACCTGAAAGTATCATCCAGTTTGGGTGGAAAAAAATTTGCTGAGATTTCTGGAGATTCGTAATTTTGGGAAGCCTGGCAACCCCTTTCCATGAAAGTGTTTCTCGCCAGTCACTGCTTAGGGCTACATCAAGAGGAAACAAAACATAGAGATAGAACGTGAAACTACTTTATTGTGTCAAGTTTCAAGAAGCTAGCACAAACCGTGTTGGATTTAGAGTTCCAAATACATCTATCAATATAGGAGAAAACAGAGTGAAACCTAAAAATTCAAACTGTTACTGGAAACGAACGCTTCAACATAGAAGAACGAAATTTGGGGAACCAAGTCGCCTTAGTGTACTGATCATTACCTGAAAGTATCATCCAGTTTGGGTGGAAAAATATTTGCTGAGATTTCTGGAGACTCGTAATTTTGGGAAGCCTGGCAACCCCTTTCCATGAAAGTGTTTCTCGCCAGTCACTGCTTAGGGCTACATCAAGAGGAAACAAAACATAGAGACAGAACGTGAAACTACTTTATTGTGTCAAGTTTCAAGAAGCTAGCACAAACCGTGTTGGATTTAGAGTTCCAAATACATCTATCAATATAGGAGAAAACAGAGTGAAACCTAAAAATTCAAACTGTTAATGGAAACGAACGCTTCAACATAGAAGAACGAAATTTGGGGAACCAAGTCGCCTTAGTGTACTTATCATTACCTGAAAGTATCATCCAGTTTGGGTGAAAAAATATTTGCTGAGATTTCTGGAGATTTGTAATTTTGGGAAACCGGGCAACCCCTTTCCATGAAAGTGTTTCTCGCCAGTCACTGCCTAGGGCTATATCAAGAGGAAACAAAACATAGAGATAGAACGTGAAACTACTTTATTGTGTCAAGTTTCAAGAAGCTAGCACAAACCGTGTTGGTTTTAGAGTTCCAAATACATCTATCAATATAGGAGAAAACAGAGTGAAACCTAAAAATTCAAACTGTTACAGGAAACGAACGCTTCAACATAGAAGAAGGAAATTTGGGGAACCAAGTCGCCTTAGTGTACTGATCATTACCTGAAAGTATCATCCAGTTAGGGTGAAAAAATATTTGCTGAGATTTCTGGAGATTCGTAATTTTGGGCAGCCTGGCAACCCCTTTCCATGAAAGTGTTTCTCGCCAGTCACTGCTTAGGGCTACATTAAGAGGAAAAAAAACGTAGAGATAGAAAGTGATACTACTTTACTGTGTCAGGTTTCAAGAAGCTAGCACAAACCGTGTTGGATTTAGAGTTCCAAATACGTCTATCAATATAGGAGAAAACAGAGTGAAACCTAAAAATTCAAACTGTTACTGGAAACGAACGCTTCAACATAGAAGAACGAAATTTGGGGAACCAAGTCGCCTTAGTGTACTGATCATTACCTGAAAGTATCATCCAGTTTGGGTGGAAAAATATTTGCTGAGATTTCTGGAGATTCGTAATTTTGGGAAGCCTGGCAACCCCTTTCCATGAAAGTGTTTCTCGCCAGTCACTGCTTAGGGCTACATCAAGAGGAAACAAAACATAGAGATAGAACGTGAAACTACTTTATTGTGTCAAGTTTCAAGAAGCTAGCACAAACCGTGTTGGATTTAGAGTTCCAAATACATCTATCAATATAGGAGAAAACAGAGTGAAACCTAAAAATTCAAACTGTTACTGGAAACGAACGCTTCAACATAGAAGAACGAAATTTGGGGAACCAAGTCGCCTTAGTGTACTGATCATTACCTGAAAGTATCATCCAGTTTTTGTGGAAAAATATTTGCTGAGATTTCTGGAGATTCGTAACTTTGGGCAGCCTGGCAACTCCTTTCCATGAAAGTGTTTCTCGCCAGTCACTGCTTAGGGCTACATTAAGAGGAAAGAAAACGTAGAGATAGAACGTGAAACTACTTTATTGTGTCAAGTTTCAAGAAGCTAGCACAAACCGTGTTGGATTCAGAGTTCCAAATACATCTATCAATATAGGAGAAAACAGAGTGAAACCTAAAAATTCAAACTGTTACTGGAAACGAACGCTTCAACATAGAAGAACAAAATTTGGGGAACCTAGTCGCCTTAGTGTACTGATCATTACCTGAAAGTATCATCCAGGTTGGGTGAAAAAATATTTGTTGAGATTTCTGGAGATTTGTAATTTTGGGAAGCCTGGCAACCCCTTTCCATGAAAGTGTTTCTCGCCAGTCACTGCTTAGGGCTACATCAAGAGGAAACAAACATAGAGATAGAACGTGAAACTACTTTATTGTGTCAAGTTTCAAGAAGCTAGCACAAACCGTGTTGGATGTAGAGTTCCAAATACATCTATCAATATAGGAGAAAACAGAGTGAAACCTAAAAATTCAAACTGTTACTGGAAACGAACGCTTCAACATAGAAGAACAAAATTTGGGGAACCAAGTCGCCTTAGTGTACTTATCATTACCTGAAAGTATCATCCAGTTTGGGTGAAAAAATATTTGCTGAGATTTCTGGAGATTTGTAATTTTGGGAAACCTGGCAACCCCTTTCCATGAAAGTGTTTCTCGCCAGTCACTGCTTAGGGCTATATCAAGAGGAAACAAAACATAGAGATAGAACGTGAAACTACTTTATTGTGTCAAGTTTCAAGAAGCTAGCACAAACCGTGTTGGATTTAGAGTTCCAAATACATCTATCAATATAGGAGAAACAGAGTGAAACCTAAAAATTCAAACTGTTACAGAAAAAGAACGCTTCAACATAGAAGAAGGAAATTTGGGGAACCAAGTTGCCTTAGTGTACTGATCATTACCTGAAAGTATCATCCAGTTTGGGTGAAAAAATATTTGCTGAGATTTCTGGAGATTCGTAATTTTGGGAAGCCTGGCAACCCCTTTCCATGAAAGTGTTTCTCGCCAGTCACTGCTTAGGGCTACATTAAGAGGAACGAAAACGTATAGATAGAACGTGAAACTACTTTATTGTGTCAAGTTTCAAAAAGCTAGCACAAACCGTGTTGGATTTAGAGTTCCAAATACATCTATCAATATAGGAGAAAAGAGAGTGAAACCTAAAAATTCAAACTGTTACTGGAAACGAACGCTTCAACATAGAAGAACGAAATTTGGGGAACCAAGTCGCCTTAGTGTACGTATCATTACCTGAAAGTATCATCCAGTTTGGGTGAAAAAATATTTGCTGAGATTTCTGGAGATTTGTAATTTTGGGCAGCCTGGCAACCCCTTTCCATGAAAGTGTTTCTCGCCAGTCACTGCTTAGGGCTACATCAAGAGGAAACAAAACATAGAGATAGAACGTGAAACTACTTTATTGTGTCAAGTTTCAAGAAGCTAGCACAAACCGTGTTGGATGTAGAGTTCCAAATACATCTATCAATATAGGAGAAAACAGAGTGAAACCTAAAAATTCAAACTGTTACTGGAAACGAACGCTTCAACATAGAAGAACGAAATTTGGGTAACCAAGTCGCCTTAGTGTACGTATCATTACCTGAAAGTATCATCCAGTTTGGGTGAAAAAATATTTGCTGAGATTTCTGGAGATTCGTAATTTTGGGAAGCCTGGCAACCCCTTTCCATGAAAGTGTTTCTCGCCAGTCACTGCTTAGGGCTACATCAAGAGGAAACAAAACATAGAGATAGAACGTGAAACTACTTTATTGTGTCAAGTTTCAAGAAGCTAGCACAAACCGTGTTGGATGTAGAGTTCCAAATACGTCTATCAATATAGGAGAAAACAGAGTGAAACCTAAAAATTCAAACTGTTACTGGAAACGAACGCTTCAACATAGAAGAACGAAATTTGGGGAACCAAGTCGCCTTAGTGTACTGATCATTACCTGAAAGTATCATCCAGTTTGGGTGAAAAAATATTTGCTGAGATTTCTGGAGATTTGTAATTTTGGGAAACCTGGCAACCCCTTTCCATGAAAGTGTTTCTCGCCAGTCACTGCTTAGGGCTACATCAAGAGGAAACAAAACATAGAGATAGAACGTGAAACTACTTTATTGTGTCAAGTTTCAAGAAGCTAGCACAAACCGTGTTGGATTTAGAGTTCCAAATACGTCTATCAATATAGGAGAAAACAGAGTGAAACCTAAAAATTCAAACTGTTACAGGAAACGAACGCTTCAACATAGAAGAAGGAAATTTGGGGAACCAAGTCGCCTTAGTGTACTGATCATTACCTGAAAGTATCATCGAGTTTGGGTGGAAAAATATTTGCTGAGATTTCTGGAGATTCGTAATTTTGGGCAGCCTGGCAACTCCTTTCCATGAAAGTGTTTCTCGCCAGTCACTGCTTAGGGCTACATTAAGAGGAAAGAAAACGTAGAGATAGAACGTGAAACTACTTTATTGTGTCAAGTTTCAAAAAGCTAGCACAAACCGTGTTGGATTTAGAGTTCCAAATACATCTATCAATATAGGAGAAAAGAGAGTGAAACCTAAAAATTCAAACTGTTACTGGAAACGAACGCTTCAACATAGAAGAACGAAATTTGGGTAACCAAGTCGCCTTAGTGTACGTATCATTACCTGAAAGTATCATCCAGTTTGGGTGAAAAAATATTTGCTGAGATTTCTGGAGATTCGTAATTTTGGGAAGCCTGGCAACCCCTTTCCATGAAAGTGTTTCTCGCCAGTCACTGCTTAGGGCTACATCAAGAGGAAACAAAACATAGAGATAGAACGTGAAACTACTTTATTGTGTCAAGTTTCAAGAAGCTAGCACAAACCGTGTTGGATGTAGAGTTCCAAATACGTCTATCAATATAGGAGAAAACAGAGTGAAACCTAAAAATTCAAACTGTTACTGGAAACGAACGCTTCAACATAGAAGAACGAAATTTGGGGAACCAAGTCGCCTTAGTGTACTGATCATTACCTGAAAGTATCATCCAGTTTGGGTGAAAAAATATTTGCTGAGATTTCTGGAGATTTGTAATTTTGGGAAACCTGGCAACCCCTTTCCATGAAAGTGTTTCTCGCCAGTCACTGCTTAGGGCTACATCAAGAGGAAACAAAACATAGAGATAGAACGTGAAACTACTTTATTGTGTCAAGTTTCAAGAAGCTAGCACAAACCGTGTTGGATTCAGAGTTCCAAATACATCTATCAATATAGGAGAAAACAGAGTGAAACCTAAAAATTCAAACTGTTACTGGAAACGAACGCTTCAACATAGAAGAACAAAATTTGGGGAACCTAGTCGCCTTAGTGTACTGATCATTACCTGAAAGTATCATCCAGTTTGGGTGAAAAAATATTTGTTGAGATTTCTGGAGATTTGTAATTTTGGGAGGCCTGGCAACCCCTTTCCATGAAAGTTTTTCTCGCCAGTCACTGCTTAGGGCTACATCAAGAGGAAACAAAACATAGAGATAGAACGTGAAACTACTTTATTGTGTCAAGTTTCAAGAAGCTAGCACAAACCGTGTTGGATTTAGAGTTCCAAATACGTCTATCAATATAGGAGAAAACAGAGTGAAACCTAAAAATTCAAACTGTTACTGGAAACGAACGCTTCAACATAGAAGAAGGAAATTTGGGGAACCAAGTCGCCTTAGTGTACTTATCATTACCTGAAAGTATCATCCAGTTTGGGTGAAAAAATATTTGCTGAGATTTCTGGAGATTCGTAATTTTGGGCAGCCTGGCAACTCCTTTCCATGAAAGTGTTTCTCGCCAGTCCCTGCTTAGGGCTACATTAAGAGGAAAGAAAATGTAGAGATAGAACGTGAAACTACTTTATTGTGTCAAGTTTCAAGAAGCTAGCACAAACCGTGTTGGATTTAGAGTTCCAAATACGTCTATCAATATAGGAGAAAACAGAGTGAAACCTAAAAATTCATACTGTTACAGGAAAAGAACGCTTCAACATAGAAGAAGGAAATTTGGGGAACCAAGTTGCCTTAGTGTACTGATCATTACCTGAAAGTATCATACAGTTTGGGTGAAAAAATATTTGCTGAGATTTCTGGAGATTCGTAATTTTGGGCAGCCTGGCAACCCCTTTCCATGAAAGTGTTTCTCGCCAGTCACTGCCTAGGGCTATATCAAGAGGAAACAAAACATAGAGATAGAACGTGAAACTACTTTATTGTGTCAAGTTTCAAGAAGCTAGCACAAACCATGTTGGATGTAGAGTTCCAAATACATCTATCAATATAGGAGAAAACAGAGTGAAACCTAAAAATTCAAACTGTTACTGGAAACGAACACTTCAACATAGAAGAACGAAATTTGGGGAACCAAGTCGCCTTAGTGTACTTATCATTACCTGAAAGTATCATCCAGTTTGGGTGAAAAAATATTTGCTGAGATTTCTGGAGATTTGTAATTTTGGGAAACCGGGCAACCCCTTTCAATGAAAGTGTTTCTCGCCAGTCACTGCTTAGGGCTATATCAAGAGGAAACAAAACATAGAGATAGAACGTGAAACTACTTTATTGTGTCAAGTTTCAAGAAGCTAGCACAAACCGTGTTGGTTTTAGAGTTCCAAATACATCTATCAATATAGGAGAAAACAGAGTGAAACCTAAAAATTCAAACTGTTACAGGAAACGAACGCTTCAACATAGAAGAAGGAAATTTGGGGAACCAAGTCGCCTTAGTGTACTGATCATTACCTGAAAGTATCATCCAGTTAGGGTGAAAAAATATTTGCTGAGATTTCTGGAGATTCGTAATTTTGGGCAGCCTGGCAACCCCTTTCCATGAAAGTGTTTCTCGCCAGTCACTGCTTAGGGCTACATTAAGAGGAAAACAAACGTAGAGATAGAAAGTGATACTACTTTATTGTGTCAAGTTTCAAGAAGCTAGCACAAACCGTGTTGGATTTAGAGTTCCAAATACGTCTATCAATATAGGAGAAAACAGAGTGAAACCTGAAAATTCAAACTGTTACTGGAAACGAACGCTTCAACATAGAAGAACGAAATTTGGGGAACCAAGTCGCCTTAGTGTACTGATCATTACCTGAAAGTATCATCCAGTTTGGGTGGAAAAAAATTTGCTGAGATTTCTGGAGATTCGTAATTTTGGGAAGCCTGGCAACCCCTTTCCATGAAAGTGTTTCTCGCCAGTCACTGCTTAGGGCTACATCAAGAGGAAACAAAACATAGAGATAGAACGTGAAACTACTTTATTGTGTCAAGTTTCAAGAAGCTAGCACAAACCGTGTTGGATTTAGAGTTCCAAATACATCTATCAATATAGGAGAAAACAGAGTGAAACCTAAAAATTCAAACTGTTACTGGAAACGAACGCTTCAACATAGAAGAACGAAATTTGGGGAACCAAGTCGCCTTAGTGTACTGATCATTACCTGAAAGTATCATCCAGTTTGGGTGGAAAAATATTTGCTGAGATTTCTGGAGACTCGTAATTTTGGGAAGCCTGGCAACCCCTTTCCATGAAAGTGTTTCTCGCCAGTCACTGCTTAGGGCTACATCAAGAGGAAACAAAACATAGAGATAGAACGTGAAACTACTTTATTGTGTCAAGTTTCAAGAAGCTAGCACAAACCGTGTTGGATTTAGAGTTCCAAATACATCTATCAATATAGGAGAAAACAGAGTGAAACCTAAAAATTCAAACTGTTACTGGAAACGAACGCTTCAACATAGAAGAACGAAATTTGGGGAACCAAGTCGCCTTAGTGTACTTATCATTACCTGAAAGTATCATCCAGTTTGGGTGAAAAAATATTTGCTGAGATTTCTGGAGATTTGTAATTTTGGGAAACCGGGCAACCCCTTTCCATGAAAGTGTTTCTCGCCAGTCACTGCCTAGGGCTATATCAAGAGGAAACAAAACATAGAGATAGAACGTGAAACTACTTTATTGTGTCAAGTTTCAAGAAGCTAGCACAAACCGTGTTGGTTTTAGAGTTCCAAATACATCTATCAATATAGGAGAAAACAGAGTGAAACCTAAAAATTCAAACTGTTACAGGAAACGAACGCTTCAACATAGAAGAAGGAAATTTGGGGAACCAAGTCGCCTTAGTGTACTGATCATTACCTGAAAGTATCATCCAGTTAGGGTGAAAAAATATTTGCTGAGATTTCTGGAGATTCGTAATTTTGGGCAGCCTGGCAACCCCTTTCCATGAAAGTGTTTCTCGCCAGTCACTGCTTAGGGCTACATTAAGAGGAAAAAAAACGTAGAGATAGAAAGTGATACTACTTTACTGTGTCAGGTTTCAAGAAGCTAGCACAAACCGTGTTGGATTTAGAGTTCCAAATACGTCTATCAATATAGGAGAAAACAGAGTGAAACCTAAAAATTCAAACTGTTACTGGAAACGAACGCTTCAACATAGAAGAACGAAATTTGGGGAACCAAGTCGCCTTAGTGTACTGATCATTACCTGAAAGTATCATCCAGTTTGGGTGGAAAAATATTTGCTGAGATTTCTGGAGATTCGTAATTTTGGGAAGCCTGGCAACCCCTTTCCATGAAAGTGTTTCTCGCCAGTCACTGCTTAGGGCTACATCAAGAGGAAACAAAACATAGAGATAGAACGTGAAACTACTTTATTGTGTCAAGTTTCAAGAAGCTAGCACAAACCGTGTTGGATTTAGAGTTCCAAATACATCTATCAATATAGGAGAAAACAGAGTGAAACCTAAAAATTCAAACTGTTACTGGAAACGAACGCTTCAACATAGAAGAACGAAATTTGGGGAACCAAGTCGCCTTAGTGTACTGATCATTACCTGAAAGTATCATCCAGTTTGGGTGGAAAAATATTTGCTGAGATTTCTGGAGATTCGTAATTTTGGGAAGCCTGGCAACCCCTTTCCATGAAAGTGTTTCTCGCCAGTCACTGCTTAGGGCTACATCAAGAGGAAACCAAACATAGAGATAGAACGTGAAACTACTTTATTGTGTCAAGTTTCAAGAAGCTAGCACAAACCGTGTTGGATTTAGAGTTCCAAATACATCTATCAATATAGGAGAAAACAGAGTGAAACCTAAAAATTCAAACTGTTACTGGAAACGAACGCTTCAACATAGAAGAACGAAATTTGGGGAACCAAGTCGCCTTAGTGTACTTATCATTACCTGAAAGTATCATCCAGTTTGGGTGAAAAAATATTTGCTGAGATTTCTGGAGATTTGTAATTTTGGGAAACCTGGCAACCCCTTTCCATGAAAGTGTTTCTCGCCAGTCACTGCTTAGGGCTATATCAAGAGGAAACAAAACATAGAGATAGAACGTGAAACTACTTTATTGTGTCAAGTTTCAGGAAGCTAGCACAAACCGTGTTGGATTTAGAGTTCCAAATACATCTATCAATATAGGAGAAAACAGAGTGAAACCTAAAAATTCAAACTGTTACAGGAAACGAACGCTTCAACATAGAAGAAGGAAATTTGGGGAACCAAGTCGCCTTAGTGTACTGATCATTACCTGAAAGTATCATCCAGTTTGGGTGAAAAAATATTTGCTGAGATTTCTGGAGATTCGTAATTTTGGGCAGTCTGGCAACTCCTTTCCATGAAAGTGTTTCTCGCCAGTCACTGCTTAGGGCTACATTAAGAGGAAAGAAAACGTAGAGATAGAACGTGAAACTACTTTATTGTGTCAAGTTTCAAGAAGCTAGCACAAACCGTGTTGGATTCAGAGTTCCAAATACATCTATCAATATAGGAGAAAACAGAGTGAAACCTAAAAATTCAAACTGTTACTGGAAACGAACGCTTCAACATAGAAGAACAAAATTTGGGGACCCTAGTCGCCTTAGTGTACTGATCATTACCTGAAAGTATCATCCAGTTTGGGTGAAAAAATATTTGTTGAGATTTCTGGAGATTTGTAATTTTGGGAAGCCTGGCAACCCCTTTCCATGAAAGTTTTTCTCGCCAGTCACTGCTTAGGGCTACATCAAGAGGAAACAAAACATAGAGATAGAACGTGAAACTACTTTATTGTGTCAAGTTTCAAGAAGCTAGCACAAACCGTGTTGGATTTAGAGTTCCAAATACGTCTATCAATATAGAAGAAAACAGAGTGAAACCTAAAAATTCAAACTGTTACTGGAAACGAACGCTTCAACATAGAAGAACGAAATTTGGGGAACCAAGTCGCCTTAGTGTACTTATCATTACCTGAAAGTATCATCCAGTTTGGGTGAAAAAATATTTGCTGAGATTTCTGGAGATTTGTAATTTTGGGAAACCTGGCAACCCCTTTCCATGAAAGTGTTTCTTGCCAGTCACTGCTTAGGGCTATATCAAGAGGAAACAAAACATAGAGATAGAACGTGAAACTACTTTATTGTGTCAAGTTTCAAGAAGCTAGCACAAACCGTGTTGGATGTAGAGTTCCAAATACATCTATCAATATAGGAGAAAACAGAGTGAAACCTAAAAATTCAAACTGTTACTGGAAACGAACGCTTCAACATAGAAGAACGAAATTTGGGGAACCAAGTCGCCTTAGTGTACTTATCATTACCTGAAAGTATCATCCAGTTTGGGTGAAAAAATATTTGCTGAGATTTCTGGAGATTTGTAATTTTGGGAAACCGGGCAACCCCTTTCCATGAAAGTGTTTCTCGCCAGTCACTGCTTAGGGCTATATCAAGAGGAAACAAAACATAGAGATAGAACGTGAAACTACTTTATTGTGTCAAGTTTCAAGAAGCTAGCACAAACCGTGTTGGTTTTAGAGTTCCAAATACATCTATCAATATAGGAGAAAACAGAGTGAAACCTAAAAATTCAAACTGTTACAGGAAACGAACGCTTCAACATAGAAGAAGGAAATTTGGGGAACCAAGTCGCCTTAGTGTACTTATCATTACCTGAAAGTATCATCCAGTTAGGGTGAAAAAATATTTGCTGAGATTTCTGGAGATTCGTAATTTTGGGCAGCCTGGCAACCCCTTTCCATGAAAGTGTTTCTCGCCAGTCACTGCTTAGGGCTACATTAAGAGGAAAAAAAACGTAGAGATAGAACGTGATACTACTTTATTGTGTCAAGTTTCAAGAAGCTAACACAAACCGTGTTGGATTTAGAGTTCCAAATACGTCTATCAATATAGGAGAAAACAGAGTGAAACCTAAAAATTCAAACTGTTACTGGAAACGAACGCTTCAACATAGAAGAACGAAATTTGGGGAACCAAGTCGCCTTAGTGTACTGATCATTACCTGAAAGTATCATCCATTTGGGTGGAAAAATATTTGCTGAGATTTCTGGAGATTCGTAATTTTGGGAAGCCTGGCAACCCCTTTCCATGAAAGTGTTTCTCGCCAGTCACTGCTTAGGGCTACATCAAGAGGAAACAAAACATAGAGATAGAACGTGAAACTACTTTATTGTGTCAAGTTTCAAGAAGCTAGCACAAACCGTGTGGATTTAGAGTTCCAAATACATCTATCAATATAGGAGAAAACAGAGTGAAACCTAAAAATTCAAACTGTTACTGGAAACGAACGCTTCAACATAGAAGAACGAAATTTGGGGAACCAAGTCGCCTTAGTGTACTTATCATTACCTGAAAGTATCATCCAGTTTGGGTGAAAAAATATTTGCTGAGATTTCTGGAGATTTGTAATTTTGGGAAACCTGGCAACCCCTTTCCATGAAAGAGTTTCTCGCCAGTCACTGCTTAGGGCTATATCAAGAGGAAACAAAACATAGAGATAGAACGTTAAACTACTTTATTGTGTCAAGTTTCAAGAAGCTAGCACAAACCGTGTTGGATTTAGAGTTCCAAATACATCTATCAATATAGGAGAAAACAGAGTGAAACCTAAAAATTCAAACTGTTACAGGAAACGAACGCTTCAACATAGAAGAAGGAAATTTGGGGAACCAAGTCGCCTTAGTGTACTGATCATTACCTGAAAGTATCATCCAGTTTGGGTGAAAAAATATTTGCTGAGATTTCTGGAGATTCGTAATTTTGGGCAGCCTGGCAACTCCTTTCCATGAAAGTGTTTCTCGCCAGTCACTGCTTAGGGCTACATTAAGAGGAAAGAAAACGTAGAGATAGAACGTGAAACTACTTTATTGTGTCAAGTTTCAAGAAGCTAGCACAAACCGTGTTGGATTCAGAGTTCCAAATACATCTATCAATATAGGAGAAAACAGAGTGAAACCTAAAAATTCAAACTGTTACTGGAAACGAACGCTTCAACATAGAAGAACAAAATTTGGGGCACCTAGTCGCCTTAGTGTACTGATCATTACCTGAAAGTATCATCCAGTTTGGGTGAAAAAATATTTGTTGAGATTTCTGGAGATTTGTAATTTTGGGAAACCGGGCAACCCCTTTCCATGAAAGTTTTTCTCGCCAGTCACTGCTTAGGGCTACATCAAGAGGAAACAAAACATAGAGATAGAACGTGAAACTACTTTATTGTGTCAAGTTTCAAGAAGCTAGCACAAACCGTGTTGGATTTAGAGTTCCAAATACGTCTATCAATATAGGAGAAAACAGAGTGAAACCTAAAAATTCAAACTGTTACTGGAAACGAACGCTTCAACATAGAAGAAGGAAATTTGGGGAACCAAGTCGCCTTAGTGTACTGATCATTACCTGAAAGTATCATCCAGTTTGGGTGAAAAAATATTTGCTGAGATTTCTGGAGATTCGTAATTTTGGGCAGCCTGGCAACCCCTTTCCATGAAAGTGTTTCTCGCCAGTCACTGCTTAGGGCTACATCAAGAGGAAACAAAACATAGAGATAGAACATGAAACTACTTTATTGTGTCAAGTTTCAAGAAGCTAGCACAAACCGTGTTGGATGTAGAGTTCCAAATACATCTATCAATATAGGAGAAAACAGAGTGAAACCTAAAAATTCAAACTGTTAC
Organism: Spermophilus citellus; assembly: GCF_964194105.1. Taxonomy (NCBI): domain Eukaryota; kingdom Metazoa; phylum Chordata; class Mammalia; order Rodentia; family Sciuridae; genus Spermophilus; species Spermophilus citellus. The sequence goes on from NC_138195.1 coordinate 8,552,185, forward strand.
TGGAAACGAACGCTTCAACATAGAAGAACAAAATTTGGGGAACCAAGTCGCCTTAGTGTACTTATCATTACCTGAAAGTATCATCCAGTTTGGGTGAAAAAATATTGGCTGAGATTTCTGGAGATTTGTAATTTTGGGAAACCGGGCAACCCCTTTCCATGAAAGTGTTTCTCGCCAGTCACTGCTTAGGGCTATATCAAGAGGAAACAAAACATAGAGATAGAACGTGAAACTACTTTATTGTGTCATGTTTCAAGAAGCTAGCACAAACCGTGTTGGATGTAGAGTTCCAAATACATCTATCAATATAGGAGAAACAGAGTGAAACCTAAAAATTCAAACTGTTACAGAAAAAGAACGCTTCAACATAGAAGAAGGAAATTTGGGGAACCAAGTCGCCTTAGTGTACTGATCATTACCTGAAAGTATCATCCAGTTAGGGTGAAAAAATATTTGCTGAGATTTCTGGAGATTCGTAATTTTGGGCAGCCTGGCAACCCCTTTCCATGAAAGTGTTTCTCGCCAGTCACTGCTTAGGGCTACATTAAGAGGAAAAAAAACGTAGAGATAGAACGTGATACTACTTTATTGTATCAAGTTTCAAGAAGCTAGCACAAACCGTGTTGGATTTAGAGTTCCAAATACGTCTATCAATATAGGAGAAAACAGAGTGAAACCTAAAAATTCAAACTGTTACTGGAAACGAACGCTTCAACATAGAAGAACGAAATTTGGGGAACCAAGTCGCCTTAGTGTACTGATCATTACCTGAAAGTATCATCCAGTTTTTGTGGAAAAATATTTGCTGAGATTTCTGGAGATTCGTAATTTTGGGAAGCCTGGCAACCCCTTTCCATGAAAGTGTTTCTCGCCAGTCACTGCTTAGGGCTACATCAAGAGGAAACAAAACATAGAGATAGAACGTGAAACTACTTTATTGTGTCAAGTTTCAAGAAGCTAGCACAAACCGTGTTGGATTTAGAGTTCCAAATACATCTATCAATATAGGAGAAAACAGAGTGAAACCTAAAAATTCAAACTGTTACAGGAAACGAATGCTTCAACATAGAAGAAGGAAATTTGGGGAACCAAGTCGCCTTAGTGTACTGATCATTACCTGAAAGTATCATCCAGTTTGGGTGAAAAAATATTTGCTGAGATTTCTGGAGATTTGTAATTTTGGGCAGCCTGGCAACCCCTTTCCATGAAAGTGTTTCTCGCCAGTCACTGCTTAGGGCTACATTAAGAGGAAAGCAAACGTAGAGATAGAACGTGAAACTACTTTATTGTGTCAAGTTTCAAGAAGCTAGCACAAACCGTGTTGGATTCAGAGTTCCAAATACATCTATCAATATAGGAGAAAACAGAGTGAAACCTAAAAATTCAAACTGTTACTGGAAACGAACGCTTCAACATAGAAGAACAAAATTTGGGGAACCTATTCGCCTTAGTGTACTGATCATTACCTGAAAGTATCATCCAGTTTGGGTGAAAAAATATTTGTTGAGATTTCTGGAGATTTGTAATTTTGGGAAACCGGGCAACCCCTTTCCATGAAAGTTTTTCTCGCCAGTCACTGCTTAGGGCTACATCAAGAGGAAACAAAACATAGAGATAGAACGATAAACTACTTTATTGTGTCAAGTTTCAAGAAGCTAGCACAAACCGTGTTGGATTTAGAGTTCCAAATTCGTCTATCAATATAGGAGAAAACAGAGTGAAACCTAAAAATTCAAACTGTTACTGGAAACGAACGCTTCAACATAGAAGAAGGAAATTTGGGGAACCAAGTCGCCTTAGTGTACTGATCATTACCTGAAAGTATCATCCAGTTTGGGTGAAAAAATATTTGCTGAGATTTCTGGAGATTCGTAATTTTGGGCAGCCTGGCAACCCCTTTCCATGAAAGTGTTTCTCGCCAGTCACTGCTTAGGGCTACATCAAGAGGAAACAAAACATAGAGATAGAACATGAAACAACTTTATTGTGTCAAGTTTCAAGAAGCTAGCACAAACCGTGTTGGATGTAGAGTTCCAAATACATCTATCAATATAGGAGAAAACAGAGTGAAACCTAAAAATTCAAACTGTTACTGGAAACAAACGCTTCAACATAGAAGAACAAAATTTGGGGAACCAAGTCGCCTTAGTGTACTTATCATTACCTGAAAGTATCATCCAGTTTGGGTGAAAAAATATTTGCTGAGATTTCTGGAGATTTGTAATTTTGGGAAACCTGGCAACCCCTTTCCATGAAAGTGTTTCTCGCCAGTCACTGCTTAGGGCTATATCAAGAGGAAACAAAACATAGAGATAGAACGTGAAACTACTTTATTGTGTCAAGTTTCAAGAAGCTAGCACAAACCGTGTTGGATGTAGAGTTCCAAATACATCTATCAATATAGGAGAAACAGAGTGAAACCTAAAAATTCAAACTGTTACAGAAAAAGAACGCTTCAACATAGAAGAAGGAAATTTGGGGAACCAAGTTGCCTTAGTGTACTGATCATTACCTGAAAGTATCATCCAGTTTGGGTGAAAAAATATTTGCTGAGATTTCTGGAGATTTGTAATTTTGGGCAGCCTGGCAACCCCTTTCCATGAAAGTGTTTCTCGCCAGTCACTGCTTAGGGCTACATCAAGAGGAAACAAAACATAGAGATAGAACGTGAAACTACTTTATTGTGTCAAGTTTCAAGAAGCTAGCACAAACCGTGTTGGATGTAGAGTTCCAAATACATCTATCAATATAGGAGAAAACAGAGTGAAACCTAAAAATTCAAACTGTTACTGGAAACGAACGCTTCAACATAGAAGAACGAAATTTGGGGAACCAAGTCGCCTTAGTGTACGTATCATTACCTGAAAGTATCATCCAGTTTGGGTGAAAAAATATTTGCTGAGATTTCTGGAGATTTGTAATTTTGGGAAACCTGGCAACCCCTTTCCATGAAAGTGTTTCTCGCCAGTCACTGCTTAGGGCTATATCAAGAGGAAACAAAACATAGAGATAGAACGTGAAACTACTTTATTGTGTCAAGTTTCAAGAAGCTAGCACAAACCGTGTTGGATGTAGAGTTCCAAATACATCTATCAATATAGGAGAAAAGAGTGAAACCTAAAAATTCAAACTGTTACTGGAAACGAACGCTTCAACATAGAAGAACGAAATTTGGGGAACCAAGTCGCCTTAGTGTACTTATCATTACCTGAAAGTATCATCCAGTTTGGGTGAAAAAATATTTGCTGAGATTTCTGGAGATTTGTAATTTTGGGAAACCTGGCAACCCCTTTCCATGAAAGTGTTTCTCGCCAGTCACTGCTTAGGGCTATATCAAGAGGAAACAAAACATAGAGATAGAACGTGAAACTACTTTATTGTGTCAAGTTTCAAGAAGCTAGCACAAACCGTGTTGGATTTAGAGTTCCAAATACGTCTATCAATATAGGAGAAAACAGAGTGAAACCTAAAAATTCAAACTGTTACTGGAAACGAACGCTTCAACATAGAAGAACGAAATTTGGGGAACCAAGTCGCCTTAGTGTACTGATCATTACCTGAAAGTATCATCCAGTTTGGGTGGAAAAATATTTGCTGAGATTTCTGGAGATTCGTAATTTTGGGAAGCCTGGCAACCCCTTTCCATGAAAGTGTTTCTCGCCAGTCACTGCTTAGGGCTACATCAAGATGAAACAAAACATAGAGATAGAACGTGAAACTACTTTATTGTGTCAAGTTTCAAGAAGCTAGCACAAACCGTGTTGGATTTAGAGTTCCAAATACATCTATCAATATAGGAGAAAACAGAGTGAAACCTAAAAATTCAAACTGTTACTGGAAACGAACGCTTCAACATAGAAGAACGAAATTTGGGGAACCAAGTCGCCTTAGTGTACTGATCATTACCTGAAAGTATCATCCAGTTTGGGTGGAAAAATATTTCCTGAGATTTCTGGAGATTCGTAATTTTGGGAAGCCTGGCAACCCCTTTCCATGAAAGTGTTTCTCGCCAGTCACTGCTTAGGGCTACATCAAGAGGAAACAAAACATAGAGATAGAACGTGAAACTACTTTATTGTGTCAAGTTTCAAGAAGCTAGCACAAACCGTGTTGGATTTAGAGTTCCAAATACATCTATCAATATAGGAGAAAACAGAGTGAAACCTAAAAATTCAAACTGTTACCGGAAACGAACGCTTCAACATAGAAGAACGAAATTTGGGGAACCAAGTCGCCTTAGTGTACTTATCATTACCTGAAAGTATCATCCAGTTTGGGTGAAAAAATATTTGCTGAGATTTCTGGAGATTCGTAATTTTGGGCAGCCTGGCAACCCCTTTCCATGAAAGTGTTTCTCGCCAGTCACTGCTTAGGGCTACATTAAGAGGAAAAAAAACGTAGAGATAGAACGTGATACTACTTTATTGTGTCAAGTTTCAAGAAGCTAGCACAAACCGTGTTGGATTCAGAGTTCCAAATACATCTATCAATATAGGAGAAAACAGAGTGAAACCTAAAAATTCAAACTGTTACTGGAAACGAACGCTTCAACATAGAAGAACAAAATTTGGGGAACCTAGTCGCCTTAGTGTACTGATCATTACCTGAAAGTATCATCCAGTTTGGGTGAAAAAATATTTGTTGAGATTTCTGGAGATTTGTAATTTTGGGAAGCCTGGCAACCCCTTTCCATGAAAGTTTTTCTCGCCAGTCACTGCTTAGGGCTACATTAAGAGGAAACAAAACATAGAGATAGAACGTGAAACTACTTTTTTGTGTCAAGTTTCAAGAAGCTAGCACAAACCGTGTTGGATTTAGAGTTCCAAATACGTCTATCAATATAGGAGAAAACAGAGTGAAACCTAAAAATTCAAACTGTTACTGGAAACGAACGCTTCAACATAGAAGAAGGAAATTTGGGGAACCAAGTCGCCTTAGTGTACTGATCATTACCTGAAAGTATCATCCAGTTTGGGTGAAAAAATATTTGCTGAGATTTCTGGAGATTCGTAATTTTGGGCAGCCTGGCAACCCCTTTCCATGAAAGTGTTTCTCGCCAGTCACTGCTTAGGGCTACATCAAGAGGAAACAAAACATAGAGATAGAACGTGAAACTACTTTATTGTGTCAAGTTTCAAGAAGCTAGCACAAACCGTGTTGGATTTAGAGTTCCAAATACATCTATCAATATAGGAGAAAACAGAGTGAAACCTAAAAATTCAAACTGTTACTGGAAACGAACGCTTCAACATAGAAGAACGAAATTTGGGGAACCAAGTCGCCTTAGTGTACTTATCATTACCTGAAAGTATCATCCAGTTTGGGTGAAAAAATATTTGCTGAGATTTCTGGAGATTTGTAATTTTGGGAAACCTGGCAACCCCTTTCCATGAAAGTGTTTCTCGCCAGTCACTGCTTAGGGCTATATCAAGAGGAAACAAAACATAGAGATAGAATGTGAAACTACTTTATTGTGTCAAGTTTCAAGAAGTTAGCACAAACCGTGTTGGATTTAGAGTTCCAAATACATCTATCAATATAGGAGAAACAGAGTGAAACCTAAAAATTCAAACTGTTACAGGAAAAGAACGCTTCAACATAGAAGAAGGAAATTTTGGGAACCAAGTTGCCTTAGTGTACTGATCATTACCTGAAAGTATCATCCAGTTTGGGTGAAAAAATATTTGCTGAGATTTCTGGAGATTCGTAATTTTGGGCAGCCTGGCAACCCCTTTCCATGAAAGTGTTTCTCGCCAGTCACTGCTTAGGGCTACATTAAGAGGAAACAAAACGTAGAGATAGAACGTGAAACTACTTTATTGTGTCAAGTTTCAAGAAGCTAGCACAAACCGTGTTGGATTTAGAGTTCCAAATACATCTATCAATATAGGAGAAAACAGAGTGAAACCTAAAAATTCAAACTGTTACTGGAAACGAACGCTTCAACATAGAAGAACGAAATTTGGGGAACCAAGTCGCCTTAGTGTATGTATCATTACCTGAAAGTATCATCCAGTTTGGGTGAAAAAATATTTGCTGAGATTTCTGGAGATTCGTAATTTTGGGCAGCCTGGCAACCCCTTTCCATGAAAGTGTTTCTCGCCAGTCACTGCTTAGGGCTACATCAAGAGGAAACAAAACATAGAGATAGAACGTGAAACTACTTTATTGTGTCAAGTTTCAAGAAGCTAGCACAAACCGTGTTGGATTTAGAGTTCCAAATACATCTATCAATATAGGAGAAAACAGAGTGAAACCTAAAAATTCAAACTGTTACTGGAAACGAACGCTTCAACATAGAAGAACGAAATTTGGGGAACCAAGTCGCCTTAGTGTACTTATCATTACCTGAAAGTATCATCCAGTTTGGGTGAAAAAATATTTGCTGAGATTTCTGGAGATTTGTAATTTTGGGAAACCTGGCAACCCCTTTCCATGAAAGTGTTTCTTGCCAGTCACTGCTTAGGGCTATATCAAGAGGAAACAAAACACAGAGATAGAACGTGAAACTACTTTATTGTGTCAAGTTTCAAGAAGCTAGCACAAACCGTGTTGGATGTAGAGTTCCAAATACATCTATCAATATAGGAGAAAACAGAGTGAAACCTGAAAATTCAAACTGTTACTGGAAACGAACGCTTCAACATAGAAGAACGAAATTTGGGGAACCAAGTCGCCTTAGTGTACTTATCATTACCTGAAAGTATCATCCAGTTTGGGTGAAAAAATATTTGCTGAGATTTCTGGAGATTTGTAATTTTGGGAAACCCGGCAACCCCTTTCCATGAAAGTGTTTCTCGCCAGTCACTGCCTAGGGCTATATCAAGAGGAAACAAAACATAGAGATAGAACGTGAAACTACTTTATTGTGTCAAGTTTCAAGAAGCTAGCACAAACCGTGTTGGTTTTAGAGTTCCAAATACATCTATCAATATAGGAGAAAACAGAGTGAAACCTAAAAATTCAAACTGTTACAGGAAACGAACGCTTCAACATAGAAGAAGGAAATTTGGGGAACCAAGTCGCCTTAGTGTACTGATCATTACCTGAAAGTATCATCCAGTTAGGGTGAAAAAATATTTGCTGAGATTTCTGGAGATTCGTAATTTTGGGCAGCCTGGCAACCCCTTTCCATGAAAGTGTTTCTCGCCAGTCACTGCTTAGGGCTACATTAAGAGGAAAAAAAACGTAGAGATAGAACGTGATACTACTTTATTGTGTCAAGTTTCAAGAAGCTAGCACAAACCGTGTTGGATTTAGAGTTCCAAATACGTCTATCAATATAGGAGAAAACAGAGTGAAACCTAAAAATTCAAACTGTTACTGGAAACGAACGCTTCAACATAGAAGAACGTAATTTGGGGAACCAAGTCGCCTTAGTGTACTGATCATTACCTGAAAGTATCATCCAGTTTGGGTGGAAAAATATTTGCTGAGATTTCTGGAGATTCGTAATTTTGGGAAGCCTGGCAACCCCTTTCCATGAAAGTGTTTCTCGCCAGTCACTGCTTAGGGCTACATCAAGAGGAAACAAAACATAGAGATAGAACGTGAAACTACTTTATTGTGTCAAGTTTCAAGAAGCTAGCACAAACCGTGTTGGATTTAGAGTTCCAAATACATCTATCAATATAGGAGAAAACAGAGTGAAACCTAAAAATTCAAACTGTTACTGGAAACGAACGCTTCAACATAGAAGAAGGAAATTTGGGGAACCAAGTCGCCTTAGTGTACTGATCATTACCTGAAAGTATCATCCAGTTTGGGTGGAAAAATATTTGCTGAGATTTCTGGAGATTCGTAATTTTGGGAAGCCTGGCAACCCCTTTCCATGAAAGTGTTTCTCGCCAGTCACTGCTTAGGGCTACATCAAGAGGAAACAAAACATAGAGATAGAACGTGAAACTACTTTATTGTGTCAAGTTTCAAGAAGCTAGCACAAACCGTGTTGGATTTAGAGTTCCAAATACATCTATCAATATAGGAGAAAACAGAGTGAAACCTAAAAATTCAAACTGTTACTGGAAACGAACGCTTCAACATAGAAGAACGAAATTTGGGGAACCAAGTCGCCTTAGTGTACTGATCATTACCTGAAAGTATCATCCAGTTTGGGTGAAAAAATATTTGCTGAGATTTCTGGAGATTTGTAATTTTGGGAAACCTGGCAACCCCTTTCCATGAAAGTGTTTCTCGCCAGTCACTGCTTAGGGCTACATCAAGAGGAAACAAAACATAGAGATAGAACGTGAAACTACTTTATTGTGTCAAGTTTCAAGAAGCTAGCACAAACCGTGTTGGATTCAGAGTTCCAAATACATCTATCAATATAGGAGAAAACAGAGTGAAACCTAAAAATTCAAACTGTTACTGGAAACGAACGCTTCAACATAGAAGAACAAAATTTGGGGAACCTAGTCGCCTTAGTGTACTGATCGTTACCTGAAAGTATCATCCAGTTTGGGTGAAAAAATATTTGCTGAGATTTCTGGAGATTCGTAATTTTGGGCAGCCTGGCAACCCCTTTCCATGAAAGTGTTTCTCGCCAGTCACTGCTTAGGGCTACATCAAGAGGAAACAAAACATAGAGATAGAACGTGAAACTACTTTATTGTGTCAAGTTTCAAGAAGCTAGCACAAACCGTGTTGGATTTAGAGTTCCAAATACGTCTATCAATATAGGAGAAAACAGAGTGAAACCTAAAAATTCAAACTGTTACTGGAAACGAACGCTTCAACATAGAAGAACGAAATTTGGGGAACCAAGTCGCCTTAGTGTACTTATCATTACCTGAAAGTATCATCCAGTTTGGGTGAAAAAATATTTGCTGAGATTTCTGGAGATTTGTAATTTTGGGAAACCTGGCAACCCCTTTCCATGAAAGTGATTCTTGCCAGTCACTGCTTAGGGCTATATCAAGAGGAAACAAAACATAGAGATAGAACGTGAAACTACTTTATTGTGTCAAGTTTCAAAAAGCTAGCACAAACCGTGTTGGATGTAGAGTTCCAAATACATCTATCAATATAGGAGAAAACAGAGTGAAACCTAAAAATTCAAACTGTTACTGGAAACAAACGCTTCAAATTAGAAGAACGAAATTTGGGGAACCAAGTCGCCTTAGTGTACTTATCATTACCTGAAAGTATCATCCAGTTTGGGTGGAAAAATATTTGCTGAGATTTCTGGAGATTTGTAATTTTGGGAAACCGGGCAACCCCTTTCCATGAAAGTGTTTCTCGCCAGTCACTGCTTAGGGCTATATCAAGAGGAAACAAAACATAGAGATAGAACGTGAAACTACTTTATTGTGTCAAGTTTCAAGAAGCTAGCACAAACCGTGTTGGTTTTAGAGTTCCAAATACATCTATCAATATAGGAGAAAACAGAGTGAAACCTAAAAATTCAAACTGTTACAGGAAACGAACGCTTCAACATAGAAGAAGGAAATTTGGGGAACCAAGTCGCCTTAGTGTACTGATCATTACCTGAAAGTATCATCCAGTTAGGGTGAAAAAATATTCGCTGAGATTTCTGGAGATTCGTAATTTTGGGCAGCCTGGCAACCCCTTTCCATGAAAGTGTTTCTCGCCAGTCACTGCTTAGGGCTACATTAAGAGGAAAAAAAACGTAGAGATAGAAAGTGATACTACTTTATTGTGTCAAGTTTCAAGAAGCTAGCACAAACCGTGTTGGATTTAGAGTTCCAAATACGTCTATCAATATAGGAGAAAACAGAGTGAAACCTAAAAATCAAACTGTTACTGGAAACGAATGCTTCAACATAGAAGAACAAAATTTGGGGAACCAAGTCGCCTTAGTCTACTGATCATTACCTGAATGTATCATCCAGTTTGGGTGGAAAAATATTTGCTGAGATTTCTGGAGATTCGTAATTTTGGGAAGCCTGGCAACCCCTTTCCATGAAAGTGTTTCTCGCCAGTCACTGCTTAGGGCTACATCAAGAGGAAACAAAACATAGAGATAGAACGTGAAACTACTTTATTGTGTCAAGTTTCAAGAAGCTAGCACAAACCGTGTTGGATTTAGAGTTCCAAATACATCTATCAATATAGGAGAAAACAGAGTGAAACCTAAAAATTCAAACTGTTACTGGAAACGAACGCTTCAACATAGAAGAACGAAATTTGGGGAACCAAGTCGCCTTAGTGTACTGATCATTACCTGAAAGTATCATCCAGTTTGGGTGGAAAAATATTTGCTGAGATTTCTGGAGATTCGTAATTTTGGGAAGCCTGGCAACCCCTTTCCATGAAAGTGTTTCTCGCCAGTCACTGCTTAGGGCTACATCAAGAGGAAACAAAACATAGAGATAGAACGTGAAATTACTTTATTGTGTCAAGTTTCAGGAAGCTAGCACAAACCGTGTTGGATTTAGAGTTCCAAATACATCTATCAATATATGAGAAAACAGAGTGAAACCTAAAAATTCAAACTGTTACAGGAAACGAACGCTTCAACATAGAAGAAGCAAATTTGGGGAACCAAGTCGCCTTAGTGTACTGATCATTACCTGAAAGTATCATCCAGTTTGGGTGAAAAAAATATTTGCTGAGATTTCTGGAGATTCGTAATTTTGGGCAGCCTGGCAACTCCTTTCCATGAAAGTGTTTCTCGCCAGTCACTGCTTAGGGCTACATTAAGAGGAAAGAAAACGTAGAGATAGAACGTGAAACTACTTTATTGTGTCAAGTTTCAAGAAGCTAGCACAAACCGTGTTGGATTCAGAGTTCCAAATACATCTATCAATATAGGAGAAAACAGAGTGAAACCTAAAAATTCAAACTGTTACTGGAAACGAACGCTTCAACATAGAAGAACAAAATTTGGGGAACCTAGTCGCCTTAGTGTACTGATCATTACCTGAAAGTATCATCCAGTTTGGGTGAAAAAATATTTGTTGAGATTTCTGGAGATTTGTAATTTTGGGAAGCCTGGCAACCCCTTTCCATGAAAGTTTTTCTCGCCAGTCACTGCTTAGGGCTACATCAAGAGGAAACAAAACATAGAGATAGAACGTGAAACTACTTTATTGTGTCAAGTTTCAAGAAGCTAGCACAAACCGTGTTGGATTTAGAGTTCCAAATACGTCTATCAATATAGGAGAAAACAGAGTGAAACCTAAAAATTCAAACTGTTACTGGAAACGAACGCTTCAACATAGAAGAACGAAATTTGGGGAACCAAGTCGCCTTAGTGTACTTATCATTACCTGAAAGTATCATCCAGTTTGGGTGAAAAAATATTTGCTGAGATTTCTGGAGATTTGTAATTTTGGGAAACCTGGCAACCTTTTTCCATGAAAGTGTTTCTTGCCAGTCACTGCTTAGGGCTATATCAAGAGGAAAGAAAACATAGAGATAGAACGTGAAACTACTTTATTGTGTCAAGTTTCAAGAAGCTAGCACAAACCGTGTTGGATGTAGAGTTCCAAATACATCTATCAATATAGGAGAAAACAGAGTGAAACCTAAAAATTCAAACTGTTACTGGAAACGAACGCTTCAACATAGAAGAACGAAATTTGGGGAACCAAGTCGCCTTAGTGTACTTATCATTACCTGAAAGTATCATCCAGTTTGGGTGAAAAAATATTTGCTGAGATTTCTGGAGATTTGTAATTTGGGGAAACCGGGCAACCCCTTTCCATGAAAGTGTTTCTCGCCAGTCACTGCTTAGGGCTATATCAAGAGGAAACAAAACATAGAGATAGAACGTGAAACTACTTTATTGTGTCATGTTTCAAGAAGCTAGCACAAACCGTGTTGGTTTTAGAGTTCTAAATACATCTATCAATATAGGAGAAAACAGAGTGAAACCTAAAAATTCAAACTGTTACAGGAAACGAACGCTTCAACATAGAAGAACGAAATTTGGGGAACCAAGTCGCCTTAGTGTACTGATCATTACCTGAAAGTATCATCCAGTTTTTGTGGAAAAATATTTGCTGAGATTTCTGGAGATTCGTAATTTTGGGAAGCCTGGCAACCCCTTTCCATGAAAGTGTTTCTCGCCAGTCACTGCTTAGGGCTACATCAAGAGGAAACAAAACGTAGAGATAGAACGTGAAACTACTTTATTGTGTCAAGTTTCAAGAAGCTAGCACAAACCGTGTTGGAATTAGAGTTCCAAATACATCTATCAATATAGGAGAAAACAGACTGAAACCTAAAAATTCAAACTGTTACTGGAAACGAACGCTTCAACATAGAAGAACGAAATTTGGGGAACCAAGTCGCTTAGTGTACTTATCATTACCTGAAAGTATCATCCAGTTTGGGTGAAAAAATATTTGCTGAGATTTCTGGAGATTTGTAATTTTGGGAAACCTGGCAACCCCTTTCCATGAAAGTGTTTCTCGCCAGTCACTGCTTAGGGCTATATCAAGAGGAAACAAAACATAGAGATAGAACGTGAAACTACTTTATTGTGTCAAGTTTCAAGAAGCTAGCACAAACCGTGTTGGATTTAGAGTTCCAAATACATCTATCAATATAGGAGAAAACAGAGTGAAACCTAAAAATTCAAACTGTTACAGGAAACGAACGCTTCAACATAGAAGAAGGAAATTTGGGGAACCAAGTCGCCTTAGTGTACTGATCATTACCTGAAAGTATCATCCAGTTTGGGTGAAAAAATATTTGCTGAGATTTCTGGAGATTCGTAATTTTGGGCAGCCTGGCAACTCCTTTCCATGAAAGTGTTTCTCGCCAGTCACTGCTTAGGGCTACATTAAGAGGAAAGAAAACGTAGAGATAGAACGTGAAACTACTTTATTGTGTCAAGTTTCAAGAAGCTAGCACAAAGCGTGTTGGATTCAGAGTTCCAAATACATCTATCAATATAGGAGAAAACAGAGTGAAACCTAAAAATTCAAACTGTTACTGGAAACGAACGCTTCAACATAGAAGAACAAAATTTGGGGAACCTAGTCGCCTTAGTGTACTGATCATTACCTGAAAGTATCATCCAGTTTGGGTGAAAAAATATTTGTTGAGATTTCTGGAGATTTGTAATTTTGGGAAGCCTGGCAACCCCTTTCCATGAAAGTTTTTCTCGCCAGTCACTGCTTAGGGCTACATCAAGAGGAAACAAAACATAGAGATAGAACGTGAAACTACTTTATTGTGTCAAGTTTCAAGAAGCTAGCACAAACCGTGTTGGATTTAGAGTTCCAAATACATCTATCAATATAGGAGAAAACAGAGTGAAACCTAAAAATTCAAACTGTTACTGGAAACGAATGCTTCAACATAGAAGAAGGAAATTTGGGGAACCAAGTCGCCTTAGTGTACTGATCATTACCTGAAAGTATCATCCAGTTTGGGTGAAAAAATATTTGCTGAGATTTCTGGAGATTCGTAATTTTGGGCAGCCTGGCAACCCCTTTCCATGAAAGTGTTTCTCGCCAGTCACTGCTTAGGGCTACATCAAGAGGAAACAAAACATAGAGTTAGAACATGAAACTACTTTATTGTGTCAAGTTTCAAGAAGCTAGCACAAACCGTGTTGGATGTAGAGTTCCAAATACATCTATCAATATAGGAGAAAACAGAGTGAAACCTAAAAATTCAAACTGTTACTGGAAACGAACGCTTCAACATAGAAGAACAAAATTTGGGGAACCAAGTCGCCTTAGTGTACTTATCATTACCTGAAAGTATCATCCAGTTTGGGTGAAAAAATATTTGCTGAGATTTCTGGAGATTTGTAATTTTGGGAAACCTGGCAACCCCTTTCCATGAAAGTGTTTCTCGCCAGTCACTGCTTAGGGCTATATCAAGAGGAAACAAAACATAGAGATAGAACGTGAAACTACTTTATTGTGTCAAGTTTCAAGAAGCTAGCACAAACCGTGTTGGATTTAGAGTTCCAAATACATCTATCAATATAGGAGAAACAGAGTGAAACCTAAAAATTCAAACTGTTACAGAAAAAGAACGCTTCAACATAGAAGAAGGAAATTTGGGGAACCAAGTTGCCTTAGTGTACTGATCATTACCTGAAAGTATCATCCAGTTTGGGTGAAAAAATATTTGCTGAGATTTCTGGAGATTCGTAATTTTGGGCAGCCTGGCAACCCCTTTCCATGAAAGTGTTTCTCGCCAGTCACTGCTTAGGGCTACATCAAGAGGAAACAAAACATAGAGATAGAACGTGAAACTACTTTATTGTGTCAACTTTCAAGAAGCTAGCACAAACCGTGTTGGATGTAGAGTTCCAAATACATCTATCAATATAGGAGAAAACAGAGTGAAACCTAAAAATTCAAACTGTTACAGGAAACGAACGCTTCAACATAGAAGAAGGAAATTTGGGGAACCAAGTCGCCTTAGTGTACTGATCATTACCTGAAAGTATCATCCAGTTTGGGTGAAAAAATATTTGCTGAGATTTCTGGAGATTCGTAATTTTGGGCAGCCTGGCAACTCCTTTCCATGAAAGTGTTTCTCGCCAGTCACTGCTTAGGGCTACATTAAGAGGAAAGAAAACGTAAAGATAGAACGTGAAACTACTTTATTGTGTCAAGTTTCAAGAAGCTAGCACAAACCGTGTTGGATTCAGAGTTCCAAATACATCTATCAATATAGGAGAAAACAGAGTGAAACCTAAAAATTCAAACTGTTACTGGAAACGAACGCTTCAACATAGAAGAACAAAATTTGGGGAACCTAGTCGCCTTAGTGTACTGATCATTACCTGAAAGTATCATCCAGTTTGGGTGAAAAAATATTTGCTGAGATTTCTGGAGATTTGTAATTTTGGGAAGCCTGGCAACCCCTTTCCATGAAAGTTTTTCTCGCCAGTCACTGCTTAGGGCTACATCAAGAGGAAACAAAACATAGAGATAGAACGTGAAACTACTTTATTGTGTCAAGTTTCAAGAAGCTAGCACAAACCGTGTTGGATTTAGAGTTCCAAATACGTCTATCAATATAGGAGAAAACAGAGTGAAACCTAAAAATTCAAACTGTTACTGGAAACGAACGCTTCAACATAGAAGAAGGAAATTTGGGGAACCAAGTCGCCTTAGTGTACTGATCATTACCTGAAAGTATCATCCAGTTTGGGTGAAAAAATATTTGCTGAGATTTCTGGAGGTTCGTAATTTTGGGCAGCCTGGCAACCCCTTTCCATGAAAGTGTTTTTCGCCAGTCACTGCTTAGGGCTACATCAAGAGGAAACAAAACATAGAGATAGAACATGAAACTACTTTATTGTGTCAAGTTTCAAGAAGCTAGCACAAACCGTGTTGGATGTAGAGTTCCAAATACATCTATCAATATAGGAGAAAACAGAGTGAAACCTAAAAATTCAAACTGTTACTGGAAACGAACGCTTCAACATAGAAGAACAAAATTTGGGGAACCAAGTCGCCTTAGTGTACTTATCATTACCTGAAAGTATCATCCAGTTTGGGTGAAAAAATATTTGCTGAGATTTCTGGAGATTTGTAATTTTGGGAAACCTGGCAACCCCTTTCCATGAAAGTGTTTCTCGCCAGTCACTGCTTAGGGCTATATCAAGAGGAAACAAAACATAGAGATAGAACGTGAAACTACTTTATTGTGTCAAGTTTCAGGAAGCTAGCACAAACCGTGTTGGATTTAGAGTTCCAAATACATCTATCAATATAGGAGAAACAGAGTGAAACCTAAAAATTCAAACTGTTACAGAAAAAGAACGCTTCAACATAGAAGAAGGAAATTTGGGGAACCAAGTTGCCTTAGTGTACTGATCATTACCTGAAAGTATCATCCAGTTTGGGTGAAAAAATATTTGCTGAGATTTCTGGAGATTCGTAATTTTGGGCAGCCTGGCAACCCCTTTCCATGAAAGTGTTTCTCGCCAGTCACTGCTTAGGGCTACATCAAGAGGAAACAAAACATAGAGATAGAACGTGAAACTACTTTATTGTGTCAAGTTTCAAGAAGCTAGCACAAACCGTGTTGGATGTAGAGTTCCAAATACATCTATCAATATAGGAGAAAACAGAGTGAAACCTAAAAATTCAAACTGTTACAGGAAACGAACGCTTCAACATAGAAGAAGGAAATTTGGGGAACCAAGTCGCCTTAGTGTACTGATCATTACCTGAAAGTATCATCCAGTTTGGGTGAAAAAATATTTGCTGAGATTTCTGGAGATTCGTAATTTTGGGCAGCCTGGCAACTCCTTTCCATGAAAGTGTTTCTCGCCAGTCACTGCTTAGGGCTACATTAAGAGGAAACAAAACGTAGAGATAGAACGTGAAACTACTTTTTTGTGTCAAGTTTCAAGAAGCTAGCACAAACCGTGTTGGATTCAGAGTTCCAAATACATCTATCAATATAGGAGAAAACAGAATGAAACCTAAAAATTCAAACTGTTACTGGAAACGAACGCTTCAACATAGAAGAACAAAATTTGGGGAACCTAGTCGCCTTAGTGTACTGATCATTACCTGAAAGTATCATCCAGTTTGGGTGAAAAAATATTTGTTGAGATTTCTGGAGATTTGTAATTTTGGGAAGCCTGGCAACCCCTTTCCATGAAAGTTTTTCTCGCCAGTCACTGCTTAGGGCTACATCAAGAGGAAACAAAACATAGAGATAGAACGTGAAACTACTTTATTGTGTCAAGTTTCAAGAAGCTAGCACAAACCGTGTTGGATTTAGAGTTCCAAATACGTCTATCAATATAGGAGAAAACAGAGTGAAACCTAAAAATTCAAACTGTTACTGGAAACGAACGCTTCAACATAGAAGAAGGAAATTTGGGGAACCAAGTCGCCTTAGTGTACTGATCATTACCTGAAAGTATCATCCAGTTTGGGTGAAAAAATATTTGCTGAGATTTCTGGAGATTCGTAATTTTGGGCAGCCTGGCAACCCCTTTCCATGAAAGTGTTTCTCGCCAGTCACTGCTTAGGGCTACATCAAGAGGAAACAAAACATAGAGATAGAACATGAAACTACTTCATTGTGTCAAGTTTCAAGAAGCTAGCACAAACCGTGTTGGATGTAGAGTTCCAAATACATCTATCAATATAGGAGAAAACAGAGTGAAACCTAAAAATTCAAACTGTTACTGGAAACGAACGCTTCAACATAGAAGAACAAAATTTGGGGAACCAAGTCGCCTTAGTGTACTTATCATTACCTGAAAGTATCATCCAGTTTGGGTGAAAAAATATTTGCTGAGATTTCTGGAGATTTGTAATTTTGGGAAACCTGGCAACCCCTTTCCATGAAAGTGTTTCTCGCCAGTCACTGCTTAGGGCTATATCAAGAGGAAACAAAACATAGAGATAGAACGTGAAACTACTTTATTGTGTCAAGTTTCAAGAAGCTAGCACAAACCGTGTTGGATTTAGAGTTCCAAATACATCTATCAATATAGGAGAAACAGAGTGAAACCTAAAAATTCAAACTGTTACAGAAAAAGAACGCTTCAACATAGAAGAAGGAAATTTGGGGAACCAAGTTGCCTTAGTGTACTGATCATTACCTGAAAGTATCATCCAGTTTGGGTGAGAAAATATTTGCTGAGATTTCTGGAGATTCGTAATTTTGGGCAGCCTGGCAACCCCTTTCCATGAAAGTGTTTCTCGCCAGTCACTGCTTAGGGCTACATTAAGAGGAACGAAAACGTAGAGATAGAACGTGAAACTACTTTATTGTGTCAAGTTTCAAGAAGCTAGCACAAACCGTGTTGGATTTAGAGTTCCAAATACATCTATCAATATAGGAGAAAACAGAGTGAAACCTAAAAATTCAAACTGTTACTGGAAACGAACGCTTCAACATAGAAGAACGAAATTTGGGGAACCAAGTCGCCTTAGTGTACGTATCATTACCTGAAAGTATCATCCAGTTTGGGTGAAAAAATATTTGTTGAGATTTCTGGAGATTTGTAATTTTGGGCAGCCTGGCAACCCCTTTCCATGAAAGTGTTTCTCGCCAGTCACTGCTTAGGGCTACATCAAGAGGAAACAAAACATAGAGATAGAACGTGAAACTACTTTATTGTGTCAAGTTTCAAGAAGCTAGCACAAACCGTGTTGGATGTAGAGTTCCAAATACATCTATCAATATAGGAGAAAACAGAGTGAAACCTAAAAATTCAAACTGTTACTGGAAACGAACGCTTCAACATAGAAGAACGAAATTTGGGGAACCAAGTCGCCTTAGTGTACGTATCATTACCTGAAAGTATCATCCTGTTTGGGTGAAAAAATATTTGCTGAGATTTTTGGAGATTTGTAATTTTGGGAAACCTGGCAACCCCTTTCCATGAAAGTGTTTCTCGCCAGTCACTGCTTAGGGCTATATCGAGAGGAAACAAAACATAGAGATAGAACGTGAAACTACTTTATTGTGTCAAGTTTCAAGAAGCTAGCACAAACCGTGTTGGATTTAGAGTTCCAAATACATCTATCAATATAGGAGAAAACAGAGTGAAACCTAAAAATTCAAACTGTTACTGGAAACGAACGCTTCAACATAGAAGAACAAAATTTGGGGAACCTAGTCGCCTTAGTGTACTGATCATTACCTGAAAGTATCATCCAGTTTGGGTGAAAAAATATTTCCTGAGATTTCTGGAGATTCGTAATTTTGGGCAGCCTGGCAACTCCTTTCCATGAAAGGGTTTCTCGCCAGTCACTGCTTAGGGCTACATTAAGAGGAAAGAAAACGTAGAGATAGAACGTGAAACTACTTTATTGTGTCAAGTTTCAAGAAGCTAGCACAAACCGTGTTGGATTCAGAGTTCCAAATACATCTATCAATATAGGAGAAAACAGAGTGAAACCTAAAAATTCAAACTGTTACTGGAAACGAACGCTTCAACATAGAAGAACAAAATTTGGGGAACCTAGTCGCCTTAGTGTACTGATCATTACCTGAAAGTATCATCCAGTTTGGGTGAAAAAATATTTGTTGAGATATCTGGAGATTTGTAATTTTGGGAAGCCTGGCAACCCCTTTCCATGAAAGTTTTTCTCGCCAGTCACTGCTTAGGGCTACATCAAGAGGAAACAAAACATAGAGATAGAACGTGAAACTACTTTATTGTGTCAAGTTTCAAGAAGCTAGCACAAACCGTGTTGGATTTAGAGTTCCAAATACGTCTATCAATATAGGAGAAAACAGAGTGAAACCTAAAAATTCAAACTGTTACTGGAAACGAACGCTTCAACATAGAAGAACGAAATTTGGGGAACCAAGTCGCCTTAGTGTACTTATCATTACCTGAAAGTATCATCCAGTTTGGGTGAAAAAATATTTGCTGGGATTTCTGGAGATTTGTAATTTTGGGAAACCTGGCAACCCCTTTCCATGAAAGTGTTTCTTGCCAGTCACTGCTTAGGGCTATATCAAGAGGAAACAAAACATAGAGATAGAACGTGAAACTACTTTATTGTGTCAAGTTTCAAGAAGCTAGCACAAACCATGTTGGATGTAGAGTTCCAAATACATCTATCAATATAGGAGAAAACAGAGTGAAACCTAAAAATTCAAACTGTTACTGGAAACGAACGCTTCAACATAGAAGAACGAAATTTGGGGAACCAAGTCGCCTTAGTGTACTTATCATTACCTGAAAGTATCATCCAGTTTGGGTGAAAAAATATTTGCTGAGATTTCTGGAGATTTGTAATTTTGGGAAACCGGGCAACCCCTTTCCATGAAAGTGTTTCTCGCCAGTCACTGCTTAGGGCTATATCAAGAGGAAACAAAACATAGAGATAGAACGTGAAACTACTTTATTGTGTCAAGTTTCAAGAAGCTAGCACAAACCGTGTTGGTTTTAGAGTTCCAAATACATCTATCAATATAGGAGAAAACAGAGTGAAACCTAAAAATTCAAACTGTTACTGGAAACGAACGCTTCAACATAGAAGAACGAAATTTGGGGAACCAAGTCGCCTTAGTGTACTGATCATTACCTGAAAGTATCATCCAGTTTGGGTGGAAAAATATTTGCTGAGATTTCTGGAGATTCGTAATTTTGGGAAGCCTGGCAACCCCTTTCCATGAAAGTGTTTCTCGCCAGTCACTGCTTAGGGCTACATCAAGAGGAAACAAAACATAGAGATAGAACGTGAAACTACTTTATTGTGTCAAGTTTCAAGAAGCTAGCACAAACCGTGTTGGATTTAGAGTTCCAAATACATCTATCAATATAGGAGAAAACAGAGTGAAACCTAAAAATTCAAACTGTTACTGGAAACGAACGCTTCAACATAGAAGAACGAAATTTGGGGAACCAAGTCGCCTTAGTGTACTTATCATTACCTGAAAGTATCATCCAGTTTGGGTGAAAAAATATTTGCTGAGATTTCTGGAGATTTGTAATTTTGGGAAACCTGGCAACCCCTTTCCATGAAAGTGTTTCTCGCCAGTCACTGCTTAGGGCTATATCAAGAGGAAACAAAACATAGATATAGAACGTGAAACTACTTTATTGTGTCAAGTTTCAGGAAGCTAGCACAAACCGTGTTGGATTTAGAGTTCCAAATACATCTATCAATATAGGAGAAAACAGAGTGAAACCTAAAAATTCAAACTGTTACAGGAAACGAACGCTTCAACATAGAATAAGGAAATTTGGGGAACCAAGTCGCCTTAGTGTACTGATCATTACCTGAAAGTATCATCCAGTTTGGGTGAAAAAATATTTGCTGAGATTTCTGGAGATTCGTAATTTTGGGCAGCCTGGCAACTCCTTTCCATGAAAGTGTTTCTCGCCAGTCACTGCTTAGGGCTACATTAAGAGGAAAGAAAACGTAGAGATAGAACGTAAAACTACTTTATTGTGTCAAGTTTCAAGAAGCTAGCACAAACCGTGTTGGATTCAGAGTTCCAAATACATCTATCAATATAGGAGAAAACAAAGTGAAACCTAAAAATTCAAACTGTTACTGGAAACGAACGCTTCAACATAGAAGAACAAAATTTGGGGAACCTAGTCGCCTTAGTGTACTGATCATTACCTGAAAGTATCATCCAGTTTGGGTGAAAAAATATTTGTTGAGATTTCTGGAGATTTGTAATTTTGGGAAGCCTGGCAACCCCTTTCCATGAAAGTTTTTCTCGCCAGTCACTGCTTAGGGCTACATCAAGAGGAAACAAAACATAGAGATAGAACGTGAAACTACTTTATTGTGTCAAGTTTCAAGAAGCTAGCACAAACCGTGTTGGATTTAGAGTTCAAAATACGTCTATCAATATAGGAGAAAACAGAGTGAAACCTAAAAATTCAAACTGTTACTGGAAACGAACGCTTCAACATAGAAGAACGAAATTTGGGGAACCAAGTCGCCTTAGTGTACTTATCATTACCTGAAAGTATCATCCAGTTTGGGTGAAAAAATATTTGCTGAGATTTCTGGAGATTTGTAATTTTGGGAAACCGGGCAACCCCTTTCCATGAAAGTGTTTCTCGCCAGTCACTGCTTAGGGCTATATCAAGAGGAAACAAAACATAGATATAGAACGTGAAACTACTTTATTGTGTCAAGTTTCAGGAAGCTAGCACAAACCATGTTGGATTTAGAGTTCCAAATACATCTATCAATATAGGAGAAAACAGAGTGAAACCTAAAAATTCAAACTGTTACTGGAAACGAACGCTTCAACATAGAATAAGGAAATTTGGGGCACCAAGTCGCCTTAGTGTACTGATCATTACCTGAAAGTATCATCCAGTTTGGGTGAAAAAATATTTGCTGAGATTTCTGGAGATTCGTAATTTTGGGCAGCCTGGCAACTCCTTTCCATGAAAGTGTTTCTCGCCAGTCACTGCTTAGGGCTACATTAAGAGGAAAGAAAACGTAGAGATAGAACGTGAAACTACTTTATTGTGTCAAGTTTCAAGAAGCTAGCACAAACCGTGTTGGATTCAGAGTTCCAAATACATCTATCAATATAGGAGAAAACAGAGTGAAACCTAAAAATTCAAACTGTTACTGGAAACGAACGCTTCAACATAGAAGAACGAAATTTGGGGAACCAAGTCGCCTTAGTGTACTGATCATTACCTGAAAGTATCATCCAGTTTGGGTGGAAAAATATTTGCTGAGATTTCTGGAGATTCGTAATTTTGGGAAGCCTGGCAACCCCTTTCCATGAAAGTGTTTCTCGCCAGTCACTGCTTAGGGCTACATCAAGAGGAAACAAAACATAGAGATAGAACGTGAAACTACTTTATTGTGTCAAGTTTCAAGAAGCTAGCACAAACCGTGTTGGATTTAGAGTTCCAAATACATCTATCAATATAGGAGAAAACAGAGTGAAACCTAAAAATTCAAACTGTTACTGGAAACGAACGCTTCAACATAGAAGAACGAAATTTGGGGAACCAAGTCGCCTTAGTGTACTTATCATTACCTGAAAGTATCATCCAGTTTGGGTGAAAAAATATTTGCTGAGATTTCTGGAGATTTGTAATTTTGGGAAACCTGGCAACTCCTTTCCATGAAAGTGTTTCTCGCCAGTCACTGCTTAGGGCTACATTAAGAGGAAAGAAAACGTAGAGATAGAACGTAAAACTACTTTATTGTGTCAAGTTTCAAGAAGCTAGCACAAACCGTGTTGGATTCAGAGTTCCAAATACATCTATCAATATAGGAGAAAACAAAGTGAAACCTAAAAATTCAAACTGTTACTGGAAACGAACGCTTCAACATAGAAGAACAAAATTTGGGGAACCTAGTCGCCTTAGTGTACTGATCATTACCTGAAAGTATCATCCAGTTTGGGTGAAAAAATATTTGTTGAGATTTCTGGAGATTTGTAATTTTGGGAAGCCTGGCAACCCCTTTCCATGAAAGTTTTTCTCGCCAGTCACTGCTTAGGGCTACATCAAGAGGAAACAAAACATAGAGATAGAACGTGAAACTACTTTATTGTGTCAAGTTTCAAGAAGCTAGCACAAACCGTGTTGGATTTAGAGTTCCAAATACGTCTATCAATATAGGAGAAAACAGAGTGAAACCTAAAAATTCAAACTGTTACTGGAAACGAACGCTTCAACATAGAAGAACGAAATTTGGGGAACCAAGTCGCCTTAGTGTACTTATCATTACCTGAAAGTATCATCCAGTTTGGGTGAAAAAATATTTGCTGAGATTTCTGGAGATTTGTAATTTTGGGAAACCGGGCAACCCCTTTCCATGAAAGTGTTTCTCGCCAGTCACTGCTTAGGGCTATATCAAGAGGAAACAAAACATAGATATAGAACGTGAAACTACTTTATTGTGTCAAGTTTCAGGAAGCTAGCACAAACCGTGTTGGATTTAGAGTTCCAAATACATCTATCAATATAGGAGAAAACAGAGTGAAACCTAAAAATTCAAACTGTTACTGGAAACGAACGCTTCAACATAGAATAAGGAAATTTGGGGCACCAAGTCGCCTTAGTGTACTGATCATTACCTGAAAGTATCATCCAGTTTGGGTGAAAAAATATTTGCTGAGATTTCTGGAGATTCGTAATTTTGGGCAGCCTGGCAACTCCTTTCCATGAAAGTGTTTCTCGCCAGTCACTGCTTAGGGCTACATTAAGAGGAAAGAAAACGTAGAGATTAACGTGAAACTACTTTATTGTGTCAAGTTTCAAGAAGCTAGCACAAACCGTGTTGGATTCAGAGTTCCAAATACATCTATCAATATAGGAGAAAACAGAGTGAAACCTAAAAATTCAAACTGTTACTGGAAACGAACGCTTCAACATAGAAGAACAAAATTTGGGGAACCTAGTCGCCTTAGTGTACTGATCATTACCTGAAAGTATCATCCAGTTTGGGTGAAAAAATATTTGTTGAGATTTCTGGAGATTTGTAATTTTGGGAAGCCTGGCAACCCCTTTCCATGAAAGTTTTTCTCGCCAGTCACTGCTTAGGGCTACATCAAGAGGAAACAAAACATAGGGATAGAACGTGAAACTACTTTATTGTGTCAAGTTTCAAGAAGCTAGCACAAACCGTGTTGGTTTTAGAGTTCCAAATACATCTATCAATATAGGAGAAAACAGAGTGAAACCTAAAAATTCAAACTGTTACAGGAAACGAACGCTTCAATATAGAAGAAGGAAATTTGGGGAACCAAGTCGCCTTAGTGTACTGATCATTACCTGAAAGTATCATCCAGTTAGGGTGAAAAAATATTTGCTGAGATTTCTGGAGATTCGTAATTTTGGGCAGCCTGGCAACCCCTTTCCATGAAAGTGTTTCTCGCCAGTCACTGCTTAGGGCTACATTAAGAGGAAAAAAAACGTAGAGATAGAATGTGATACTACTTTATTGTGTCAAGTTTCAAGAAGCTAGCACAAACCGTGTTGGATTTAGAGTTCCAAATACGTCTATCAATATAGGAGAAAACAGAGTGAAACCTAAAAATTCAAACTGTTACTGGAAACGAACGCTTCAACATAGAAGAACGAAATTTGGGGAACCAAGTCGCCTTAGTGTACTGATCATTACCTGAAAGTATCATCCAGTTTGGGTGGAAAAATATTTGCTGAGATTTCTGGAGATTCGTAATTTTGGGAAGCCTGGCAACCCCTTTCCATGAAAGTGTTTCTCGCCAGTCACTGCTTAGGGCTACATCAAGAGGAAACAAAACATAGAGATAGAACGTGAAACTACTTTATTGTGTCAAGTTTCAAGAAGCTAGCACAAACCGTGTTGGATTTAGAGTTCCAAATACATCTATCAATATAGGAGAAAACAGAGTGAAACCTAAAAATTCAAACTGTTACTGGAAACGAACGCTTCAACATAGAAGAACGAAATTTGGGGAACCAAGTCGCCTTAGTGTACTTATCATTACCTGAAAGTATCATCCAGTTTGGGTGAAAAAATATTTGCTGAGATTTCTGGAGATTTGTAATTTTGGGAAACCTGGCAACCCCTTTCCATGAAAGTGTTTCTCGCCAGTCACTGCTTAGGGCTATATCAAGAGGAAACAAAACATAGATATAGAACGTGAAACTACTTTATTGTGTCAAGTTTCAGGAAGCTAGCACAAACCGTGTTGGATTTAGAGTTCCAAATACATCTATCAATATAGGAGAAAACAGAGTGAAACCTAAAAATTCAAACTGTTACAGGAAACGAACGCTTCAACATAGAATAAGGAAATTTGGGGAACCAAGTCGCCTTAGTGTACTGATCATTACCTGAAAGTATCATCCAGTTTGGGTGAAAAAATATTTGCTGAGATTTCTGGAGATTCGTAATTTTGGGCAGCCTGGCAACTCCTTTCCATGAAAGTGTTTCTCGCCAGTCACTGCTTAGGGCTACATTAAGAGGAAAGAAAACGTAGAGATAGAACGTAAAACTACTTTATTGTGTCAAGTTTCAAGAAGCTAGCACAAACCGTGTTGGATTCAGAGTTCCAAATACATCTATCAATATAGGAGAAAACAAAGTGAAACCTAAAAATTCAAACTGTTACTGGAAACGAACGCTTCAACATAGAAGAACAAAATTTGGGGAACCTAGTCGCCTTAGTGTACTGATCATTACCTGAAAGTATCATCCAGTTTGGGTGAAAAAATATTTGTTGAGATTTCTGGAGATTTGTAATTTTGGGAAGCCTGGCAACCCCTTTCCATGAAAGTTTTTCTCGCCAGTCACTGCTTAGGGCTACATCAAGAGGAAACAAAACATAGAGATAGAACGTGAAACTACTTTATTGTGTCAAGTTTCAAGAAGCTAGCACAAACCGTGTTGGATTTAGAGTTCCAAATACGTCTATCAATATAGGAGAAAACAGAGTGAAACCTAAAAATTCAAACTGTTACTGGAAACGAACGCTTCAACATAGAAGAACGAAATTTGGGGAACCAAGTCGCCTTAGTGTACTTATCATTACCTGAAAGTATCATCCAGTTTGGGTGAAAAAATATTTGCTGAGATTTCTGGAGATTTGTAATTTTGGGAAACCTGGCAACCCCTTTCCATGAAAGTGTTTCTCGCCAGTCACTGCTTAGGGCTATATCAAGAGGAAACAAAACATAGATATAGAACGTGAAACTACTTTATTGTGTCAAGTTTCAGGAAGCTAGCACAAACCGTGTTGGATTTAGAGTTCCAAATACATCTATCAATATAGGAGAAAACAGAGTGAAACCTAAAAATTCAAACTGTTACAAGAAACGAACGCTTCAACATAGAATAAGGAAATTTGGGGAACCAAGTCGCCTTAGTGTACTGATCATTACCTGAAAGTATCATCCAGTTTGGGTGAAAAAATATTTGCTGAGATTTCTGGAGATTCGTAATTTTGGGCAGCCTGGCAACTCCTTTCCATGAAAGTGTTTCTCGCCAGTCACTGCTTAGGGCTACATTAAGAGGAAAGAAAACGTAGAGATAGAACGTGAAACTACTTTATTGTGTCAAGTTTCAAGAAGCTAGCACAAACCGTGTTGGATTCAGAGTTCCAAATACATCTATCAATATAGGAGAAAACAGAGTGAAACCTAAAAATTCAAACTGTTACTGGAAACGAACGCTTCAACATAGAAGAACAAAATTTGGGGAACCTAGTCGCCTTAGTGTACTGATCATTACCTGAAAGTATCATCCAGTTTGGGTGAAAAAATATTTGTTGAGATTTCTGGAGATTTGTAATTTTGGGAAGCCTGGCAACCCCTTTCCATGAAAGTTTTTCTCGCCAGTCACTGCTTAGGGCTACATCAAGAGGAAACAAAACATAGAGATAGAACGTGAAACTACTTTATTGTGTCAAGTTTCAAGAAGCTAGCACAAACCGTGTTGGATTTAGAGTTCCAAATACGTCTATCAATATAGGAGAAAACAGAGTGAAACCTAAAAATTCAAACTGTTACTGGAAACGAACGCTTCAACATAGAAGAACGAAATTTGGGGAACCAAGTCGCCTTAGTGTACTTATCATTACCTGAAAGTATCATCCAGTTTCGGTGAAAAAATATTTGCTGAGATTTCTGGAGATTTGTAATTTTGGGAAACCTGGCAACCCCTTTCCATGAAAGTGTTTCTTGCCAGTCACTGCTTAGGGCTATATCAAGAGGAAACAAAACATAGAGATAGAACGTGAAACTACTTTATTGTGTCAAGTTTCAAGAAGCTAGCACAAACCGTGTTGGATGTAGAGTTCCAAATACATCTATCAATATAGGAGAAAACAGAGTGAAACCTAAAAATTCAAACTGTTACTGGAAACGAACGCTTCAACATAGAAGAACGAAATTTGGGGAACCAAGTCGCCTTAGTGTACTTATCATTACCTGAAAGTATCATCCAGTTTGGGTGAAAAATATTTGCTGAGATTTCTGGAGATTTGTAATTTTGGGAAACCGGGCAACCCCTTTCCATGAAAGTGTTTCTCGCCAGTCACTGCTTAGGGCTATATCAAGAGGAAACAAAACATAGAGATAGAACGTGAAACTACTTTATTGTGTCAAGTTTCAAGAAGCTAGCACAAACCGTGTTGGTTTTAGAGTTCCAAATACATCTATCAATATAGGAGAAAACAGAGTGAAACCTAAAAATTCAAACTGTTACAGGAAACGAACGCTTCAACATAGAAGAAGGAAATTTGGGGAACCAAGTCGCCTTAGTGTACTGATCATTACCTGAAAGTATCATCCAGTTAGGGTGAAAAAATATTTGCTGAGATTTCTGGAGATTCGTAATTTTGGGCAGCCTGGCAACCCCTTTCCATGAAAGTGTTTCTCGCCAGTCACTGCTTAGGGCTACATTAAGAGGAAAAAAAACGTAGAGATAGAACGTGATACTACTTTATTGTGTCAAGTTTCAAGAAGCTAGCACAAACCGTGTTGGATTTAGAGTTCCAAATACGTCTATCAATATAGGAGAAAACAGAGTGAAACCTAAAAATTCAAACTGTTACTGGAAACGAACGCTTCAACATAGAAGAACGAAATTTGGGGAACCAAGTCGCCTTAGTGTACTGATCATTACCTGAAAGTATCATCCAGTTTGGGTGAAAAAATATTTGCTGAGATTTCTGGAGATTCGTAATTTTGGGAAGCCTGGCAACCCCTTTCCATGAAAGTGTTTCTCGCCAGTCACTGCTTAGGGCTACATCAAGAGGAAAGAAAACGTAGAGATAGAACGTAAAACTACTTTATTGTGTCAAGTTTCAAGAAGCTAGCACAAACCGTGTTGGATTCAGAGTTCCAAATACATCTATCAATATAGGAGAAAACAAAGTGAAACCTAAAAATTCAAACTGTTACTGGAAACGAACGCTTCAACATAGAAGAACAAAATTTGGGGAACCTAGTCGCCTTAGTGTACTGATCATTACCTGAAAGTATCATCCAGTTTGGGTGAAAAAATATTTGTTGAGATTTCTGGAGATTTGTAATTTTGGGAAGCCTGGCAACCCCTTTCCATGAAAGTTTTTCTCGCCAGTCACTGCTTAGGGCTACATCAAGAGGAAACAAAACATAGAGATAGAACGTGAAACTACTTTATTGTGTCAAGTTTCAAGAAGCTAGCACAAACCGTGTTGGATTTAGAGTTCCAAATACGTCTATCAATATAGGAGAAAACAGAGTGAAACCTAAAAATTCAAACTGTTACTGGAAACGAACGCTTCAACATAGAAGAAGGAAATTTGGGGAACCAAGTCGCCTTAGTGTACTGATCATTACCTGAAAGTATCATCCAGTTTGGGTGAAAAAATATTTGCTGAGATTTCTGGAGATTCGTAATTTTGGGCAGCCTGGCAACTCCTTTCCATGAAAGTGTTTCTCGCCAGTCACTGCTTAGGGCTACATTAAGAGGAAAGAAAACGTAGAGATAGAACGTGAAACTACTTTATTGTGTCAAGTTTCAAGAAGCTAGCACAAACCGTGTTGGATTCAGAGTTCCAAATACATCTATCAATATAGGAGAAAAAAGAGTGAAACCTAAAAATTCAAACTGTTACTGGAAACGAACGCTTCAACATAGAAGAACAAAATTTGGGGAACCTAGTCGCCTTAGTGTACTGATCATTACCTGAAAGTATCATCCAGTTTGGGTGAAAAAATATTTGTTGAAATTTCTGGAGATTTGTAATTTTGGGAAGCCTGGCAACCCCTTTCCATGAAAGTTTTTCTCGCCAGTCACTGCTTAGGGCTACATCAAGAGGAAACAAAACATAGAGATAGAACGTGAAACTACTTTATTGTGTCAAGTTTCAAGAAGCTAGCACAAACCGTGTTGGATTTAGAGTTCCAAATACGTCTATCAATATAGGAGAAAACAGAGTGAAACCTAAAAATTCAAACTGTTACTGGAAACGAACGCTTCAACATAGAAGAACGAAATTTGGGGAACCAAGTCGCCTTAGTGTACTTATCATTACCTGAAAGTATCATCCAGTTTGGGTGAAAAAATATTTGCTGGGATTTCTGGAGATTTGTAATTTTGGGAAACCTGGCAACCCCTTTCCATGAAAGTGTTTCTTGCCAGTCACTGCTTAGGGCTATATCAAGAGGAAACAAAACATAGAGATAGAACGTGAAACTACTTTATTGTGTCAAGTTTCAAGAAGCTAGCACAAACCATGTTGGATGTAGAGTTCCAAATACATCTATCAATATAGGAGAAAACAGAGTGAAACCTAAAAATTCAAACTGTTACTGGAAACGAACGCTTCAACATAGAAGAACGAAATTTGGGGAACCAAGTCGCCTTAGTGTACTTATCATTACCTGAAAGTATCATCCAGTTTGGGTGAAAAAATATTTGCTGAGATTTCTGGAGATTTGTAATTTTGGGAAACCGGGCAACCCCTTTCCATGAAAGTGTTTCTCGCCAGGCACTGCTTAGGGCTATATGAAGAGGAAACAAAACATAGAGATAGAACGTGAAACTACTTTATTGTGTCAAGTTTCAAGAAGCTAGCACAAACCGTGTTGGTTTTAGAGTTCCAAATACATCTATCAATATAGGAGAAAACAGAGTGAAACCTAAAAATTCAAACTGTTACAGGAAACGAACGCTTCAACATAGAAGAAGGAAATTTGGGGAACCAAGTCGCCTTAGTGTACTGATCATTACCTGAAAGTATCATCCAGTTAGGGTGAAAAAATATTTGCTGAGATTTCTGGAGATTCGTAATTTTGGGCAGCCTGGCAACCCCTTTCCATGAAAGTGTTTCTCGCCAGTCACTGCTTAGGGCTACATTAAGAGGAAAAAAAACGTAGAGATAGAATGTGATACTACTTTATTGTGTCAAGTTTCAAGAAGCTAGCACAAACCGTGTTGGATTTAGAGTTCCAAATACGTCTATCAATATAGGAGAAAACAGAGTGAAACCTAAAAATTCAAACTGTTACTGGAAACGAACGCTTCAACATAGAAGAACGAAATTTGGGGAACCAAGTCGCCTTAGTGTACTGATCATTACCTGAAAGTATCATCCAGTTTGGGTGGAAAAATATTTGCTGAGATTTCTGGAGATTCGTAATTTTGGGAAGCCTGGCAACCCCTTTCCATGAAAGTGTTTCTCGCCAGTCACTGCTTAGGGCTACATCAAGAGGAAACAAAACATAGAGATAGAACGTGAAACTACTTTATTGTGTCAAGTTTCAAGAAGCTAGCACAAACCGTGTTGGATTTAGAGTTCCAAATACATCTATCAATATAGGAGAAAACAGAGTGAAACCTAAAAATTCAAACTGTTACTGGAAACGAACGCTTCAACATAGAAGAACGAAAT
Source organism: Spermophilus citellus (assembly GCF_964194105.1). Lineage (NCBI taxonomy): Eukaryota > Metazoa > Chordata > Mammalia > Rodentia > Sciuridae > Spermophilus > Spermophilus citellus. The sequence continues at coordinate 8,582,920 of NC_138195.1, forward strand.
TTGGGGAACCAAGTCGCCTTAGTGTACTTATCATTACCTGAAAGTATCATCCAGTTTGGGTGAAAAAATATTTGCTGAGATTTCTGGAGATTCGTAATTTTGGGCAGCCTGGCAACTCCTTTCCATGAAAGTGTTTCTCGCCAGTCACTGCTTAGGGCTACATTAAGAGGAAAGAAAATGTAGAGATAGAACGTAAAACTACTTTATTGTGTCAAGTTTCAAGAAGCTAGCACAAACCGTGTTGGATTCAGAGTTCCAAATACATCTATCAATATAGGAGAAAACAAAGTGAAACCTAAAAATTCAAACTGTTACTGGAAACGAACGCTTCAACATAGAAGAACAAAATTTGGGGAACCTAGTCGCCTTAGTGTACTGATCATTACCTGAAAGTATCATCCAGTTTGGGTGAAAAAATATTTGTTGAGATTTCTGGAGATTTGTAATTTTGGGAAGCCTGGCAACCCCTTTCCATGAAAGTTTTTCTCGCCAGTCACTGCTTAGGGCTACATCAAGAGGAAACAAAACATAGAGATAGAACGTGAAACTACTTTATTGTGTCAAGTTTCAAGAAGCTAGCACAAACCGTGTTGGATTTAGAGTTCCAAATACGTCTATCAATATAGGAGAAAACAGAGTGAAACCTAAAAATTCAAACTGTTACTGGAAACGAACGCTTCAACATAGAAGAACGAAATTTGGGGAACCAAGTCGCCTTAGTGTACTTATCATTACCTGAAAGTATCATCCAGTTTGGGTGAAAAAATATTTGCTGAGATTTCTGGAGATTTGTAATTTTGGGAAACCTGGCAACCCCTTTCCATGAAAGTGTTTCTCGCCAGTCACTGCTTAGGGCTATATCAAGAGGAAACAAAACATAGATATAGAACGTGAAACTACTTTATTGTGTCAAGTTTCAGGAAGCTAGCACAAACCGTGTTGGATTTAGAGTTCCAAATACATCTATCAATATAGGAGAAAACAGAGTGAAACCTAAAAATTCAAACTGTTACAGGAAACGAACGCTTCAACATAGAATAAGGAAATTTGGGGAACCAAGTCGCCTTAGTGTACTGATCATTACCTGAAAGTATCATCCAGTTTGGGTGAAAAAATATTTGCTGAGATTTCTGGAGATTCGTAATTTTGGGCAGCCTGGCAACTCCTTTCCATGAAAGTGTTTCTCGCCAGTCACTGCTTAGGGCTACATTAAGAGGAAAGAAAACGTAGAGATAGAACGTGAAACTACTTTATTGTGTCAAGTTTCAAGAAGCTAGCACAAACCGTGTTGGATTCAGAGTTCCAAATACATCTATCAATATAGGAGAAAACAGAGTGAAACCTAAAAATTCAAACTGTTACTGGAAACGAACGCTTCAACATAGAAGAACAAAATTTGGGGAACCTAGTCGCCTTAGTGTACTGATCATTACCTGAAAGTATCATCCAGTTTGGGTGAAAAAATATTTGTTGAGATTTCTGGAGATTTGTAATTTTGGGAAGCCTGGCAACCCCTTTCCATGAAAGTTTTTCTCGCCAGTCACTGCTTAGGGCTACATCAAGAGGAAACAAAACATAGAGATAGAACGTGAAACTACTTTATTGTGTCAAGTTTCAAGAAGCTAGCACAAACCGTGTTGGATTTAGAGTTCCAAATACGTCTATCAATATAGGAGAAAACAGAGTGAAACCTAAAAATTCAAACTGTTACTGGAAACGAACGCTTCAACATAGAAGAACGAAATTTGGGGAACCAAGTCGCCTTAGTGTACTTATCATTACCTGAAAGTATCATCCAGTTTCGGTGAAAAAATATTTGCTGAGATTTCTGGAGATTTGTAATTTTGGGAAACCTGGCAACCCCTTTCCATGAAAGTGTTTCTTGCCAGTCACTGCTTAGGGCTATATCAAGAGGAAACAAAACATAGAGATAGAACGTGAAACTACTTTATTGTGTCAAGTTTCAAGAAGCTAGCACAAACCGTGTTGGATGTAGAGTTCCAAATACATCTATCAATATAGGAGAAAACAGAGTGAAACCTAAAAATTCAAACTGTTACTGGAAACGAACGCTTCAACATAGAAGAACGAAATTTGGGGAACCAAGTCGCCTTAGTGTACTTATCATTACCTGAAAGTATCATCCAGTTTGGGTGAAAAATATTTGCTGAGATTTCTGGAGATTTGTAATTTTGGGAAACCGGGCAACCCCTTTCCATGAAAGTGTTTCTCGCCAGTCACTGCTTAGGGCTATATCAAGAGGAAACAAAACATAGAGATAGAACGTGAAACTACTTTATTGTGTCAAGTTTCAAGAAGCTAGCACAAACCGTGTTGGTTTTAGAGTTCCAAATACATCTATCAATATAGGAGAAAACAGAGTGAAACCTAAAAATTCAAACTGTTACAGGAAACGAACGCTTCAACATAGAAGAAGGAAATTTGGGGAACCAAGTCGCCTTAGTGTACTGATCATTACCTGAAAGTATCATCCAGTTAGGGTGAAAAAATATTTGCTGAGATTTCTGGAGATTCGTAATTTTGGGCAGCCTGGCAACCCCTTTCCATGAAAGTGTTTCTCGCCAGTCACTGCTTAGGGCTACATTAAGAGGAAAAAAAACGTAGAGATAGAACGTGATACTGCTTTATTGTGTCAAGTTTCAAGAAGCTAGCACAAACCGTGTTGGATTTAGAGTTCCAAATACGTCTATCAATATAGGAGAAAACAGAGTGAAACCTAAAAATTCAAACTGTTACTGGAAACGAACGCTTCAACATAGAAGAACGAAATTTGGGGAACCAAGTCGCCTTAGTGTACTGATCATTACCTGAAAGTATCATCCAGTTTGGGTGAAAAAATATTTGCTGAGATTTCTGGAGATTCGTAATTTTGGGAAGCCTGGCAACCCCTTTCCATGAAAGTGTTTCTCGCCAGTCACTGCTTAGGGCTACATCAAGAGGAAACAAAACATAGAGATAGAACGTGAAACTACTTTATTGTGTCAAGTTTCAAGAAGCTAGCACAAACCGTGTTGGATTTAGAGTTCCAAATACATCTATCAATATAGGAGAAAACAGAGTGAAACCTAAAAATTCAAACTGTTACTGGAAACGAACGCTTCAACATAGAAGAACAAAATTTGGGGAACCTAGTCGCCTTAGTGTACTGATCATTACCTGAAAGTATCATCCAGTTTGGGTGAAAAAATATTTGTTGAGATTTCTGGAGATTTGTAATTTTGGGAAGCCTGGCAACCCCTTTCCATGAAAGTTTTTCTCGCCAGTCACTGCTTAGGGCTACATCAAGAGGAAACAAAACATAGAGATAGAACGTGAAACTACTTTATTGTGTCAAGTTTCAAGAAGCTAGCACAAACCGTGTTGGATTTAGAGTTCCAAATACGTCTATCAATATAGGAGAAAACAGAGTGAAACCTAAAAATTCAAACTGTTACTGGAAACGAACGCTTCAACATAGAAGAAGGAAATTTGGGGAACCAAGTCGCCTTAGTGTACTGATCATTACCTGAAAGTATCATCCAGTTTGGGTGAAAAAATATTTGCTGAGATTTCTGGAGATTCGTAATTTTGGGCAGCCTGGCAACTCCTTTCCATGAAAGTTTTCTCGCCAGTCACTGCTTAGGGCTACATTAAGAGGAAAGAAAACGTAGAGATAGAACGTGAAACTACTTTATTGTGTCAAGTTTCAAGAAGCTAGCACAAACCGTGTTGGATTCAGAGTTCCAAATACATCTATCAATATAGGAGAAAACAGAGTGAAACCTAAAAATTCAAACTGTTACTGGAAACGAACGCTTCAACATAGAAGAACAAAATTTGGGGAACCTAGTCGCCTTAGTGTACTGATCATTACCTGAAAGTATCATCCAGTTTGGGTGAAAAAATATTTGTTGAGATTTCTGGAGATTTGTAATTTTGGGAAGCCTGGCAACCCCTTTCCATGAAAGTTTTTCTCGCCAGTCACTGCTTAGGGCTACATCAAGAGGAAACAAAACATAGAGATAGAACGTGAAACTACTTTATTGTGTCAAGTTTCAAGAAGCTAGCACAAACCGTGTTGGATTTAGAGTTCCAAATACGTCTATCAATATAGGAGAAAACAGAGTGAAACCTAAAAATTCAAACTGTTACTGGAAACGAACGCTTCAACATAGAAGAACGAAATTTGGGGAACCAAGTCGCCTTAGTGTACTTATCATTACCTGAAAGTATCATCCAGTTTGGGTGAAAAAATATTTGCTGAGATTTCTGGAGATTTGTAATTTTGGGAAACCTGGCAACCCCTTTCCATGAAAGTGTTTCTCGCCAGTCACTGCTTAGGGCTATATCAAGAGGAAACAAAACATAGATATAGAACGTGAAACTACTTTATTGTGTCAAGTTTCAGGAAGCTAGCACAAACCGTGTTGGATTTAGAGTTCCAAATACATCTATCAATATAGGAGAAAACAGAGTGAAACCTAAAAATTCAAACTGTTACAGGAAACGAACGCTTCAACATAGAATAAGGAAATTTGGGGAACCAAGTCGCCTTAGTGTACTGATCATTACCTGAAAGTATCATCCAGTTTGGGTGAAAAAATATTTGCTGAGATTTCTGGAGATTCGTAATTTTGGGCAGCCTGGCAACTCCTTTCCATGAAAGTGTTTCTCGCCAGTCACTGCTTAGGGCTACATTAAGAGGAAAGAAAACGTAGAGATAGAACGTGAAACTACTTTATTGTGTCAAGTTTCAAGAAGCTAGCACAAACCGTGTTGGATTCAGAGTTCCAAATACATCTATCAATATAGGAGAAAACAGAGTGAAACCTAAAAATTCAAACTGTTACTGGAAACGAACGCTTCAACATAGAAGAACAAAATTTGGGGAACCTAGTCGCCTTAGTGTACTGATCATTACCTGAAAGTATCATCCAGTTTGGGTGAAAAAATATTTGTTGAGATTTCTGGAGATTTGTAATTTTGGGAAGCCTGGCAACCCCTTTCCATGAAAGTTTTTCTCGCCAGTCACTGCTTAGGGCTACATCAAGAGGAAACAAAACATAGAGATAGAACGTGAAACTACTTTATTGTGTCAAGTTTCAAGAAGCTAGCACAAACCGTGTTGGATTTAGAGTTCCAAATACGTCTATCAATATAGGAGAAAACAGAGTGAAACCTAAAAATTCAAACTGTTACTGGAAACGAACGCTTCAACATAGAAGAACGAAATTTGGGGAACCAAGTCGCCTTAGTGTACTTATCATTACCTGAAAGTATCATCCAGTTTCGGTGAAAAAATATTTGCTGAGATTTCTGGAGATTTGTAATTTTGGGAAACCTGGCAACCCCTTTCCATGAAAGTGTTTCTTGCCAGTCACTGCTTAGGGCTATATCAAGAGGAAACAAAACATAGAGATAGAACGTGAAACTACTTTATTGTGTCAAGTTTCAAGAAGCTAGCACAAACCGTGTTGGATGTAGAGTTCCAAATACATCTATCAATATAGGAGAAAACAGAGTGAAACCTAAAAATTCAAACTGTTACTGGAAACGAACGCTTCAACATAGAAGAACGAAATTTGGGGAACCAAGTCGCCTTAGTGTACTTATCATTACCTGAAAGTATCATCCAGTTTGGGTGAAAAATATTTGCTGAGATTTCTGGAGATTTGTAATTTTGGGAAACCGGGCAACCCCTTTCCATGAAAGTGTTTCTCGCCAGTCACTGCTTAGGGCTATATCAAGAGGAAACAAAACATAGAGATAGAACGTGAAACTACTTTATTGTGTCAAGTTTCAAGAAGCTAGCACAAACCGTGTTGGTTTTAGAGTTCCAAATACATCTATCAATATAGGAGAAAACAGAGTGAAACCTAAAAATTCAAACTGTTACAGGAAACGAACGCTTCAACATAGAAGAAGGAAATTTGGGGAACCAAGTCGCCTTAGTGTACTGATCATTACCTGAAAGTATCATCCAGTTAGGGTGAAAAAATATTTGCTGAGATTTCTGGAGATTCGTAATTTTGGGCAGCCTGGCAACCCCTTTCCATGAAAGTGTTTCTCGCCAGTCACTGCTTAGGGCTACATTAAGAGGAAAAAAAACGTAGAGATAGAACGTGATACTACTTTATTGTGTCAAGTTTCAAGAAGCTAGCACAAACCGTGTTGGATTTAGAGTTCCAAATACGTCTATCAATATAGGAGAAAACAGAGTGAAACCTAAAAATTCAAACTGTTACTGGAAACGAACGCTTCAACATAGAAGAACGAAATTTGGGGAACCAAGTCGCCTTAGTGTACTGATCATTACCTGAAAGTATCATCCAGTTTGGGTGAAAAAATATTTGCTGAGATTTCTGGAGATTCGTAATTTTGGGAAGCCTGGCAACCCCTTTCCATGAAAGTGTTTCTCGCCAGTCACTGCTTAGGGCTACATCAAGAGGAAACAAAACATAGAGATAGAACGTGAAACTACTTTATTGTGTCAAGTTTCAAGAAGCTAGCACAAACCGTGTTGGATTTAGAGTTCCAAATACATCTATCAATATAGGAGAAAACAGAGTGAAACCTAAAAATTCAAACTGTTACTGGAAACGAACGCTTCAACATAGAAGAACAAAATTTGGGGAACCTAGTCGCCTTAGTGTACTGATCATTACCTGAAAGTATCATCCAGTTTGGGTGAAAAAATATTTGTTGAGATTTCTGGAGATTTGTAATTTTGGGAAGCCTGGCAACCCCTTTCCATGAAAGTTTTTCTCGCCAGTCACTGCTTAGGGCTACATCAAGAGGAAACAAAACATAGAGATAGAACGTGAAACTACTTTATTGTGTCAAGTTTCAAGAAGCTAGCACAAACCGTGTTGGATTTAGAGTTCCAAATACGTCTATCAATATAGGAGAAAACAGAGTGAAACCTAAAAATTCAAACTGTTACTGGAAACGAACGCTTCAACATAGAAGAAGGAAATTTGGGGAACCAAGTCGCCTTAGTGTACTGATCATTACCTGAAAGTATCATCCAGTTTGGGTGAAAAAATATTTGCTGAGATTTCTGGAGATTCGTAATTTTGGGCAGCCTGGCAACTCCTTTCCATGAAAGTGTTTCTCGCCAGTCACTGCTTAGGGCTACATTAAGAGGAAAGAAAACGTAGAGATAGAACGTGAAACTACTTTATTGTGTCAAGTTTCAAGAAGCTAGCACAAACCGTGTTGGATTCAGAGTTCCAAATACATCTATCAATATAGGAGAAAACAGAGTGAAACCTAAAAATTCAAACTGTTACTGGAAACGAACGCTTCAACATAGAAGAACAAAATTTGGGGAACCTAGTCGCCTTAGTGTACTGATCATTACCTGAAAGTATCATCCAGTTTGGGTGAAAAAATATTTGTTGAGATTTCTGGAGATTTGTAATTTTGGGAAGCCTGGCAACCCCTTTCCATGAAAGTTTTTCTCGCCAGTCACTGCTTAGGGCTACATCAAGAGGAAACAAAACATAGAGATAGAACGTGAAACTACTTTATTGTGTCAAGTTTCAAGAAGCTAGCACAAACCGTGTTGGATTTAGAGTTCCAAATACGTCTATCAATATAGGAGAAAACAGAGTGAAACCTAAAAATTCAAACTGTTACTGGAAACGAACGCTTCAACATAGAAGAACGAAATTTGGGGAACCAAGTCGCCTTAGTGTACTTATCATTACCTGAAAGTATCATCCAGTTTGGGTGAAAAAATATTTGCTGGGATTTCTGGAGATTTGTAATTTTGGGAAACCTGGCAACCCCTTTCCATGAAAGTGTTTCTTGCCAGTCACTGCTTAGGGCTATATCAAGAGGAAACAAAACATAGAGATAGAACGTGAAACTACTTTATTGTGTCAAGTTTCAAGAAGCTAGCACAAACCATGTTGGATGTAGAGTTCCAAATACATCTATCAATATAGGAGAAAACAGAGTGAAACCTAAAAATTCAAACTGTTACTGGAAACGAACGCTTCAACATAGAAGAACGAAATTTGGGGAACCAAGTCGCCTTAGTGTACTTATCATTACCTGAAAGTATCATCCAGTTTGGGTGAAAAAATATTTGCTGAGATTTCTGGAGATTTGTAATTTTGGGAAACCGGGCAACCCCTTTCCATGAAAGTGTTTCTCGCCAGTCACTGCTTAGGGCTATATCAAGAGGAAACAAAACTTAGAGATAGAACGTGAAACTACTTTATTGTGTCAAGTTTCAAGAAGCTAGCACAAACCGTGTTGGTTTTAGAGTTCCAAATACATCTATCAATATAGGAGAAAACAGAGTGAAACCTAAAAATTCAAACTGTTACAGGAAACGAACGCTTCAACATAGAAGAAGGAAATTTGGGGAACCAAGTCGCCTTAGTGTACTGATCATTACCTGAAAGTATCATCCAATTAGGGTGAAAAAATATTTGCTGAGATTTCTGGAGATTCGTAATTTTGGGCAGCCTGGCAACCCCTTTCCATGAAAGTGTTTCTCGCCAGTCACTGCTTAGGGCTACATTAAGAGGAAAAAAAACGTAGAGATAGAATGTGATACTACTTTATTGTGTCAAGTTTCAAGAAGCTAGCACAAACCGTGTTTGATTTACAGTTCCAAATACGTCTATCAATATAGGAGAAAACAGAGTGAAACCTAAAAATTCAAACTGTTACTGGAAACGAACGCTTCAACATAGAAGAACGAAATTTGGGGAACCAAGTCGCCTTAGTGTACTGATCATTACCTGAAAGTATCATCCAGTTTGGGTGGAAAAATATTTGCTGAGATTTCTGGAGATTCGTAATTTTGGGAAGCCTGGCAACCCCTTTCCATGAAAGTGTTTCTCGCCAGTCACTGCTTAGGGCTACATCAAGAGGAAACAAAACATAGAGATAGAACGTGAAACTACTTTATTGTGTCAAGTTTCAAGAAGCTAGCACAAACCGTGTTGGATTTAGAGTTCCAAATACATCTATCAATATAGGAGAAAACAGAGTGAAACCTAAAAATTCAAACTGTTACTGGAAACGAACGCTTCAACATAGAAGAACAAAATTTGGGGAACCTAGTCGCCTTAGTGTACTGATCATTACCTGAAAGTATCATCCAGTTTGGGTGAAAAAATATTTGTTGAGATTTCTGGAGATTTGTAATTTTGGGAAGCCTGGCAACCCCTTTCCATGAAAGTTTTTCTCGCCAGTCACTGCTTAGGGCTACATCAAGAGGAAACAAAACATAGAGATAGAACGTGAAACTACTTTATTGTGTCAAGTTTCAAGAAGCTAGCACAAACCGTGTTGGATTTAGAGTTCCAAATACGTCTATCAATATAGGAGAAAACAGAGTGAAACCTAAAAATTCAAACTGTTACTGGAAACGAACGCTTCAACATAGAAGAAGGAAATTTGGGGAACCAAGTCGCCTTAGTGTACTGATCATTACCTGAAAGTATCATCCAGTTTGGGTGAAAAAATATTTGCTGAGATTTCTGGAGATTCGTAATTTTGGGCAGCCTGGCAACTCCTTTCCATGAAAGTGTTTCTCGCCAGTCACTGCTTAGGGCTACATTAAGAGGAAAGAAAACGTAGAGATAGAACGTGAAACTACTTTATTGTGTCAAGTTTCAAGAAGCTAGCACAAACCGTGTTGGATTCAGAGTTCCAAATACATCTATCAATATAGGAGAAAACAGAGTGAAACCTAAAAATTCAAACTGTTACTGGAAACGAACGCTTCAACATAGAAGAACAAAATTTGGGGAACCTAGTCGCCTTAGTGTACTGATCATTACCTGAAAGTATCATCCAGTTTGGGTGAAAAAATATTTGTTGAGATTTCTGGAGATTTGTAATTTTGGGAAGCCTGGCAACCCCTTTCCATGAAAGTTTTTCTCGCCAGTCACTGCTTAGGGCTACATCAAGAGGAAACAAAACATAGAGATAGAACGTGAAACTACTTTATTGTGTCAAGTTTCAAGAAGCTAGCACAAACCGTGTTGGATTTAGAGTTCCAAATACGTCTATCAATATAGGAGAAAACAGAGTGAAACCTAAAAATTCAAACTGTTACTGGAAACGAACGCTTCAACATAGAAGAACGAAATTTGGGGAACCAAGTCGCCTTAGTGTACTTATCATTACCTGAAAGTATCATCCAGTTTGGGTGAAAAAATATTTGCTGGGATTTCTGGAGATTTGTAATTTTGGGAAACCTGGCAACCCCTTTCCATGAAAGTGTTTCTTGCCAGTCACTGCTTAGGGCTATATCAAGAGGAAACAAAACATAGAGATAGAACGTGAAACTACTTTATTGTGTCAAGTTTCAAGAAGCTAGCACAAACCATGTTGGATGTAGAGTTCCAAATACATCTATCAATATAGGAGAAAACAGAGTGAAACCTAAAAATTCAAACTGTTACTGGAAACGAACGCTTCAACATAGAAGAACGAAATTTGGGGAACCAAGTCGCCTTAGTGTACTTATCATTACCTGAAAGTATCATCCAGTTTGGGTGAAAAAATATTTGCTGAGATTTCTGGAGATTTGTAATTTTGGGAAACCGGGCAACCCCTTTCCATGAAAGTGTTTCTCGCCAGTCACTGCTTAGGGCTATATCAAGAGGAAACAAAACTTAGAGATAGAACGTGAAACTACTTTATTGTGTCAAGTTTCAAGAAGCTAGCACAAACCGTGTTGGTTTTAGAGTTCCAAATACATCTATCAATATAGGAGAAAACAGAGTGAAACCTAAAAATTCAAACTGTTACAGGAAACGAACGCTTCAACATAGAAGAAGGAAATTTGGGGAACCAAGTCGCCTTAGTGTACTGATCATTACCTGAAAGTATCATCCAATTAGGGTGAAAAAATATTTGCTGAGATTTCTGGAGATTCGTAATTTTGGGCAGCCTGGCAACCCCTTTCCATGAAAGTGTTTCTCGCCAGTCACTGCTTAGGGCTACATTAAGAGGAAAAAAAACGTAGAGATAGAATGTGATACTACTTTATTGTGTCAAGTTTCAAGAAGCTAGCACAAACCGTGTTTGATTTACAGTTCCAAATACGTCTATCAATATAGGAGAAAACAGAGTGAAACCTAAAAATTCAAACTGTTACTGGAAACGAACGCTTCAACATAGAAGAACGAAATTTGGGGAACCAAGTCGCCTTAGTGTACTGATCATTACCTGAAAGTATCATCCAGTTTGGGTGGAAAAATATTTGCTGAGATTTCTGGAGATTCGTAATTTTGGGAAGCCTGGCAACCCCTTTCCATGAAAGTGTTTCTCGCCAGTCACTGCTTAGGGCTACATCAAGAGGAAACAAAACATAGAGATAGAACGTGAAACTACTTTATTGTGTCAAGTTTCAAGAAGCTAGCACAAACCGTGTTGGATTTAGAGTTCCAAATACATCTATCAATATAGGAGAAAACAGAGTGAAACCTAAAAATTCAAACTGTTACTGGAAACGAACGCTTCAACATAGAAGAACGAAATTTGGGGAACCAAGTCGCCTTAGTGTACTTATCATTACCTGAAAGTATCATCCAGTTTGGGTGAAAAAATATTTGCTGAGATTTCTGGAGATTTGTAATTTTGGGAAACCTGGCAACCCCTTTCCATGAAAGTGTTTCTCGCCAGTCACTGCTTAGGGCTATATCAAGAGGAAACAAAACATAGATATAGAACGTGAAACTACTTTATTGTGTCAAGTTTCAGGAAGCTAGCACAAACCGTGTTGGATTTAGAGTTCCAAATACATCTATCAATATAGGAGAAAACAGAGTGAAACCTAAAAATTCAAACTGTTACAGGAAACGAACGCTTCAACATAGAATAAGGAAATTTGGGGAACCAAGTCGCCTTAGTGTACTGATCATTACCTGAAAGTATCATCCAGTTTGGGTGAAAAAATATTTGCTGAGATTTCTGGAGATTCGTAATTTTGGGCAGCCTGGCAACTCCTTTCCATGAAAGTGTTTCTCGCCAGTCACTGCTTAGGGCTACATTAAGAGGAAAGAAAACGTAGAGATAGAACGTAAAACTACTTTACTGTGTCAAGTTTCAAGAAGCTAGCACAAACAGTGTTGGATTCAGAGTTCCAAATACATCTACCAATATAGGAGAAAACAAAGTGAAACCTAAAAATTCAAACTGTTACTGGAAACGAACGCTTCAACATAGAAGAACAAAATTTGGGGAACCTAGTCGCCTTAGTGTACTGATCATTTCCTGAAAGTATCATCCAGTTTGGGTGAAAAAATATTTGTTGAGATTTCTGGAGATTTGTAATTTTGGGAAGCCTGGCAACCCCTTTCCATGAAAGTTTTTCTCGCCAGTCACTGCTTAGGGCTACATCAAGAGGAAACAAAACATAGAGATAGAACGTGAAACTACTTTATTGTGTCAAGTTTCAAGAAGCTAGCACAAACCGTGTTGGATTTAGAGTTCCAAATACGTCTATCAATATAGGAGAAATCAGAGTGAAACCTAAAAATTCAAACTGTTACTGGAAACGAACGCTTCAACATAGAAGAACGAAATTTGGGGAACCAAGTCGCCTTAGTGTACTTATCATTACCTGAAAGTATCATCCAGTTTGGGTGAAAAAATATTTGCTGAGATTTCTGGAGATTTGTAATTTTGGGAAACCTGGCAACCCCTTTCCATGAAAGTGTTTCTCGCCAGTCACTGCTTAGGGCTATATCAAGAGGAAACAAAACATAGATATAGAACGTGAAACTACTTTATTGTGTCAAGTTTCAGGAAGCTAGCACAAACCGTGTTGGATTTAGAGTTCCAAATACATCTATCAATATAGGAGAAAACAGAGTGAAACCTAAAAATTCAAACTGTTACAGGAAACGAACGCTTCAACATAGAATAAGGAAATTTGGGGAACCAAGTCGCCTTAGTGTACTGATCATTACCTGAAAGTATCATCCAGTTTGGGTGAAAAAATATTTGCTGAGATTTCTGGAGATTCGTAATTTTGGGCAGCCTGGCAACTCCTTTCCATGAAAGTGTTTCTCGCCAGTCACTGCTTAGGGCTACATTAAGAGGAAAGAAAACGTAGAGATAGAACGTAAAACTACTTTACTGTGTCAAGTTTCAAGAAGCTAGCACAAACAGTGTTGGATTCAGAGTTCCAAATACATCTACCAATATAGGAGAAAACAAAGTGAAACCTAAAAATTCAAACTGTTACTGGAAACGAACGCTTCAACATAGAAGAACAAAATTTGGGGAACCTAGTCGCCTTAGTGTACTGATCATTTCCTGAAAGTATCATCCAGTTTGGGTGAAAAAATATTTGTTGAGATTTCTGGAGATTTGTAATTTTGGGAAGCCTGGCAACCCCTTTCCATGAAAGTTTTTCTCGCCAGTCACTGCTTAGGGCTACATCAAGAGGAAACAAAACATAGAGATAGAACGTGAAACTACTTTATTGTGTCAAGTTTCAAGAAGCTAGCACAAACCGTGTTGGATTTAGAGTTCCAAATACGTCTATCAATATAGGAGAAATCAGAGTGAAACCTAAAAATTCAAACTGTTACTGGAAACGAACGCTTCAACATAGAAGAACGAAATTTGGGGAACCAAGTCGCCTTAGTGTACTTATCATTACCTGAAAGTATCATCCAGTTTGGGTGAAAAAATATTTGCTGAGATTTCTGGAGATTTGTAATTTTGGGAAACCTGGCAACCCCTTTCCATGAAAGTGTTTCTCGCCAGTCACTGCTTAGGGCTATATCAAGAGGAAACAAAACATAGATATAGAACGTGAAACTACTTTATTGTGTCAAGTTTCAGGAAGCTAGCACAAACCGTGTTGGATTTAGAGTTCCAAATACATCTATCAATATAGGAGAAAACAGAGTGAAACCTAAAAATTCAAACTGTTACAGGAAACGAACGCTTCAACATAGAATAAGGAAATTTGGGGAACCAAGTCGCCTTAGTGTACTGATCATTACCTGAAAGTATCATCCAGTTTGGGTGAAAAAATATTTGCTGAGATTTCTGGAGATTCGTAATTTTGGGCAGCCTGGCAACTCCTTTCCATGAAAGTGTTTCTCGCCAGTCACTGCTTAGGGCTACATTAAGAGGAAAGAAAACGTAGAGATAGAACATAAAACTACTTTATTGTGTCAAGTTTCAAGAAGCTAGCACAAACCGTGTTGGATTCAGAGTTCCAAATACATCTATCAATATAGGAGAAAACAAAGTGAAACCTAAAAATTCAAACTGTTACTGGAAACGAACGCTTCAACATAGAAGAACAAAATTTGGGGAACCTAGTCGCCTTAGTGTACTGATCATTACCTGAAAGTATCATCCAGTTTGGGTGAAAAAATATTTGTTGAGATTTCTGGAGATTTGTAATTTTGGGAAGCCTGGCAACCCCTTTCCATGAAAGTTTTTCTCGCCAGTCACTGCTTAGGGCTACATCAAGAGGAAACAAAACATAGAGATAGAACATGAAACTACTTTATTGTGTCAAGTTTCAAGAAGCTAGCACAAACCGTGTTGGATTTAGAGTTCCAAATACGTCTATCAATATAGGAGAAAACAGAGTGAAACCTAAAAATTCAAACTGTTACTGGAAACGAACGCTTCAACATAGAAGAACGAAATTTGGGGAACCAAGTCGCCTTAGTGTACTTATCATTACCTGAAAGTATCATCCAGTTTCGGTGAAAAAATATTTGCTGAGATTTCTGGAGATTTGTAATTTTGGGAAACCTGGCAACCCCTTTCCATGAAAGTGTTTCTTGCCAGTCACTGCTTAGGGCTATATCAAGAGGAAACAAAACATAGAGATAGAACGTGAAACTACTTTATTGTGTCAAGTTTCAAGAAGCTAGCACAAACCGTGTTGGATGTAGAGTTCCAAATACATCTATCAATATAGGAGAAAACAGAGTGAAACCTAAAAATTCAAACTGTTACTGGAAACGAACGCTTCAACATAGAAGAACGAAATTTGGGGAACCAAGTCGCCTTAGTGTACTTATCATTACCTGAAAGTATCATCCAGTTTGGGTGAAAAATATTTACTGAGATTTCTGGAGATTTGTAATTTTGGGAAACCGGGCAACCCCTTTCCATGAAAGTGTTGCTCGCCAGTCACTGCTTAGGGCTATATCAAGAGGAAACAAAACATAGAGATAGAACGTGAAACTACTTTATTGTGTCAAGTTTCAAGAAGCTAGCACAAACCGTGTTGGTTTTAGAGTTCCAAATACATCTATCAATATAGGAGAAAACAGAGTGAAACCTAAAAATTCAAACTGTTACAGGAAACGAACGCTTCAACATAGAAGAAGGAAATTTGGGGAACCAAGTCGCCTTAGTGTACTGATCATTACCTGAAAGTATCATCCAGTTAGGGTGAAAAAATATTTGCTGAGATTTCTGGAGATTCGTAATTTTGGGCAGCCTGGCAACCCCTTTCCATGAAAGTGTTTCTCGCCAGTCACTGCTTAGGGCTACATTAAGAGGAAAAAAAACGTAGAGATAGAACGTGATACTACTTTATTGTGTCAAGTTTCAAGAAGCTAGCACAAACCGTGTTGGATTTAGAGTTCCAAATACGTCTATCAATATAGGAGAAAACAGAGTGAAACCTAAAAATTCAAACTGTTACTGGAAACGAACGCTTCAACATAGAAGAACGAAATTTGGGGAACCAAGTCGCCTTAGTGTACTGATCATTACCTGAAAGTATCATCCAGTTTGGGTGAAAAAATATTTGCTGAGATTTCTGGAGATTCGTAATTTTGGGCAGCCTGGCAACCCCTTTCCATGAAAGTGTTTCTCGCCAGTCACTGCTTAGGGCTACATCAAGAGGAAACAAAACATAGAGATAGAACGTGAAACTACTTTATTGTGTCAAGTTTCAAGAAGCTAGCACAAACCGTGTTGGATGTAGAGTTCCAAATACATCTATCAATATAGGAGAAAACAGAGTGAAACCTAAAAATTCAAACTGTTACTGGAAACGAACGCTTCAACATAGAAGAATGAAATTTGGGGAACCAAGTCGCCTTAGTGTACTTATCATTACCTGAAAGTATCATCCAGTTTGGGTGAAAAAATATTTGCTGAGATTTCTGGAGATTTGTAATTTTGGGAAACCGGGCAACCCCTTTCCATGAAAGTGTTTCTCGCCAGTCACTGCTTAGGGCTATATCAAGAGGAAACAAAACATAGAGATAGAACGTGAAACTACTTTATTGTGTCAAGTTTCAAGAAGCTAGCACAAACCGTGTTGGATGTAGAGTTCCAAATACATCTATCAATATAGGAGAAAACAGAGTGAAACCTAAAAATTCAAACTGTTACAGGAAACGAACGCTTCAACATAGAAGAAGGAAATTTTTTGGAACCAAGTCGCCTTAGTGTACTGATCATTACCTGAAAGTATCATCCAGTTAGGGTGAAAAAATATTTGCTGAGATTTCTGGAGATTCGTAATTTTGGGCAGCCTGGCAACCCCTTTCCATGAAAGTGTTTCTCGCCAGTCACTGCTTAGGGCTACATCAAGAGGAAACAAAACATAGAGATAGAACGTGAAACTACTTTATTGTGTCAAGTTTCAAGAAGCTAGCACAAACCGTGTTGGATTTAGAGTTCCAAATACATCTATCAATATAGGAGAAAACAGAGTGAAACCTAAAAATTCAAACTGTTACTGGAAACGAACGCTTCAACATAGAAGAACGAAATTTGGGGAACCAAGTCGCCTTAGTGTACTTATCATTACCTGAAAGTATCATCCAGTTTGGGTGAAAAAATATTTGCTGAGATTTCTGGAGATTTGTAATTTTGGGAAACCTGGCAACCCCTTTCCATGAAAGTGTTTCTCGCCAGTCACTGCTTAGGGCTATATCAAGAGGAAACAAAACATAGAGATAGAACGTGAAACTACTTTATTGTGTCAAGTTTCAGGAAGCTAGCACAAACCGTGTTGGATTTAGAGTTCCAAATACATCTATCAATATAGGAGAAAACAGAGTGAAACCTAAAAATTCAAACTGTTACTGGAAACGAACGCTTCAACATAGAAGAACGAAATTTGGGGAATCAAGTCGCCTTAGTGTACTTATCATTACCTGAAAGTATCATCCAGTTTGGGTGAAAAATATTTGCTGAGATTTCTGGAGATTTGTAATTTTGGGAAACCGGGCAACCCCTTTCCATGAAAGTGTTTCTCGCCAGTCACTGCTTAGGGCTATATCAAGAGGAAACAAAACATAGAGATAGAACGTGAAACTACTTTATTGTGTCAAGTTTCAAGAAGCTAGCACAAACCGTGTTGGTTTTAGAGTTCCAAATACATCTATCAATATAGGAGAAAACAGAGTGAAACCTAAAAATTCAAACTGTTACAGGAAACGAACGCTTCAACATAGAAGAAGGAAATTTGGGGAACCAAGTCGCCTTAGTGTACTGATCATTACCTGAAAGTATCATCCAGTTAGGGTGAAAAAATATTTGCTGAGATTTCTGGAGATTCGTAATTTTGGGCAGCCTGGCAACCCCTTTCCATGAAAGTGTTTCTCGCCAGTCACTGCTTAGGGCTACATTAAGAGGAAAAAAAATGTAGAGATAGAACGTGATACTACTTTATTGTGTCAAGTTTCAAGAAGCTAGCACAAACCGTGTTGGATTTAGAGTTCCAAATACGTCTATCAATATAGGAGAAAACAGAGTGAAACCTAAAAATTCAAACTGTTACTGGAAACGAACGCTTCAACATAGAAGAACGAAATTTGGGGAACCAAGTCGCCTTAGTGTACTGATCATTACCTGAAAGTATCATCCAGTTTGGGTGAAAAAATATTTGCTGAGATTTCTGGAGATTCGTAATTTTGGGAAGCCTGGCAACCCCTTTCCATGAAAGTGTTTCTCGCCAGTCACTGCTTAGGGCTACATCAAGAGGAAACAAAACATAGAGATAGAACGTGAAACTACTTTATTGTGTCAAGTTTCAAGAAGCTAGCACAAACCGTGTTGGATTTAGAGTTCCAAATACATCTATCAATATAGGAGAAAACAGAGTGAAACCTAAAAATTCAAACTGTTACTGGAAACGAACGCTTCAACATAGAAGAACGAAATTTGGGGAACCAAGTCGCTTAGTGTACTTATCATTATCTGAAAGTATCATCCAGTTTGGGTGAAAAAATATTTGCTGAGATTTCTGGTGATTTGTAATTTTGGGAAACCTGGCAACCCCTTTCCATGAAAGTGTTTCTCGCCAGTCACTGCTTAGGGCTATATCAAGAGGAAACAAAACATAGAGATAGAACGTGAAACTACTTTATTGTGTCAAGTTTCAAGAAGCTAGCACAAACCGTGTTGGATTTAGAGTTCCAAATACATCTATCAATATAGGAGAAATCAGAGTGAAACCTAAAAATTCAAACTGTTACAGGAAACGAACGCTTCAACATAGAAGAAGGAAATTTGGGGAACCAAGTCGCCTTAGTGTACTGATCATTACCTGAAAGTATCATCCAGTTTGGGTGAAAAAATATTTGCTGAGATTTCTGGAGATTCGTAATTTTGGGCAGCCTGGCAACTCCTTTCCATGAAAGTGTTTCTCGCCAGTCACTGCTTAGGGCTACATTAAGAGGAAAGAAAACGTAGAGATAGAACGTGAAACTACTTTATTGTGTCAAGTTTCAAGAAGCTAGCACAAACCGTGTTGGATTCAGAGTTCCAAATACATCTATCAATATAGGAGAAAACAGAGTGAAACCTAAAAATTCAAACTGTTACTGGAAACGAACGCTTCAACATAGAAGAACAAAATTTGGGGAACCTAGTCGCCTTAGTGTACTGATCATTACCTGAAAGTATCATCCAGTTTGGGTGAAAAAATATTTGTTGAGATTTCTGGAGATTTGTAATTTTGGGAAGCCTGGCAACCCCTTTCCATGAAAGTTTTTCTCACCAGTCACTGCTTAGGGCTACATCAAGAGGAAACAAAACATAGAGATAGAACGTGAAACTACTTTATTGTGTCAAGTTTCAAGAAGCTAGCACAAACCGTGTTGGATTTAGAGTTCCAAATACGTCTATCAATATAGGAGAAAACAGAGTGAAACCTAAAAATTCAAACTGTTACTGGAAACGAACGCTTCAACATAGAAGAAGGAAATTTGGGGAACCAAGTCGCCTTAGTGTACTGATCATTACCTGAAAGTATCATCCAGTTTGGGTGAAAAAATATTTGCTGAGATTTCTGGAGATTCGTAATTTTGGGCAGCCTGGCAACCCCTTTCCATGAAAGTGTTTCTCGCCAGTCACTGCTTAGGGCTACATCAAGAGGAAACAAAACATAGAGATAGAACGTGAAACTACTTTATTGTGTCAAGTTTCAAGAAGCTAGCACAAACCGTGTTGGATGTAGAGTTCCAAATACATCTATCAATATAGGAGAAAACAGAGTGAAACCTAAAAATTCAAACTGTTACTGGAAACGAACGCTTCAACATAGAAGAACGAAATTTGGGGAACCAAGTCGCCTTAGTGTACTTATCATTACCTGAAAGTATCATCCAGTTTGGGTGAAAAAATATTTGCTGAGATTTCTGGAGATTTGTAATTTTGGGAAACCGGGCAACCCCTTTCCATGAAAGTGTTTCTCTCCAGTCACTGCTTAGGGCTATATCAAGAGGAAACAAAACATAGAGATAGAACGTGAAACTACTTTATTGTGTCAAGTTTCAAGAAGCTAGCACAAACCGTGTTGGTTTTAGAGTTCCAAATACATCTATCAATATAGGAGAAAACAGAGTGAAACCTAAAAATTCAAACTGTTACAGGAAACGAATGCTTCAACATAGAAGAAGGAAATTTGGGGAACCAAGTCGCCTTAGTGTACTGATCATTACCTGAAAGTATCATCCAGTTAGGGTGAAAAAATATTTGCTGAGATTTCTGGAGATTCGTAATTTTGGGCAGCCTGGCAACCCCTTTCCATGAAAGTGTTTCTCGCCAGTCACTGCTTAGGGCTACATTAAGAGGAAAAAAAACGTAGAGATAGAACGTGATACTACTTTATTGTGTCAAGTTTCAAGAAGCTAGCACAAACCGTGTTGGATTTAGAGTTCCAAATACGTCTATCAATATAGGAGAAAACAGAGTGAAACCTAAAAATTCAAACTGTTACTGGAAACGAACGCTTCAACATAGAAGAACGAAATTTGGGGAACCAAGTCGCCTTAGTGTACTGATCATTACCTGAAAGTATCATCCAGTTTTTGTGGAAAAATATTTGCTGAGATTTCTGGAGATTCGTAATTTTGGGAACCTTGGCAACCCCTTTCCATGAAAGTGTTTCTCGCCAGTCACTGCTTAGGGCTACATCAAGAGGAAACAAAACATAGAGATAGAACGTGAAACTACTTTATTGTGTCAAGTTTCAAGAAGCTAGCACAAACCGTGTTGGATTTAGAGTTCCAAATACATCTATCAATATAGGAGAAAACAGAGTGAAACCTAAAAATTCAAACTGTTACTGGAAACGAACGCTTCAACATTGAAGAACAAAATTTGGGGAACCTAGTCGCCTTAGTGTACTGATCATTACCTGAAAGTATCATCCAGTTTGGGTGAAAAAATATTTGTTGAGATTTCTGGAGATTTGTAATTTTGGGAAGCCTGGCAACCCCTTTCCATGAAAGTTTTTCTCGCCAGTCACTGCTTAGGGCTACATCAAGAGGAAACAAAACATAGAGATAGAATGTGAAACTACTTTATTGTGTCAAGTTTCAAGAAGCTAGCACAAACCGTGTTGGATTTAGAGTTCCAAATACGTCTATCAATATAGGAGAAAACAGAGTGAAACCTAAAAATTCAAACTGTTACTGGAAACGAACGCTTCAACATAGAAGAAGGAAATTTGGGGAACCAAGTCGCCTTAGTGTACTGATCATTACCTGAAAGTATCATCCAGTTTGGGTGAAAAAATATTTGCTGAGATTTCTGGAGATTCGTAATTTTGGGCAGCCTGGCAACCCCTTTCCATGAAAGTGTTTCTCGCCAGTCACTGCTTAGGGCTACATCAAGAGGAAACAAAACATAGAGATAGAACGTGAAACTACTTTATTGTGTCAAGTTTCAAGAAGCTAGCACAAACCGTGTTGGATGTAGAGTTCCAAATACATCTATCAATATAGGAGAAAACAGAGTGAAACCTAAAAATTCAAACTGTTACTGGAAACGAACGCTTCAACATAGAAGAACGAAATTTGGGGAACCAAGTCGCCTTAGTGTACTTATCATTACCTGAAAGTATCATCCAGTTTGGGTGAAAAAATATTTGCTGAGATTTCTGGAGATTTGTAATTTTGGGAAACCGGGCAACCCCTTTCCATGAAAGTGTTTCTCGCCAGTCACTGCTTAGGGCTATATCAAGAGGAAACAAAACATAGAGATAGAACGTGAAACTACTTTATTGTGTCAAGTTTCAAGAAGCTAGCACAAACCGTGTTGGATGTAGAGTTCCAAATACATCTATCAATATAGGAGAAAACAGAGTGAAACCTAAAAATTCAAACTGTTACAGGAAACGAACGCTTCAACATAGAAGAAGGA
This sequence comes from Spermophilus citellus, assembly GCF_964194105.1. Lineage (NCBI taxonomy): Eukaryota > Metazoa > Chordata > Mammalia > Rodentia > Sciuridae > Spermophilus > Spermophilus citellus. The sequence continues at coordinate 8,604,550 of NC_138195.1, forward strand.
AATTTTTTGGAACCAAGTCGCCTTAGTGTACTGATCATTACCTGAAAGTATCATCCAGTTAGGGTGAAAAAATATTTGCTGAGATTTCTGGAGATTCGTAATTTTGGGCAGCCTGGCAACCCCTTTCCATGAAAGTGTTTCTCGCCAGTCACTGCTTAGGGCTACATTAAGAGGAAAAAAAACGTAGAGATAGAAAGTGATACTACTTTATTGTGTCAAGTTTCAAGAAGCTAGCACAAACCGTGTTGGATTTAGAGTTCCAAATACGTCTATCAATATAGGAGAAAACAGAGTGAAACCTAAAAATTCAAACTGTTACTGCAAACGAACGCTTCAACATAGAAGAACGAAATTTGGGGAACCAAGTCGCCTTAGTGTACTGATCATTACCTGAAAGTATCATCCAGTTTGGGTGGAAAAATATTTGCTGAGATTTCTGGAGATTCGTAATTTTGGGAAGCCTGGCAACCCCTTTCCATGAAAGTGTTTCTCGCCAGTCACTGCTTAGGGCTACATCAAGAGGAAACAAAACATAGAGATAGAACGTGAAACTACTTTATTGTGTCAAGTTTCAAGAAGCTAGCACAAACCGTGTTGGATTTAGAGTTCCAAATACATCTATCAATATAGGAGAAAACAGAGTGAAACCTAAAAATTCAAACTGTTACTGGAAACGAACGCTTCAACATAGAAGAACGAAATTTGGGGAACCAAGTCGCCTTAGTGTACTTATCATTACCTGAAAGTATCATCCAGTTTGGGTGACAAAATATTTGCTGAGATTTCTGGAGATTTGTAATTTTGGGAAACCTGGCAACCCCTTTCCATGAAAGTGTTTCTCGCCAGTCACTGCTTAGGGCTATATCAAGAGGAAACAAAACATAGAGATAGAACGTGAAACTACTTTATTGTGTCAAGTTTCAGGAAGCTAGCACAAACCGTGTTGGATTTAGAGTTCCAAATACATCTATCAATATAGGAGAAAACAGAGTGAAACCTAAAAATTCAAACTGTTACTGGAAACGAACGCTTCAACATAGAAGAACGAAATTTGGGGAATCAAGTCGCCTTAGTGTACTTATCATTACCTGAAAGTATCATCCAGTTTGGGTGAAAAATATTTGCTGAGATTTCTGGAGATTTGTAATTTTGGGAAACCGGGCAACCCCTTTCCATGAAAGTGTTTCTCGCCAGTCACTGCTTAGGGCTATATCAAGAGGAAACAAAACATAGAGATAGAACGTGAAACTACTTTATTGTGTCAAGTTTCAAGAAGCTAGCACAAACCGTGTTGGATGTAGAGTTCCAAATACATCTATCAATATAGGAGAAAACAGAGTGAAACCTAAAAATTCAAACTGTTACAGGAAACGAACGCTTCAACATAGAAGAAGGAAATTTTTTGGAACCAAGTCGCCTTAGTGTACTGATCATTACCTGAAAGTATCATCCAGTTAGGGTGAAAAAATATTTGCTGAGATTTCTGGAGATTCGTAATTTTGGGCAGCCTGGCAACCCCTTTCCATGAAAGTGTTTCTCGCCAGTCACTGCTTAGGGCTACATTAAGAGGAAAAAAAACGTAGAGATAGAAAGTGATACTACTTTATTGTGTCAAGTTTCAAGAAGCTAGCACAAACCGTGTTGGATTTAGAGTTCCAAATACGTCTATCAATATAGGAGAAAACAGAGTGAAACCTAAAAATTCAAACTGTTACTGCAAACGAACGCTTCAACATAGAAGAACGAAATTTGGGGAACCAAGTCGCCTTAGTGTACTGATCATTACCTGAAAGTATCATCCAGTTTGGGTGGAAAAATATTTGCTGAGATTTCTGGAGATTCGTAATTTTGGGAAGCCTGGCAACCCCTTTCCATGAAAGTGTTTCTCGCCAGTCACTGCTTAGGGCTACATCAAGAGGAAACAAAACATAGAGATAGAACGTGAAACTACTTTATTGTGTCAAGTTTCAAGAAGCTAGCACAAACCGTGTTGGATTTAGAGTTCCAAATACGTCTATCAATATAGGAGAAAACAGAGTGAAACCTAAAAATTCAAACTGTTACTGGAAACGAACGCTTCAACATAGAAGAAGGAAATTTGGGGAACCAAGTCGCCTTAGTGTACTGATCATTACCTGAAAGTATCATCCAGTTTGGGTGAAAAAATATTTGCTGAGATTTCTGGAGATTCGTAATTTTGGGCAGCCTGGCAACTCCTTTCCATGAAAGTGTTTCTCGCCAGTCACTGCTTAGGGCTACATTAAGAGGAAAGAAAACGTAGAGATAGAACGTGAAACTACTTTATTGTGTCAAGTTTCAAGAAGCTAGCACAAACCGTGTTGGATTCAGAGTTCCAAATACATCTATCAATATAGGAGAAAACAGAGTGAAACCTAAAAATTCAAACTGTTACTGGAAACGAACGCTTCAACATAGAAGAACAAAATTTGGGGAACCTAGTCGCCTTAGTGTACTGATCATTACCTGAAAGTATCATCCAGTTTGGGTGAAAAAATATTTGTTGAGATTTCTGGAGATTTGTAATTTTGGGAAGCCTGGCAACCCCTTTCCATGAAAGTTTTTCTCGCCAGTCACTGCTTAGGGCTACATCAAGAGGAAACAAAACATAGAGATAGAACGTGAAACTACTTTATTGTGTCAAGTTTCAAGAAGCTAGCACAAACCGTGTTGGATTTAGAGTTCCAAATACGTCTATCAATATAGGAGAAAACAGAGTGAAACCTAAAAATTCAAACTGTTACTGGAAACGAACGCTTCAACATAGAAGAACGAAATTTGGGGAACCAAGTCGCCTTAGTGTACTTATCATTACCTGAAAGTATCATCCAGTTTGGGTGAAAAAATATTTGCTGGGATTTCTGGAGATTTGTAATTTTGGGAAACCTGGCAACCCCTTTCCATGAAAGTGTTTCTTGCCAGTCACTGCTTAGGGCTATATCAAGAGGAAACAAAACATAGAGATAGAACGTGAAACTACTTTATTGTGTCAAGTTTCAAGAAGCTAGCACAAACCATGTTGGATGTAGAGTTCCAAATACATCTATCAATATAGGAGAAAACAGAGTGAAACCTAAAAATTCAAACTGTTACTGGAAACGAACGCTTCAACATAGAAGAACGAAATTTGGGGAACCAAGTCGCCTTAGTGTACTTATCATTACCTGAAAGTATCATCCAGTTTGGGTGAAAAAATATTTGCTGAGATTTCTGGAGATTTGTAATTTTGGGAAACCGGGCAACCCCTTTCCATGAAAGTGTTTCTCGCCAGTCACTGCTTAGGGCTATATCAAGAGGAAACAAAACTTAGAGATAGAACGTGAAACTACTTTATTGTGTCAAGTTTCAAGAAGCTAGCACAAACCGTGTTGGTTTTAGAGTTCCAAATACATCTATCAATATAGGAGAAAACAGAGTGAAACCTAAAAATTCAAACTGTTACAGGAAACGAACGCTTCAACATAGAAGAAGGAAATTTGGGGAACCAAGTCGCCTTAGTGTACTGATCATTACCTGAAAGTATCATCCAATTAGGGTGAAAAAATATTTGCTGAGATTTCTGGAGATTCGTAATTTTGGGCAGCCTGGCAACCCCTTTCCATGAAAGTGTTTCTCGCCAGTCACTGCTTAGGGCTACATTAAGAGGAAAAAAAACGTAGAGATAGAATGTGATACTACTTTATTGTGTCAAGTTTCAAGAAGCTAGCACAAACCGTGTTTGATTTACAGTTCCAAATACGTCTATCAATATAGGAGAAAACAGAGTGAAACCTAAAAATTCAAACTGTTACTGGAAACGAACGCTTCAACATAGAAGAACGAAATTTGGGGAACCAAGTCGCCTTAGTGTACTGATCATTACCTGAAAGTATCATCCAGTTTGGGTGGAAAAATATTTGCTGAGATTTCTGGAGATTCGTAATTTTGGGAAGCCTGGCAACCCCTTTCCATGAAAGTGTTTCTCGCCAGTCACTGCTTAGGGCTACATCAAGAGGAAACAAAACATAGAGATAGAACGTGAAACTACTTTATTGTGTCAAGTTTCAAGAAGCTAGCACAAACCGTGTTGGATTTAGAGTTCCAAATACATCTATCAATATAGGAGAAAACAGAGTGAAACCTAAAAATTCAAACTGTTACTGGAAACGAACGCTTCAACATAGAAGAACGAAATTTGGGGAACCAAGTCGCCTTAGTGTACTTATCATTACCTGAAAGTATCATCCAGTTTGGGTGAAAAAATATTTGCTGAGATTTCTGGAGATTTGTAATTTTGGGAAACCTGGCAACCCCTTTCCATGAAAGTGTTTCTCGCCAGTCACTGCTTAGGGCTATATCAAGAGGAAACAAAACATAGATATAGAACGTGAAACTACTTTATTGTGTCAAGTTTCAGGAAGCTAGCACAAACCGTGTTGGATTTAGAGTTCCAAATACATCTATCAATATAGGAGAAAACAGAGTGAAACCTAAAAATTCAAACTGTTACAGGAAACGAACGCTTCAACATAGAATAAGGAAATTTGGGGAACCAAGTCGCCTTAGTGTACTGATCATTACCTGAAAGTATCATCCAGTTTGGGTGAAAAAATATTTGCTGAGATTTCTGGAGATTCGTAATTTTGGGCAGCCTGGCAACTCCTTTCCATGAAAGTGTTTCTCGCCAGTCACTGCTTAGGGCTACATTAAGAGGAAAGAAAACGTAGAGATAGAACGTAAAACTACTTTACTGTGTCAAGTTTCAAGAAGCTAGCACAAACAGTGTTGGATTCAGAGTTCCAAATACATCTACCAATATAGGAGAAAACAAAGTGAAACCTAAAAATTCAAACTGTTACTGGAAACGAACGCTTCAACATAGAAGAACAAAATTTGGGGAACCTAGTCGCCTTAGTGTACTGATCATTTCCTGAAAGTATCATCCAGTTTGGGTGAAAAAATATTTGTTGAGATTTCTGGAGATTTGTAATTTTGGGAAGCCTGGCAACCCCTTTCCATGAAAGTTTTTCTCGCCAGTCACTGCTTAGGGCTACATCAAGAGGAAACAAAACATAGAGATAGAACGTGAAACTACTTTATTGTGTCAAGTTTCAAGAAGCTAGCACAAACCGTGTTGGATTTAGAGTTCCAAATACGTCTATCAATATAGGAGAAATCAGAGTGAAACCTAAAAATTCAAACTGTTACTGGAAACGAACGCTTCAACATAGAAGAACGAAATTTGGGGAACCAAGTCGCCTTAGTGTACTTATCATTACCTGAAAGTATCATCCAGTTTGGGTGAAAAAATATTTGCTGAGATTTCTGGAGATTTGTAATTTTGGGAAACCTGGCAACCCCTTTCCATGAAAGTGTTTCTCGCCAGTCACTGCTTAGGGCTATATCAAGAGGAAACAAAACATAGATATAGAACGTGAAACTACTTTATTGTGTCAAGTTTCAGGAAGCTAGCACAAACCGTGTTGGATTTAGAGTTCCAAATACATCTATCAATATAGGAGAAAACAGAGTGAAACCTAAAAATTCAAACTGTTACAGGAAACGAACGCTTCAACATAGAATAAGGAAATTTGGGGAACCAAGTCGCCTTAGTGTACTGATCATTACCTGAAAGTATCATCCAGTTTGGGTGAAAAAATATTTGCTGAGATTTCTGGAGATTCGTAATTTTGGGCAGCCTGGCAACTCCTTTTCATGAAAGTGTTTCTCGCCAGTCACTGCTTAGGGCTACATTAAGAGGAAAGAAAACGTAGAGATAGAACGTAAAACTACTTTACTGTGTCAAGTTTCAAGAAGCTAGCACAAACAGTGTTGGATTCAGAGTTCCAAATACATCTACCAATATAGGAGAAAACAAAGTGAAACCTAAAAATTCAAACTGTTACTGGAAACGAACGCTTCAACATAGAAGAACAAAATTTGGGGAACCTAGTCGCCTTAGTGTACTGATCATTTCCTGAAAGTATCATCCAGTTTGGGTGAAAAAATATTTGTTGAGATTTCTGGAGATTTGTAATTTTGGGAAGCCTGGCAACCCCTTTCCATGAAAGTTTTTCTCGCCAGTCACTGCTTAGGGCTACATCAAGAGGAAACAAAACATAGAGATAGAACGTGAAACTACTTTATTGTGTCAAGTTTCAAGAAGCTAGCACAAACCGTGTTGGATTTAGAGTTCCAAATACGTCTATCAATATAGGAGAAATCAGAGTGAAACCTAAAAATTCAAACTGTTACTGGAAACGAACGCTTCAACATAGAAGAACGAAATTTGGGGAACCAAGTCGCCTTAGTGTACTTATCATTACCTGAAAGTATCATCCAGTTTGGGTGAAAAAATATTTGCTGAGATTTCTGGAGATTTGTAATTTTGGGAAACCTGGCAACCCCTTTCCATGAAAGTGTTTCTCGCCAGTCACTGCTTAGGGCTATATCAAGAGGAAACAAAACATAGATATAGAACGTGAAACTACTTTATTGTGTCAAGTTTCAGGAAGCTAGCACAAACCGTGTTGGATTTAGAGTTCCAAATACATCTATCAATATAGGAGAAAACAGAGTGAAACCTAAAAATTCAAACTGTTACAGGAAACGAACGCTTCAACATAGAATAAGGAAATTTGGGGAACCAAGTCGCCTTAGTGTACTGATCATTACCTGAAAGTATCATCCAGTTTGGGTGAAAAAATATTTGCTGAGATTTCTGGAGATTCGTAATTTTGGGCAGCCTGGCAACTCCTTTCCATGAAAGTGTTTCTCGCCAGTCACTGCTTAGGGCTACATTAAGAGGAAAGAAAACGTAGAGATAGAACATAAAACTACTTTATTGTGTCAAGTTTCAAGAAGCTAGCACAAACCGTGTTGGATTCAGAGTTCCAAATACATCTATCAATATAGGAGAAAACAAAGTGAAACCTAAAAATTCAAACTGTTACTGGAAACGAACGCTTCAACATAGAAGAACAAAATTTGGGGAACCTAGTCGCCTTAGTGTACTGATCATTACCTGAAAGTATCATCCAGTTTGGGTGAAAAAATATTTGTTGAGATTTCTGGAGATTTGTAATTTTGGGAAGCCTGGCAACCCCTTTCCATGAAAGTTTTTCTCGCCAGTCACTGCTTAGGGCTACATCAAGAGGAAACAAAACATAGAGATAGAACATGAAACTACTTTATTGTGTCAAGTTTCAAGAAGCTAGCACAAACCGTGTTGGATTTAGAGTTCCAAATACGTCTATCAATATAGGAGAAAACAGAGTGAAACCTAAAAATTCAAACTGTTACTGGAAACGAACGCTTCAACATAGAAGAACGAAATTTGGGGAACCAAGTCGCCTTAGTGTACTTATCATTACCTGAAAGTATCATCCAGTTTCGGTGAAAAAATATTTGCTGAGATTTCTGGAGATTTGTAATTTTGGGAAACCTGGCAACCCCTTTCCATGAAAGTGTTTCTTGCCAGTCACTGCTTAGGGCTATATCAAGAGGAAACAAAACATAGAGATAGAACGTGAAACTACTTTATTGTGTCAAGTTTCAAGAAGCTAGCACAAACCGTGTTGGATGTAGAGTTCCAAATACATCTATCAATATAGGAGAAAACAGAGTGAAACCTAAAAATTCAAACTGTTACTGGAAACGAACGCTTCAACATAGAAGAACGAAATTTGGGGAACCAAGTCGCCTTAGTGTACTTATCATTACCTGAAAGTATCATCCAGTTTGGGTGAAAAATATTTACTGAGATTTCTGGAGATTTGTAATTTTGGGAAACCGGGCAACCCCTTTCCATGAAAGTGTTGCTCGCCAGTCACTGCTTAGGGCTATATCAAGAGGAAACAAAACATAGAGATAGAACGTGAAACTACTTTATTGTGTCAAGTTTCAAGAAGCTAGCACAAACCGTGTTGGTTTTAGAGTTCCAAATACATCTATCAATATAGGAGAAAACAGAGTGAAACCTAAAAATTCAAACTGTTACAGGAAACGAACGCTTCAACATAGAAGAAGGAAATTTGGGGAACCAAGTCGCCTTAGTGTACTGATCATTACCTGAAAGTATCATCCAGTTAGGGTGAAAAAATATTTGCTGAGATTTCTGGAGATTCGTAATTTTGGGCAGCCTGGCAACCCCTTTCCATGAAAGTGTTTCTCGCCAGTCACTGCTTAGGGCTACATTAAGAGGAAAAAAAACGTAGAGATAGAACGTGATACTACTTTATTGTGTCAAGTTTCAAGAAGCTAGCACAAACCGTGTTGGATTTAGAGTTCCAAATACGTCTATCAATATAGGAGAAAACAGAGTGAAACCTAAAAATTCAAACTGTTACTGGAAACGAACGCTTCAACATAGAAGAACGAAATTTGGGGAACCAAGTCGCCTTAGTGTACTGATCATTACCTGAAAGTATCATCCAGTTTGGGTGAAAAAATATTTGCTGAGATTTCTGGAGATTCGTAATTTTGGGCAGCCTGGCAACCCCTTTCCATGAAAGTGTTTCTCGCCAGTCACTGCTTAGGGCTACATCAAGAGGAAACAAAACATAGAGATAGAACGTGAAACTACTTTATTGTGTCAAGTTTCAAGAAGCTAGCACAAACCGTGTTGGATGTAGAGTTCCAAATACATCTATCAATATAGGAGAAAACAGAGTGAAACCTAAAAATTCAAACTGTTACTGGAAACGAACGCTTCAACATAGAAGAATGAAATTTGGGGAACCAAGTCGCCTTAGTGTACTTATCATTACCTGAAAGTATCATCCAGTTTGGGTGAAAAAATATTTGCTGAGATTTCTGGAGATTTGTAATTTTGGGAAACCGGGCAACCCCTTTCCATGAAAGTGTTTCTCGCCAGTCACTGCTTAGGGCTATATCAAGAGGAAACAAAACATAGAGATAGAACGTGAAACTACTTTATTGTGTCAAGTTTCAAGAAGCTAGCACAAACCGTGTTGGATGTAGAGTTCCAAATACATCTATCAATATAGGAGAAAACAGAGTGAAACCTAAAAATTCAAACTGTTACAGGAAACGAACGCTTCAACATAGAAGAAGGAAATTTTTTGGAACCAAGTCGCCTTAGTGTACTGATCATTACCTGAAAGTATCATCCAGTTAGGGTGAAAAAATATTTGCTGAGATTTCTGGAGATTCGTAATTTTGGGCAGCCTGGCAACCCCTTTCCATGAAAGTGTTTCTCGCCAGTCACTGCTTAGGGCTACATCAAGAGGAAACAAAACATAGAGATAGAACGTGAAACTACTTTATTGTGTCAAGTTTCAAGAAGCTAGCACAAACCGTGTTGGATTTAGAGTTCCAAATACATCTATCAATATAGGAGAAAACAGAGTGAAACCTAAAAATTCAAACTGTTACTGGAAACGAACGCTTCAACATAGAAGAACGAAATTTGGGGAACCAAGTCGCCTTAGTGTACTTATCATTACCTGAAAGTATCATCCAGTTTGGGTGAAAAAATATTTGCTGAGATTTCTGGAGATTTGTAATTTTGGGAAACCTGGCAACCCCTTTCCATGAAAGTGTTTCTCGCCAGTCACTGCTTAGGGCTATATCAAGAGGAAACAAAACATAGAGATAGAACGTGAAACTACTTTATTGTGTCAAGTTTCAGGAAGCTAGCACAAACCGTGTTGGATTTAGAGTTCCAAATACATCTATCAATATAGGAGAAAACAGAGTGAAACCTAAAAATTCAAACTGTTACTGGAAACGAACGCTTCAACATAGAAGAACGAAATTTGGGGAATCAAGTCGCCTTAGTGTACTTATCATTACCTGAAAGTATCATCCAGTTTGGGTGAAAAATATTTGCTGAGATTTCTGGAGATTTGTAATTTTGGGAAACCGGGCAACCCCTTTCCATGAAAGTGTTTCTCGCCAGTCACTGCTTAGGGCTATATCAAGAGGAAACAAAACATAGAGATAGAACGTGAAACTACTTTATTGTGTCAAGTTTCAAGAAGCTAGCACAAACCGTGTTGGTTTTAGAGTTCCAAATACATCTATCAATATAGGAGAAAACAGAGTGAAACCTAAAAATTCAAACTGTTACAGGAAACGAACGCTTCAACATAGAAGAAGGAAATTTGGGGAACCAAGTCGCCTTAGTGTACTGATCATTACCTGAAAGTATCATCCAGTTTGGGTGAAAAAATATTTGCTGAGATTTCTGGAGATTCGTAATTTTGGGCAGCCTGGCAACCCCTTTCCATGAAAGTGTTTCTCGCCAGTCACTGCTTAGGGCTACATTAAGAGGAAAAAAAATGTAGAGATAGAACGTGATACTACTTTATTGTGTCAAGTTTCAAGAAGCTAGCACAAACCGTGTTGGATTTAGAGTTCCAAATACGTCTATCAATATAGGAGAAAACAGAGTGAAACCTAAAAATTCAAACTGTTACTGGAAACGAACGCTTCAACATAGAAGAACGAAATTTGGGGAACCAAGTCGCCTTAGTGTACTGATCATTACCTGAAAGTATCATCCAGTTTGGGTGAAAAAATATTTGCTGAGATTTCTGGAGATTCGTAATTTTGGGAAGCCTGGCAACCCCTTTCCATGAAAGTGTTTCTCGCCAGTCACTGCTTAGGGCTACATCAAGAGGAAACAAAACATAGAGATAGAACGTGAAACTACTTTATTGTGTCAAGTTTCAAGAAGCTAGCACAAACCGTGTTGGATTTAGAGTTCCAAATACATCTATCAATATAGGAGAAAACAGAGTGAAACCTAAAAATTCAAACTGTTACTGGAAACGAACGCTTCAACATAGAAGAACGAAATTTGGGGAACCAAGTCGCTTAGTGTACTTATCATTATCTGAAAGTATCATCCAGTTTGGGTGAAAAAATATTTGCTGAGATTTCTGGTGATTTGTAATTTTGGGAAACCTGGCAACCCCTTTCCATGAAAGTGTTTCTCGCCAGTCACTGCTTAGGGCTATATCAAGAGGAAACAAAACATAGAGATAGAACGTGAAACTACTTTATTGTGTCAAGTTTCAAGAAGCTAGCACAAACCGTGTTGGATTTAGAGTTCCAAATACATCTATCAATATAGGAGAAATCAGAGTGAAACCTAAAAATTCAAACTGTTACAGGAAACGAACGCTTCAACATAGAAGAAGGAAATTTGGGGAACCAAGTCGCCTTAGTGTACTGATCATTACCTGAAAGTATCATCCAGTTTGGGTGAAAAAATATTTGCTGAGATTTCTGGAGATTCGTAATTTTGGGCAGCCTGGCAACTCCTTTCCATGAAAGTGTTTCTCGCCAGTCACTGCTTAGGGCTACATTAAGAGGAAAGAAAACGTAGAGATAGAACGTGAAACTACTTTATTGTGTCAAGTTTCAAGAAGCTAGCACAAACCGTGTTGGATTCAGAGTTCCAAATACATCTATCAATATAGGAGAAAACAGAGTGAAACCTAAAAATTCAAACTGTTACTGGAAACGAACGCTTCAACATAGAAGAACAAAATTTGGGGAACCTAGTCGCCTTAGTGTACTGATCATTACCTGAAAGTATCATCCAGTTTGGGTGAAAAAATATTTGTTGAGATTTCTGGAGATTTGTAATTTTGGGAAGCCTGGCAACCCCTTTCCATGAAAGTTTTTCTCACCAGTCACTGCTTAGGGCTACATCAAGAGGAAACAAAACATAGAGATAGAACGTGAAACTACTTTATTGTGTCAAGTTTCAAGAAGCTAGCACAAACCGTGTTGGATTTAGAGTTCCAAATACGTCTATCAATATAGGAGAAAACAGAGTGAAACCTAAAAATTCAAACTGTTACTGGAAACGAACGCTTCAACATAGAAGAAGGAAATTTGGGGAACCAAGTCGCCTTAGTGTACTGATCATTACCTGAAAGTATCATCCAGTTTGGGTGAAAAAATATTTGCTGAGATTTCTGGAGATTCGTAATTTTGGGCAGCCTGGCAACCCCTTTCCATGAAAGTGTTTCTCGCCAGTCACTGCTTAGGGCTACATCAAGAGGAAACAAAACATAGAGATAGAACGTGAAACTACTTTATTGTGTCAAGTTTCAAGAAGCTAGCACAAACCGTGTTGGATGTAGAGTTCCAAATACATCTATCAATATAGGAGAAAACAGAGTGAAACCTAAAAATTCAAACTGTTACTGGAAACGAACGCTTCAACATAGAAGAACGAAATTTGGGGAACCAAGTCGCCTTAGTGTACTTATCATTACCTGAAAGTATCATCCAGTTTGGGTGAAAAAATATTTGCTGAGATTTCTGGAGATTTGTAATTTTGGGAAACCGGGCAACCCCTTTCCATGAAAGTGTTTCTCGCCAGTCACTGCTTAGGGCTATATCAAGAGGAAACAAAACATAGAGATAGAACGTGAAACTACTTTATTGTGTCAAGTTTCAAGAAGCTAGCACAAACCGTGTTGGTTTTAGAGTTCCAAATACATCTATCAATATAGGAGAAAACAGAGTGAAACCTAAAAATTCAAACTGTTACAGGAAACGAACGCTTCAACATAGAAGAAGGAAATTTGGGGAACCAAGTCGCCTTAGTGTACTGATCATTACCTGAAAGTATCATCCAGTTAGGGTGAAAAAATATTTGCTGAGATTTCTGGAGATTCGTAATTTTGGGCAGCCTGGCAACCCCTTTCCATGAAAGTGTTTCTCGCCAGTCACTGCTTAGGGCTACATTAAGAGGAAAAAAAACGTAGAGATAGAACGTGATACTACTTTATTGTGTCAAGTTTCAAGAAGCTAGCACAAACCGTGTTGGATTTAGAGTTCCAAATACGTCTATCAATATAGGAGAAAACAGAGTGAAACCTAAAAATTCAAACTGTTACTGGAAACGAACGCTTCAACATAGAAGAACGAAATTTGGGGAACCAAGTCGCCTTAGTGTACTGATCATTACCTGAAAGTATCATCCAGTTTTTGTGGAAAAATATTTGCTGAGATTTCTGGAGATTCGTAATTTTGGGAACCTTGGCAACCCCTTTCCATGAAAGTGTTTCTCGCCAGTCACTGCTTAGGGCTACATCAAGAGGAAACAAAACATAGAGATAGAACGTGAAACTACTTTATTGTGTCAAGTTTCAAGAAGCTAGCACAAACCGTGTTGGATTTAGAGTTCCAAATACATCTATCAATATAGGAGAAAACAGAGTGAAACCTAAAAATTCAAACTGTTACTGGAAACGAACGCTTCAACATAGAAGAACAAAATTTGGGGAACCTAGTCGCCTTAGTGTACTGATCATTACCTGAAAGTATCATCCAGTTTGGGTGAAAAAATATTTGTTGAGATTTCTGGAGATTTGTAATTTTGGGAAGCCTGGCAACCCCTTTCCATGAAAGTTTTTCTCGCCAGTCACTGCTTAGGGCTACATCAAGAGGAAACAAAACATAGAGATAGAACGTGAAACTACTTTATTGTGTCAAGTTTCAAGAAGCTAGCACAAACCGTGTTGGATTTAGAGTTCCAAATACGTCTATCAATATAGGAGAAAACAGAGTGAAACCTAAAAATTCAAACTGTTACTGGAAACGAACGCTTCAACATAGAAGAAGGAAATTTGGGGAACCAAGTCGCCTTAGTGTACTGATCATTACCTGAAAGTATCATCCAGTTTGGGTGAAAAAATATTTGCTGAGATTTCTGGAGATTCGTAATTTTGGGCAGCCTGGCAACCCCTTTCCATGAAAGTGTTTCTCGCCAGTCACTGCTTAGGGCTACATCAAGAGGAAACAAAACATAGAGATAGAACGTGAAACTACTTTATTGTGTCAAGTTTCAAGAAGCTAGCACAAACCGTGTTGGATGTAGAGTTCCAAATACATCTATCAATATAGGAGAAAACAGAGTGAAACCTAAAAATTCAAACTGTTACTGGAAACGAACGCTTCAACATAGAAGAACGAAATTTGGGGAACCAAGTCGCCTTAGTGTACTTATCATTACCTGAAAGTATCATCCAGTTTGGGTGAAAAAATATTTGCTGAGATTTCTGGAGATTTGTAATTTTGGGAAACCGGGCAACCCCTTTCCATGAAAGTGTTTCTCGCCAGTCACTGCTTAGGGCTATATCAAGAGGAAACAAAACATAGAGATAGAACGTGAAACTACTTTATTGTGTCAAGTTTCAAGAAGCTAGCACAAACCGTGTTGGATGTAGAGTTCCAAATACATCTATCAATATAGGAGAAAACAGAGTGAAACCTAAAAATTCAAACTGTTACAGGAAACGAACGCTTCAACATAGAAGAAGGAAATTTTTTGGAACCAAGTCGCCTTAGTGTACTGATCATTACCTGAAAGTATCATCCAGTTAGGGTGAAAAAATATTTGCTGAGATTTCTGGAGATTCGTAATTTTGGGCAGCCTGGCAACCCCTTTCCATGAAAGTGTTTCTCGCCAGTCACTGCTTAGGGCTACATTAAGAGGAAAAAAAACGTAGAGATAGAAAGTGATACTACTTTATTGTGTCAAGTTTCAAGAAGCTAGCACAAACCGTGTTGGATTTAGAGTTCCAAATACGTCTATCAATATAGGAGAAAACAGAGTGAAACCTAAAAATTCAAACTGTTACTGCAAACGAACGCTTCAACATAGAAGAACGAAATTTGGGGAACCAAGTCGCCTTAGTGTACTGATCATTACCTGAAAGTATCATCCAGTTTGGGTGGAAAAATATTTGCTGAGATTTCTGGAGATTCGTAATTTTGGGAAGCCTGGCAACCCCTTTCCATGAAAGTGTTTCTCGCCAGTCACTGCTTAGGGCTACATCAAGAGGAAACAAAACATAGAGATAGAACGTGAAACTACTTTATTGTGTCAAGTTTCAAGAAGCTAGCACAAACCGTGTTGGATTTAGAGTTCCAAATACATCTATCAATATAGGAGAAAACAGAGTGAAACCTAAAAATTCAAACTGTTACTGGAAACGAACGCTTCAACATAGAAGAACGAAATTTGGGGAACCAAGTCGCCTTAGTGTACTTATCATTACCTGAAAGTATCATCCAGTTTGGGTGAAAAAATATTTGCTGAGATTTCTGGAGATTTGTAATTTTGGGAAACCTGGCAACCCCTTTCCATGAAAGTGTTTCTCGCCAGTCACTGCTTAGGGCTATATCAAGAGGAAACAAAACATAGAGATAGAACGTGAAACTACTTTATTGTGTCAAGTTTCAGGAAGCTAGCACAAACCGTGTTGGATTTAGAGTTCCAAATACATCTATCAATATAGGAGAAAACAGAGTGAAACCTAAAAATTCAAACTGTTACTGGAAACGAACGCTTCAACATAGAAGAACGAAATTTGGGGAATCAAGTCGCCTTAGTGTACTTATCATTACCTGAAAGTATCATCCAGTTTGGGTGAAAAATATTTGCTGAGATTTCTGGAGATTTGTAATTTTGGGAAACCGGGCAACCCCTTTCCATGAAAGTGTTTCTCGCCAGTCACTGCTTAGGGCTATATCAAGAGGAAACAAAACATAGAGATAGAACGTGAAACTACTTTATTGTGTCAAGTTTCAAGAAGCTAGCACAAACCGTGTTGGATGTAGAGTTCCAAATACATCTATCAATATAGGAGAAAACAGAGTGAAACCTAAAAATTCAAACTGTTACAGGAAACGAACGCTTCAACATAGAAGAAGGAAATTTTTTGGAACCAAGTCGCCTTAGTGTACTGATCATTACCTGAAAGTATCATCCAGTTAGGGTGAAAAAATATTTGCTGAGATTTCTGGAGATTCGTAATTTTGGGCAGCCTGGCAACCCCTTTCCATGAAAGTGTTTCTCGCCAGTCACTGCTTAGGGCTACATTAAGAGGAAAAAAAACGTAGAGATAGAAAGTGATACTACTTTATTGTGTCAAGTTTCAAGAAGCTAGCACAAACCGTGTTGGATTTAGAGTTCCAAATACGTCTATCAATATAGGAGAAAACAGAGTGAAACCTAAAAATTCAAACTGTTACTGCAAACGAACGCTTCAACATAGAAGAACGAAATTTGGGGAACCAAGTCGCCTTAGTGTACTGATCATTACCTGAAAGTATCATCCAGTTTGGGTGGAAAAATATTTGCTGAGATTTCTGGAGATTCGTAATTTTGGGAAGCCTGGCAACCCCTTTCCATGAAAGTGTTTCTCGCCAGTCACTGCTTAGGGCTACATCAAGAGGAAACAAAACATAGAGATAGAACGTGAAACTACTTTATTGTGTCAAGTTTCAAGAAGCTAGCACAAACCGTGTTGGATTTAGAGTTCCAAATACATCTATCAATATAGGAGAAAACAGAGTGAAACCTAAAAATTCAAACTGTTACTGGAAACGAACGCTTCAACATAGAAGAACGAAATTTGGGGAACCAAGTCGCCTTAGTGTACTTATCATTACCTGAAAGTATCATCCAGTTTGGGTGAAAAAATATTTGCTGAGATTTCTGGAGATTTGTAATTTTGGGAAACCTGGCAACCCCTTTCCATGAAAGTGTTTCTCGCCAGTCACTGCTTAGGGCTATATCAAGAGGAAACAAAACATAGAGATAGAACGTGAAACTACTTTATTGTGTCAAGTTTCAGGAAGCTAGCACAAACCGTGTTGGATTTAGAGTTCCAAATACATCTATCAATATAGGAGAAAACAGAGTGAAACCTAAAAATTCAAACTGTTACTGGAAACGAACGCTTCAACATAGAAGAACGAAATTTGGGGAATCAAGTCGCCTTAGTGTACTTATCATTACCTGAAAGTATCATCCAGTTTGGGTGAAAAATATTTGCTGAGATTTCTGGAGATTTGTAATTTTGGGAAACCGGGCAACCCCTTTCCATGAAAGTGTTTCTCGCCAGTCACTGCTTAGGGCTATATCAAGAGGAAACAAAACATAGAGATAGAACGTGAAACTACTTTATTGTGTCAAGTTTCAAGAAGCTAGCACAAACCGTGTTGGTTTTAGAGTTCCAAATACATCTATCAATATAGGAGAAAACAGAGTGAAACCTAAAAATTCAAACTGTTACAGGAAACGAACGCTTCAACATAGAAGAAGGAAATTTGGGGAACCAAGTCGCCTTAGTGTACTGATCATTACCTGAAAGTATCATCCAGTTAGGGTGAAAAAATATTTGCTGAGATTTCTGGAGATTCGTAATTTTGGGCAGCCTGGCAAAGCCTTTCCATGTAAGTGTTTCTCGCCAGTCACTGCTTAGGGCTACATTAAGAGGAAAAAAAACGTAGAGATAGAACGTGATACTACTTTATTGTGTCAAGTTTCAAGAAGCTAGCACAAACCGTGTTGGATTTAGAGTTCCAAATACGTCTATCAATATAGGAGAAAACAGAGTGAAACCTAAAAATTCAAACTGTTACTGGAAACGAACGCTTCAACATAGAAGAACGAAATTTGGGGAACCAAGTCGCCTTAGTGTACTGATCATTACCTGAAAGTATCATCCAGTTTGGGTGAAAAAATATTTGCTGAGATTTCTGGAGATTCGTAATTTTGGGAAGCCTGGCAACCCCTTTCCATGAAAGTGTTTCTCGCCAGTCACTGCTTAGGGCTACATCAAGAGGAAACAAAACATAGAGATAGAACGTGAAACTACTTTATTGTGTCAAGTTTCAAGAAGCTAGCACAAACCGTGTTGGATTTAGAGTTCCAAATACATCTATCAATATAGGAGAAAACAGAGTGAAACCTAAAAATTCAAACTGTTACTGGAAACGAACGCTTCAACATAGAAGAACGAAATTTGGGGAACCAAGTCGCTTAGTGTACTTATCATTATCTGAAAGTATCATCCAGTTTGGGTGAAAAAATATTTGCTGAGATTTCTGGAGATTTGTAATTTTGGGAAACCTGGCAACCCCTTTCCATGAAAGTGTTTCTCGCCAGTCACTGCTTAGGGCTATATCAAGAGGAAACAAAACATAGAGATAGAACGTGAAACTACTTTATTGTGTCAAGTTTCAAGAAGCTAGCACAAACCGTGTTGGATTTAGAGTTCCAAATACATCTATCAATATAGGAGAAATCAGAGTGAAACCTAAAAATTCAAACTGTTACAGGAAACGAACGCTTCAACATAGAAGAAGGAAATTTGGGGAACCAAGTCGCCTTAGTGTACTGATCATTACCTGAAAGTATCATCCAGTTTGGGTGAAAAAATATTTGCTGAGATTTCTGGAGATTCGTAATTTTGGGCAGCCTGGCAACTCCTTTCCATGAAAGTGTTTCTCGCCAGTCACTGCTTAGGGCTACATTAAGAGGAAAGAAAACGTAGAGATAGAACGTGAAACTACTTTATTGTGTCAAGTTTCAAGAAGCTAGCACAAACCGTGTTGGATTCAGAGTTCCAAATACATCTATCAATATAGGAGAAAACAGAGTGAAACCTAAAAATTCAAACTGTTACTGGAAACGAACGCTTCAACATAGAAGAACAAAATTTGGGGAACCTAGTCGCCTTAGTGTACTGATCATTACCTGAAAGTATCATCCAGTTTGGGTGAAAAAATATTTGTTGAGATTTCTGGAGATTTGTAATTTTGGGAAGCCTGGCAACTCCTTTCCATGAAAGTTTTTCTCACCAGTCACTGCTTAGGGCTACATCAAGAGGAAACAAAACATAGAGATAGAACGTGAAACTACTTTATTGTGTCAAGTTTCAAGAAGCTAGCACAAACCGTGTTGGATTTAGAGTTCCAAATACGTCTATCAATATAGGAGAAAACAGAGTGAAACCTAAAAATTCAAACTGTTACTGGAAACGAACGCTTCAACATAGAAGAAGGAAATTTGGGGAACCAAGTCGCCTTAGTGTACTGATCATTACCTGAAAGTATCATCCAGTTTGGGTGAAAAAATATTTGCTGAGATTTCTGGAGATTCATAATTTTGGGCAGCCTGGCAACCCCTTTCCATGAAAGTGTTTCTCGCCAGTCACTGCTTAGGGCTACATCAAGAGGAAACAAAACATAGAGATAGAACGTGAAACTACTTTATTGTGTCAAGTTTCAAGAAGCTAGCACAAACCGTGTTGGTTTTAGAGTTCCAAATACATCTATCAATATAGGAGAAAACAGAGTGAAACCTAAAAATTCAAACTGTTACAGGAAACGAACGCTTCAACATAGAAGAAGGAAATTTGGGGAACCAAGTCGCCTTAGTGTACTGATCATTACCTGAAAGTATCATCCAGTTTGGGTGAAAAAATATTTGCTGAGATTTCTGGAGATTCGTAATTTTGGGCAGCCTGGCAACCCCTTTCCATGAAAGTGTTTCTCGCCAGTCACTGCTTAGGGCTACATTAAGAGGAAAAAAAACGTAGAGATAGAACGTGAAACTACTTTATTGTGTCAAGTTTCAAGAAGCTAGCACAAACCGTGTTGGATTTAGAGTTCCAAATACGTCTATCAATATAGGAGAAAACAGAGTGAAACCTAAAAATTCAAACTGTTACTGGAAACGAACGCTTCAACATAGAAGAACGAAATTTGGGGAACCAAGTCGCCTTAGTGTACTGATCATTACCTGAAAGTATCATCCAGTTTTTGTGGAAAAATATTTGCTGAGATTTCTGGAGATTCGTAATTTTGGGAAGCCTGGCAACCCCTTTCCATGAAAGTGTTTCTCGCCAGTCACTGCTTAGGGCTACATCAAGAGGAAACAAAACATAGAGATAGAACGTGAAACTACTTTATTGTGTCAAGTTTCAAGAAGCTAGCACAAACCGTGTTGGATTTAGAGTTCCAAATACATCTATCAATATAGGAGAAAACAGAGTGAAACCTAAAAATTCAAACTGTTACTGGAAACGAACGCTTCAACATAGAAGAACGAAATTTGGGGAACCAAGTCGCTTAGTGTACTTATCATTATCTGAAAGTATCATCCAGTTTGGGTGAAAAAATATTTGCTGAGATTTCTGGAGATTTGTAATTTTGGGAAACCTGGCAACCCCTTTCCATGAAAGTGTTTCTCGCCAGTCACTGCTTAGGGCTATATCAAGAGGAAACAAAACATAGAGATAGAACGTGAAACTACTTTATTGTGTCAAGTTTCAAGAAGCTAGCACAAACCGTGTTGGACTTAGAGTTCCAAATACATCTATCAATATAGGAGAAAACAGAGTGAAACCTAAAAATTCAAACTGTTACAGGAAACGAACGCTTCAACATAGAAGAAGGAAATTTGGGGAACCAAGTCGCCTTAGTGTACTGATCATTACCTGAAAGTATCATCCAGTTTGGGTGAAAAAATATTTGCTGAGATTTCTGGAGATTCGTAATTTTGGGCACCCTGGCAACTCCTTTCCATGAAAGTGTTTCTCGCCAGTCACTGCTTAGGGCTACATTAAGAGGAAAGAAAACGTAGAGATAGAACGTGAAACTACTTTATTGTGTCAAGTTTCAAGAAGCTAGCACAAACCGTGTTGGATTCAGAGTTCCAAATACATCTATCAATATAGGAGAAAACAGAGTGAAACCTAAAAATTCAAACTGTTACTGGAAACGAACGCTTCAACATAGAAGAACAAAATTTGGGGAACCTAGTCGCCTTAGTGTACTGATCATTACCTGAAAGTATCATCCAGTTTGGGTGAAAAAATATTTGTTGAGATTTCTGGAGATTTGTAATTTTGGGAAGCCTGGCAACCCCTTTCCATGAAAGTTTTTCTCGCCAGTCACTGCTTAGGGCTACATCAAGAGGAAACAAAACATAGAGATAGAACGTGAAACTACTTTATTGTGTCAAGTTTCAAGAAGCTAGCACAAACCGTGTTGGATTTAGAGTTCCAAATACGTCTATCAATATAGGAGAAAACAGAGTGAAACCTAAAAATTCAAACTGTTACTGGAAACGAACGCTTCAACATAGAAGAAGGAAATTTGGGGAACCAAGTCGCCTTAGTGTACTGATCATTACCTGAAAGTATCATCCAGTTTGGGTGAAAAAATATTTGCTGAGATTTCTGGAGATTCGTAATTTTGGGCAGCCTGGCAACCCCTTTCCATGAAAGTGTTTCTCGCCAGTCACTGCTTAGGGCTACATCAAGAGGAAACAAAACATAGAGATAGAACGTGAAACTACTTTATTGTGTCAAGTTTCAAGAAGCTAGCACAAACCGTGTTGGATGTAGAGTTCCAAATACATCTATCAATATAGGAGAAAACAGAGTGAAACCTAAAAATTCAAACTGTTACTGGAAACGAACGCTTCAACATAGAAGAACGAAATTTGGGGAACCAAGTCGCCTTAGTGTACTTATCATTACCTGAAAGTATCATCCAGTTTGGGTGAAAAAATATTTGCTGAGATTTCTGGAGATTTGTAATTTTGGGAAACTGGGCAACACCTTTCCATGAAAGTGTTTCTCGCCAGTCACTGCTTAGGGCTATATCAAGAGGAAACAAAACATAGAGATAGAACGTGAAACTACTTTATTGTGTCAAGTTTCAAGAAGCTAGCACAAACCGTGTTGGTTTTAGAGTTCCAAATACATCTATCAATATAGGAGAAAACAGAGTGAAACCTAAAAATTCAAACTGTTACAGGAAACGAACGCTTCAACATAGAAGAAGGAAATTTGGGGAACCAAGTCGCCTTAGTGTACTGATCATTACCTGAAAGTATCATCCAGTTAGGGTGAAAAAATATTTGCTGAGATTTCTGGAGATTCGTAATTTTGGGCAGCCTGGCAACCCCTTTCCATGAAAGTGTTTCTCGCCAGTCACTGCTTAGGGCTACATTAAGAGGAAAAAAAACGTAGAGATAGAACGTGATACTACTTTATTGTGTCAAGTTTCAAGAAGCTAGCACAAACCGTGTTGGATTTAGAGTTCCAAATACGTCTATCAATATAGGAGAAAACAGAGTGAAACCTAAAAATTCAAACTGTTACTGGAAACGAACGCTTCAACATAGAAGAACGAAATTTGGGGAACCAAGTCGCCTTAGTGTACTGATCATTACCTGAAAGTATCATCCAGTTTTTGTGGAAAAATATTTGCTGAGATTTCTGGAGATTCGTAATTTTGGGAAGCCTGGCAACCCCTTTCCATGAAAGTGTTTCTCGCCAGTCACTGCTTAGGGCTACATCAAGAGGAAACAAAACATAGAGATAGAACGTGAAACTACTTTATTGTGTCAAGTTTCAAGAAGCTAGCACAAACCGTGTTGGATTTAGAGTTCCAAATACATCTATCAATATAGGCGAAAACAGAGTGAAACCTAAAAATTCAAACTGTTACTGGAAACGAACGCTTCAACATAGAAGAACGAAATTTGGGGAACCAAGTCGCTTAGTGTACTTATCATTACCTGAAAGTATCATCCAGTTTGGGTGAAAAAATATTTGCTGAGATTTCTGGAGATTTGTAATTTTGGGAAACCTGGCAACCCCTTTCCATGAAAGTGTTTCTCGCCAGTCACTGCTTAGGGCTATATCAAGAGGAAACAAAACATAGAGATAGAACGTGAAACTACTTTATTGTGTCAAGTTTCAAGAAGCTAGCACAAACCGTGTTGGATTTAGAGTTCCAAATACATCTATCAATATAGGAGAAAACAGAGTGAAACCTAAAAATTCAAACTGTTACAGGAAACGAACGCTTCAACATAGAAGAAGGAAATTTGGGGAACCAAGTCGCCTTAGTGTACTGATCATTACCTGAAAGTATCATCCAGTTTGGGTGAAAAAATATTTGCTGAGATTTCTGGAGATTCGTAATTTTGGGCAGCCTGGCAACTCCTTTCCATGAAAGTGTTTCTCGCCAGTCACTGCTTAGGGCTACATCAAGAGGAAACAAAACGTAGAGATAGAACGTGAAACTACTTTATTGTGTCAAGTTTCAAGAAGCTAGCACAAACCGTGTTGGATTTAGAGTTCCAAATACATCTATCAATATAGGAGAAAACAGAGTGAAACCTAAAAATTCAAACTGTAACTGGAAACGAACGCTTCAACATAGAAGAACGAAATTTGGGGAACCAAGTCGCCTTAGTGTACTGATCATTACCTGAAAGTATCATCCAGTTTGGGTGAAAAAATATTTGCTGAGATTTCTGGAGATTTGTAATTTTGGGAAACCTGGCAACCCCTTTCCATGAAAGTGTTTCTCGCCAGTCACTGCTTAGGGCTATATCAAGAGGAAACAAAACATAGAGATAGAACGTGAAACTACTTTATTGTGTCAAGTTTCAGGAAGCTAGCACAAACCGTGTTGGATTTAGAGTTCCAAATACATCTATCAATATAGGAGAAAAGAGTGAAACCTAAAAATTCAAACTGTTACTGGAAACGAACGCTTCAACATAGAAGAACGAAATTTGGGGAACCAAGTCGCCTTAGTGTACTTATCATTACCTGAAAGTATCATCCAGTTTGGGTGAAAAAATATTTGCTGAGATTTCTGGAGATTTGTAATTTTGGGAAACCTGGCAACCCCTTTCCATGAAAGTGTTTCTCGCCAGTCACTGCTTAGGGCTATATCAAGAGGAAACAAAACATAGAGATAGAACGTGAAACTACTTTATTGTGTCAAGTTTCAAGAAGCTAGCACAAACCGTGTTGGATGTAGAGTTCCAAATACATCTATCAATATAGGAGAAAAGAGTGAAACCTAAAAATTCAAACTGTTACTGGAAACGAACGCTTCAACATAGAAGAACGAAATTTGGGGAACCAAGTCGCCTTAGTGTACTTATCATTACCTGAAAGTATCATCCAGTTTGGGTGAAAAAATATTTGCTGAGATTTCTGGAGATTTGTAATTTTGGGAAACCGGGCAACCCCTTTCCATGAAAGTGTTTCTCGCCAGTCACTGCTTAGGGCTATATCAAGAGGAAACAAAACATAGAGATAGAACGTGAAACTACTTTATTGTGTCAAGTTTCAAGAAACTAGCACAAACCGTGTTGGATGTAGAGTTCCAAATACATCTATCAATATAGGAGAAAACAGAGTGAAACCTAAAAATTCAAACTGTTACTGGAAACGAACGCTTCAACATAGAAGAACGAAATTTGGGGAAACAAGTCGCCTTAGTGTACTTATCATTACCTGAAAGTATCATCCAGTTTGGGTGAAAAAATATTTGCTGAGATTTCTGGAGATTTGTAATTTTGGGAAACCGGGCAACCCCTTTCCATGAAAGTGTTTCTCGCCAGTCACTGCCTAGGGCTATATCAAGAGGAAACAAAACATAGAGATAGAACGTGAAACTATTTTATTGTGTCAAGTTTCAAGAAGCTAGCACAAACCGTGTTGGTTTTAGAGTTCCAAATACATCTATCAATACAGGAGAAAACAGAGTGAAACCTAAAAATTCAAACTGTTACAGGAAACGAACGCTTCAACATAGAAGAAGGCAATTTGGGGAACCAAGTCGCCTTAGTGTACTGATCATTACCTGAAAGTATCATCCAGTTTGGGTGAAAAAATATTTGCTGAGATTTCTGGAGATTCGTAATTTTGGGGAGCCTGTCAACCCCTTTCCATGAAAGTGTTTCTCGCCAGTCACTGCTTAGGGCTACATCAAGAGGAAACAAAACATAGAGATAGAACGTGAAACTACTTTATTGTGTCAAGTTTCAAGAAGCTAGCACAAACCGTGTTGGATGTAGAGTTCCAAATACATCTATCAATATAGGAGAAAACAGAGTGAATCCTAAAAATTCAAACTGTTACTGGAAACGAACGCTTCAACATAGAAGAACGAAATTTGGGGAACCAAGTCGCCTTAGTGTACTTATCATTACCTGAAAGTATCATCCAGTTTGGGTGAAAAAATATTTGCTGAGATTTCTGGAGATTTGTAATTTTGGGAAACCTGGCAACCCCTTTCCATGAAAGTGTTTCTCGCCAGTCACTGCTTAGGGCTATATCAAGAGGAAACAAAACATAGAGATAGAACATGAAACTACTTTATTGTGTCAAGTTTCAAGAAGCTAGCACAAACCGTGTTGGATATAGAGTTCCAAATACATCTATCAATATAGGAGAAAAGAGTGAAACCTAAAAATTCAAACTGATACTGGAAACGAACGCTTCAACATAGAAGAACGAAATTTGGGGAACCAAGTCGCCTTAGTGTACTTATCATTACCTGAAAGTATCATCCAGTTTGGGTGAAAAAATATTTGCTGAGATTTCTGGAGATTTGTAATTTTGGGAAACCTGGCAACCCCTTTCCATGAAAGTGTTTCTCGCCAGTCACTGCTTAGGGCTATATCAAGAGGAAACAAAACATAGAGATAGAACGTGAAACTACTTTATTGTGTCAAGTTTCAAGAAGCTAGCACAAACCGTGTTGGATTTAGAGTTCCAAATACGTCTATCAATATAGGAGAAAACAGAGTGAAACCTAAAAATTCAAACTGTTACTGGAAACGAACGCTTCAACATAGAAGAACGAAATTTGGGGAACCAAGTCGCCTTAGTGTACTGATCATTACCTGAAAGTATCATCCAGTTTGGGTGGAAAAATATTTGCTGAGATTTCTGGAGATTCGTAATTTTGGGAAGCCTGGCAACCCCTTTCCATGAAAGTGTTTCTCGCCAGTCACTGCTTAGGGCTACATCAAGAGGAAACAAAACATAGAGATAGAACGTGAAACTACTTTATTGTGTCAAGTTTCAAGAAGCTAGCACAAACCGTGTTGGATTTAGAGTTCCAAATACATCTATCAATATAGGAGAAAACAGAGTGAAACCTAAAAATTCAAACTGTTACTGGAAACGAACGCTTCAACATAGAAGAACGAAATTTGGGGAACCAAGTCGCCTTAGTGTACTGATCATTACCTGAAAGTATCATCCAGTTTGGGTGAAAAAATATTTGCTGAGATTTCTGGAGATTTGTAATTTTGGGAAACCTGGCAACCCCTTTCCATGAAAGTGTTTCTCGCCAGTCACTGCTTAGGGCTATATCAAGAGGAAACAAAACATAGAGATAGAACGTGAAACTACTTTATTGTGTCAAGTTTCAGGAAGCTAGCACAAACCGTGTTGGATTTAGAGTTCCAAATACATCTATCAATATAGGAGAAAAGAGTGAAACCTAAAAATTCAAACTGTTACTGGAAACGAACGCTTCAACATAGAAGAACGAAATTTGGGGAACCAAGTCGCCTTAGTGTACTTATCATTACCTGAAAGTATCATCCAGTTTGGGTGAAAAAATATTTGCTGAGATTTCTGGAGATTTGTAATTTTGGGAAACCGGGCAACCCCTTTCCATGAAAGTGTTTCTCGCCAGTCACTGCTTAGGGCTACATCAAGAGGAAACAAAACATAGAGATAGAACGTGAAACTACTTTATTGTGTCAAGTTTCAAGAAACTAGCACAAACCGTGTTGGATGTAGAGTTCCAAATACATCTATCAATATAGGAGAAAACAGAGTGAAACCTAAAAATTCAAACTGTTACTGGAAACGAACGCTTCAACATAGAAGAACGAAATTTGGGGAACCAAGTCGCCTTAGTGTACTTATCATTACCTGAAAGTATCATCCAGTTTGGGTGAAAAAATATTTGCTGAGATTTCAGGTGATTTGTAATTTTGGGAAACCGGGCAACCCCTTTCCATGAAAGTGTTTCTCGCCAGTCACTGCCTAGGGCTATATCAAGAGGAAACAAAACATAGAGATAGAACGTGAAACTACTTTATTGTGTCAAGTTTCAAGAAGCTAGCACAAACCGTGTTGGATTTAGAGTTCCAAATACATCTATCAATATAGGAGAAAACAGAGTGAAACCTAAAAATTCAAACTGTTACTGGAAACGAACGCTTCAACATAGAAGAACAAAATTTGGGGAACCTAGTCGCCTTAGTGTACTGATCATTACCTGAAAGTATCATCCAGTTTGGGTGAAAAAAATATTTGTTGAGATTTCTGGAGATTCGTAATTTTGGGCAGCCTGGCAACCCCTTTCCATGAAAGTGTTTCTCGCCAGTCACTGCTTAGGGCTACATCAAGAGGAAACAAAATATAGAGATAGAACGTGAAACTACTTTATTGTGTCAAGTTTCAAGAAGCTAGCACAAACCGTGTTGGATTTAGAGTTCCAAATACATCTATCAATATAGGAGAAAACAGAGTGAAACCTAAAAATTCAAACTGTTAGAGGAAACGAACGCTTCAACATAGAAGAACGAAATTTGGGGAACCAAGTCGCCTTAGTGTACTGATCATTACCTGAAAGTATCATCCAGTTTGGGTGAAAAAATATTTGCTGAGATTTCTGGAGATTCGTAATTTTGGGCAGCCTGGCAACTCCTTTCCATGAAAGTGTTTCTCGCCAGTCACTGCTTAGGGCTACATTAAGAGGAAAGAAAACGTAGAGATAGAACGTGAAACTACTTTATTGTGTCAAGTTTCAAGAAGCTAGCACAAACCGTGTTGGATTCAGAGTTCCAAATACATCTATCAATATAGGAGAAAACAGAGTGAAACCTAAAAATTCAAACAGTTACTGGAAACGAACGCTTCAACATAGAAGAACAAAATTTGGGGAACCTAGTCGCCTTAGTGTACTGATCATTACCTGAAAGTATCATCCAGTTTGGGTGAAAAAATATTTGTTGAGATTTCTGGAGATTCGTAATTTTGGGCAGCCTGGCAACCCCTTTCCATGAAAGTGTTTCTCGCCAGTCACTGCTTAGGGCTACATCAAGAGGAAACAAAATATAGAGATAGAACGTGAAACTACTTTATTGTGTCAAGTTTCAAGAAGCTAGCACAAACCGTGTTGGATGTAGAGTTCCAAATACATCTATCAATATAGGAGAAAACAGAGTGAAACCTAAAAATTCAAACTGTTACTGGAAACGAACGCTTCAACATAGAAGAACGAAATTTGGGGAACCAAGTCGCCTTAGTGTACTTATCATTACCTGAAAGTATCATCCAGTTTGGGTGAAAAAATATTTGCTGAGATTTCTGCAGATTTGTAATTTTGGGAAACCTGGCAACCCCTTTCCATGAAAGTGTTTCTCGCCAGTCACTGCTTAGGGCTATATCAAGAGGAAACAAAACATAGAGATAGAACGTGAAACTACTTTATTGTGTCAAGTTTCAAGAAGCTAGCACAAACCGTGTTGGATGTAGAGTTCCAAATACATCTATCAATATAGGAGAAAAGAGTGAAACCTAAAAATTCAAACTGATACTGGAAACGAACGCTTCAACATAGAAGAACGAAATTTGGGGAACCAAGTCGCCTTAGTGTACTTATCATTACCTGAAAGTATCATCCAGATTGGGTGAAAAAATATTTGCTGAGATTTCTGGAGATTTGTAATTTTGGGAAACCTGGCAACCCCTTTCCATGAAAGTGTTTCTCGCCAGTCACTGCTTAGGGCTATATCAAGAGGAAACAAAACATAGAGATAGAACGTGAAACTACTTTATTGTGTCAAGTTTCAAGAAGCTAGCACAAACCGTGTTGGATTTAGAGTTCCAAATACGTCTATCAATATAGGAGAAAACAGAGTGAAACCTAAAAATTCAAACTGTTACTGGAAACGAACGCTTCAACATAGAAGAACGAAATTTGGGGAACCAAGTCGCCTTAGTGTACTGATCATTACCTGAAAGTATCATCCAGTTTGGGTGGAAAAATATTTGCTGAGATTTCTGGAGATTCGTAATTTTGGGAAGCCTGGCAACCCCTTTCCATGAAAGTGTTTCTCGCCAGTCACTGCTTAGGGCTACATCAAGAGGAAACAAAACATAGAGATAGAACGTGAAACTACTTTATTGTGTCAAGTTTCAAGAAGCTAGCACAAACCGTGTTGGATTTAGAGTTCCAAATACATCTATCAATATAGGAGAAAACAGAGTGAAACCTAAAAATTCAAACTGTTACTGGAAACGAACGCTTCAACATAGAAGAACGAAATTTGGGGAACCAAGTCGCTTAGTGTACTTATCATTACCTGAAAGTATCATCCAGTTTGGGTGAAAAAATATTTGCTGAGATTTCTGGAGATTTGTAATTTTGGGAAACCTGGCAACCCCTTTCCATGAAAGTGTTTCTCGCCAGTCACTGCTTAGGGCTATATCAAGAGGAAACAAAACATAGAGATAGAACGTGAAACTACTTCATTGTGTCAAGTTTCAAGAAGCTAGCACAAACCGTGTTGGATTTAGAGTTCCAAATACATCTATCAATATAGGAGAAAACAGAGTGAAACCTAAAAATTCAAACTGTTACAGGAAACGAACGCTTCAACATAGAAGAAGGAAATTTGGGGAACCAAGTTGCCTTAGTGTACTGATCATTACCTGAAAGTATCATCCAGTTTGGGTGAAAAAATATTTGCTGAGATTTCTGGAGATTCGTAATTTTGGGCAGCCTGGCAACTCCTTTCCATGAAAGTGTTTCTCGCCAGTCACTGCTTAGGGCTACATCAAGAGGAAACAAAACGTAGAGATAGAACGTGAAACTACTTTATTGTGTCAAGTTTCAAGAAGCTAGCACAAACCGTGTTGGATTTAGAGTTCCAAATACATCTATCAATATAGGAGAAAACAGAGTGAAACCTAAAAATTCAAACTGTAACTGGAAACGAACGCTTCAACATAGAAGAACGAAATTTGGGGAACCAAGTCGCCTTAGTGTACTGATCATTACCTGAAAGTATCATCCAGTTTGGGTGAAAAAATATTTGCTGAGATTTCTGGAGATTTGTAATTTTGGGAAACCGGGCAACCCCTTTCCATGAAAGTGTTTCTCGCCAGTCACTGCCTAGGGCTATATCAAGAGGAAACAAAACATAGAGATAGAACGTGAAACTATTTTATTGTGTCAAGTTTCAAGAAGCTAGCACAAACCGTGTTGGTTTTAGAGTTCCAAATACATCTATCAATACAGGAGAAAACAGAGTGAAACCTAAAAATTCAAACTGTTACAGGAAACGAACGCTTCAACATAGAAGAAGGCAATTTGGGGAACCAAGTCGCCTTAGTGTACTGATCATTACCTGAAAGTATCATCCAGTTTGGGTGAAAAAATATTTGCTGAGATTTCTGGAGATTCGTAATTTTGGGGAGCCTGTCAACCCCTTTCCATGAAAGTGTTTCTCGCCAGTCACTGCTTAGGGCTACATCAAGAGGAAACAAAACATAGAGATAGAACGTGAAACTACTTTATTGTGTCAAGTTTCAAGAAGCTAGCACAAACCGTGTTGGATGTAGAGTTCCAAATACATCTATCAATATAGGAGAAAACAGAGTGAATCCTAAAAATTCAAACTGTTACTGGAAACGAACGCTTCAACATAGAAGAACGAAATTTGGGGAACCAAGTCGCCTTAGTGTACTTATCATTACCTGAAAGTATCATCCAGTTTGGGTGAAAAAATATTTGCTGAGATTTCTGGAGATTTGTAATTTTGGGAAACCTGGCAACCCCTTTCCATGAAAGTGTTTCTCGCCAGTCACTGCTTAGGGCTATATCAAGAGGAAACAAAACATAGAGATAGAACATGAAACTACTTTATTGTGTCAAGTTTCAAGAAGCTAGCACAAACCGTGTTGGATATAGAGTTCCAAATACATCTATCAATATAGGAGAAAAGAGTGAAACCTAAAAATTCAAACTGATACTGGAAACGAACGCTTCAACATAGAAGAACGAAATTTGGGGAACCAAGTCGCCTTAGTGTACTTATCATTACCTGAAAGTATCATCCAGTTTGGGTGAAAAAATATTTGCTGAGATTTCTGGAGATTTGTAATTTTGGGAAACCTGGCAACCCCTTTCCATGAAAGTGTTTCTCGCCAGTCACTGCTTAGGGCTATATCAAGAGGAAACAAAACATAGAGATAGAACGTGAAACTACTTTATTGTGTCAAGTTTCAAGAAGCTAGCACAAACCGTGTTGGATTTAGAGTTCCAAATACGTCTATCAATATAGGAGAAAACAGAGTGAAACCTAAAAATTCAAACTGTTACTGGAAACGAACGCTTCAACATAGAAGAACGAAATTTGGGGAACCAAGTCGCCTTAGTGTACTGATCATTACCTGAAAGTATCATCCAGTTTGGGTGGAAAAATATTTGCTGAGATTTCTGGAGATTCGTAATTTTGGGAAGCCTGGCAACCCCTTTCCATGAAAGTGTTTCTCGCCAGTCACTGCTTAGGGCTACATCAAGAGGAAACAAAACATAGAGATAGAACGTGAAACTACTTTATTGTGTCAAGTTTCAAGAAGCTAGCACAAACCGTGTTGGATTTAGAGTTCCAAATACATCTATCAATATAGGAGAAAACAGAGTGAAACCTAAAAATTCAAACTGTTACTGGAAACGAACGCTTCAACATAGAAGAACGAAATTTGGGGAACCAAGTCGCCTTAGTGTACTGATCATTACCTGAAAGTATCATCCAGTTTGGGTGAAAAAATATTTGCTGAGATTTCTGGAGATTTGTAATTTTGGGAAACCTGGCAACCCCTTTCCATGAAAGTGTTTCTCGCCAGTCACTGCTTAGGGCTATATCAAGAGGAAACAAAACATAGAGATAGAACGTGAAACTACTTTATTGTGTCAAGTTTCAGGAAGCTAGCACAAACCGTGTTGGATTTAGAGTTCCAAATACATCTATCAATATAGGAGAAAAGAGTGAAACCTAAAAATTCAAACTGTTACTGGAAACGAACGCTTCAACATA
Source organism: Spermophilus citellus (assembly GCF_964194105.1). NCBI lineage: Eukaryota > Metazoa > Chordata > Mammalia > Rodentia > Sciuridae > Spermophilus > Spermophilus citellus. The sequence continues at coordinate 8,636,282 of NC_138195.1, forward strand.
GAAGAACGAAATTTGGGGAACCAAGTCGCCTTAGTGTACTTATCATTACCTGAAAGTATCATCCAGTTTGGGTGAAAAAATATTTGCTGAGATTTCTGGAGATTTGTAATTTTGGGAAACCTGGCAACCCCTTTCCATGAAAGTGTTTCTCGCCAGTCACTGCTTAGGGCTATATCAAGAGGAAACAAAACATAGAGATAGAACGTGAAACTACTTTATTGTGTCAAGTTTCAAGAAGCTAGCACAAACCGTGTTGGATGTAGAGTTCCAAATACATCTATCAATATAGGAGAAAAGAGTGAAACCTAAAAATTCAAACTGTTACTGGAAACGAACGCTTCAACATAGAAGAACGAAATTTGGGGAACCAAGTCGCCTTAGTGTACTTATCATTACCTGAAAGTATCATCCAGTTTGGGTGAAAAAATATTTGCTGAGATTTCTGGAGATTTGTAATTTTGGGAAACCGGGCAACCCCTTTCCATGAAAGTGTTTCTCGCCAGTCACTGCTTAGGGCTATATCAAGAGGAAACAAAACATAGAGATAGAACGTGAAACTACTTTATTGTGTCAAGTTTCAAGAAACTAGCACAAACCGTGTTGGATGTAGAGTTCCAAATACATCTATCAATATAGGAGAAAACAGAGTGAAACCTAAAAATTCAAACTGTTACTGGAAACGAACGCTTCAACATAGAAGAAGGAAATTTGGGGAACCAAGTCGCCTTAGTGTACTTATCATTACCTGAAAGTATCATCCAGTTTGGGTGAAAAAATATTTGCTGAGATTTCTGGAGATTTGTAATTTTGGGAAACCGGGCAACCCCTTTCCATGAAAGTGTTTCTCGCCAGTCACTGCCTAGGGCTATATCAAGAGGAAACAAAACATAGAGATAGAACGTGAAACTACTTTATTGTGTCAAGTTTCAAGAAGCTAGCACAAACCGTGTTGGATTTAGAGTTCCAAATACATCTATCAATATAGGAGAAAACAGAGTGAAACCTAAAAATTCAAACTGTTACTGGAAACGAACGCTTCAACATAGAAGAACAAAATTTGGGGAACCTAGTCGCCTTAGTGTACTGATCATTACCTGAAAGTATCATCCAGTTTGGGTGAAAAAATATTTGTTGAGATTTCTGGAGATTCGTAATTTTGGGCAGCCTGGCAACCCCTTTCCATGAAAGTGTTTCTCGCCAGTCACTGCTTAGGGCTACATCAAGAGGAAACAAAATATAGAGATAGAACGTGAAACTACTTTATTGTGTCAAGTTTCAAGAAGCTAGCACAAACCGTGTTGGATTTAGAGTTCCAAATACATCTATCAATATAGGAGAAAACAGAGTGAAACCTAAAAATTCAAACTGTTAGAGGAAACGAACGCTTCAACATAGAAGAACGAAATTTGGGGAACCAAGTCGCCTTAGTGTACTGATCATTACCTGAAAGTATCATCCAGTTTGGGTGAAAAAATATTTGCTGAGATTTCTGGAGATTCGTAATTTTGGGCAGCCTGGCAACTCCTTTCCATGAAAGTGTTTCTCGCCAGTCACTGCTTAGGGCTACATTAAGAGGAAAGAAAACGTAGAGATAGAACGTGAAACTACTTTATTGTGTCAAGTTTCAAGAAGCTAGCACAAACCGTGTTGGATTCAGAGTTCCAAATACATCTATCAATATAGGAGAAAACAGAGTGAAACCTAAAAATTCAAACAGTTACTGGAAACGAACGCTTCAACATAGAAGAACAAAATTTGGGGAACCTAGTCGCCTTAGTGTACTGATCATTACCTGAAAGTATCATCCAGTTTGGGTGAAAAAATATTTGTTGAGATTTCTGGAGATTCGTAATTTTGGGCAGCCTGGCAACCCCTTTCCATGAAAGTGTTTCTCGCCAGTCACTGCTTAGGGCTACATCAAGAGGAAACAAAATATAGAGATAGAACGTGAAACTACTTTATTGTGTCAAGTTTCAAGAAGCTAGCACAAACCGTGTTGGATGTAGAGTTCCAAATACATCTATCAATATAGGAGAAAACAGAGTGAAACCTAAAAATTCAAACTGTTACTGGAAACGAACGCTTCAACATAGAAGAACGAAATTTGGGGAACCAAGTCGCCTTAGTGTACTTATCATTACCTGAAAGTATCATCCAGTTTGGGTGAAAAAATATTTGCTGAGATTTCTGCAGATTTGTAATTTTGGGAAACCTGGCAACCCCTTTCCATGAAAGTGTTTCTCGCCAGTCACTGCTTAGGGCTATATCAAGAGGAAACAAAACATAGAGATAGAACGTGAAACTACTTTATTGTGTCAAGTTTCAAGAAGCTAGCACAAACCGTGTTGGATGTAGAGTTCCAAATACATCTATCAATATAGGAGAAAAGAGTGAAACCTAAAAATTCAAACTGATACTGGAAACGAACGCTTCAACATAGAAGAACGAAATTTGGGGAACCAAGTCGCCTTAGTGTACTTATCATTACCTGAAAGTATCATCCAGTTTGGGTGAAAAAATATTTGCTGAGATTTCTGGAGATTTGTAATTTTGGGAAACCTGGCAACCCCTTTCCATGAAAGTGTTTCTCGCCAGTCACTGCTTAGGGCTATATCAAGAGGAAACAAAACATAGAGATAGAACGTGAAACTACTTTATTGTGTCAAGTTTCAAGAAGCTAGCACAAACCGTGTTGGATTTAGAGTTCCAAATACGTCTATCAATATAGGAGAAAACAGAGTGAAACCTAAAAATTCAAACTGTTACTGGAAACGAACGCTTCAACATAGAAGAACGAAATTTGGGGAACCAAGTCGCCTTAGTGTACTGATCATTACCTGAAAGTATCATCCAGTTTGGGTGGAAAAATATTTGCTGAGATTTCTGGAGATTCGTAATTTTGGGAAGCCTGGCAACCCCTTTCCATGAAAGTGTTTCTCGCCAGTCACTGCTTAGGGCTACATCAAGAGGAAACAAAACATAGAGATAGAACGTGAAACTACTTTATTGTGTCAAGTTTCAAGAAGCTAGCACAAACCGTGTTGGATTTAGAGTTCCAAATACATCTATCAATATAGGAGAAAACAGAGTGAAACCTAAAAATTCAAACTGTTACTGGAAACGAACGCTTCAACATAGAAGAACGAAATTTGGGGAACCAAGTCGCTTAGTGTACTTATCATTACCTGAAAGTATCATCCAGTTTGGGTGAAAAAATATTTGCTGAGATTTCTGGAGATTTGTAATTTTGGGAAACCTGGCAACCCCTTTCCATGAAAGTGTTTCTCGCCAGTCACTGCTTAGGGCTATATCAAGAGGAAACAAAACATAGAGATAGAACGTGAAACTACTTTATTGTGTCAAGTTTCAAGAAGCTAGCACAAACCGTGTTGGATTTAGAGTTCCAAATACATCTATCAATATAGGAGAAAACAGAGTGAAACCTAAAAATTCAAACTGTTACAGGAAACGAACGCTTCAACATAGAAGAAGGAAATTTGGGGAACCAAGTTGCCTTAGTGTACTGATCATTACCTGAAAGTATCATCCAGTTTGGGTGAAAAAATATTTGCTGAGATTTCTGGAGATTCGTAATTTTGGGCAGCCTGGCAACTCCTTTCCATGAAAGTGTTTCTCGCCAGTCACTGCTTAGGGCTACATCAAGAGGAAACAAAACGTAGAGATAGAACGTGAAACTACTTTATTGTGTCAAGTTTCAAGAAGCTAGCACAAACCGTGTTGGATTTAGAGTTCCAAATACATCTATCAATATAGGAGAAAACAGAGTGAAACCTAAAAATTCAAACTGTAACTGGAAACGAACGCTTCAACATAGAAGAACGAAATTTGGGGAACCAAGTCGCCTTAGTGTACTGATCATTACCTGAAAGTATCATCCAGTTTGGGTGAAAAAATATTTGCTGAGATTTCTGGAGATTTGTAATTTTGGGAAACCTGGCAACCCCTTTCCATGAAAGTGTTTCTCGCCAGTCACTGCTTAGGGCTATATCAAGAGGAAACAAAACATAGAGATAGAACATGAAACTACTTTATTGTGTCAAGTTTCAAGAAGCTAGCACAAACCGTGTTGGATGTAGAGTTCCAAATACATCTATCAATATAGGAGAAAAGAGTGAAACCTAAAAATTCAAACTGATACTGGAAACGAACGCTTCAACATAGAAGAACGAAATTTGGGGAACCAAGTCGCCTTAGTGTACTTATCATTACCTGAAAGTATCATCCAGTTTGGGTGAAAAAATATTTGCTGAGATTTCTGGAGATTTGTAATTTTGGGAAACCTGGCAACCCCTTTCCATGAAAGTGTTTCTCGCCAGTCACTGCTTAGGGCTATATCAAGAGGAAACAAAACATAGAGATAGAACGTGAAACTACTTTATTGTGTCAAGTTTCAAGAAGCTAGCACAAACCGTGTTGGATTTAGAGTTCCAAATACGTCTATCAATATAGGAGAAAACAGAGTGAAACCTAAAAATTCAAACTGTTACTGGAAACGAACGCTTCAACATAGAAGAACGAAATTTGGGGAACCAAGTCGCCTTAGTGTACTGATCATTACCTGAAAGTATCATCCAGTTTGGGTGGAAAAATATTTGCTGAGATTTCTGGAGATTCGTAATTTTGGGAAGCCTGGCAACCCCTTTCCATGAAAGTGTTTCTCGCCAGTCACTGCTTAGGGCTACATCAAGAGGAAACAAAACATAGAGATAGAACGTGAAACTACTTTATTGTGTCAAGTTTCAAGAAGCTAGCACAAACCGTGTTGGATTTAGAGTTCCAAATACATCTATCAATATAGGAGAAAACAGAGTGAAACCTAAAAATTCAAACTGTTACTGGAAACGAACGCTTCAACATAGAAGAACGAAATTTGGGGAACCAAGTCGCCTTAGTGTACTGATCATTACCTGAAAGTATCATCCAGTTTGGGTGAAAAAATATTTGCTGAGATTTCTGGAGATTTGTAATTTTGGGAAACCTGGCAACCCCTTTCCATGAAAGTGTTTCTCGCCAGTCACTGCTTAGGGCTATATCAAGAGGAAACAAAACATAGAGATAGAACGTGAAACTACTTTATTGTGTCAAGTTTCAGGAAGCTAGCACAAACCGTGTTGGATTTAGAGTTCCAAATACATCTATCAATATAGGAGAAAAGAGTGAAACCTAAAAATTCAAACTGTTACTGGAAACGAACGCTTCAACATAGAAGAACGAAATTTGGGGAACCAAGTCGCCTTAGTGTACTTATCATTACCTGAAAGTATCATCCAGTTTGGGTGAAAAAATATTTGCTGAGATTTCTGGAGATTTGTAATTTTGGGAAACCTGGCAACCCCTTTCCATGAAAGTGTTTCTCGCCAGTCACTGCTTAGGGCTATATCAAGAGGAAACAAAACATAGAGATAGAACGTGAAACTACTTTATTGTGTCAAGTTTCAAGAAGCTAGCACAAACCGTGTTGGATGTAGAGTTCCAAATACATCTATCAATATAGGAGAAAAGAGTGAAACCTAAAAATTCAAACTGTTACTGGAAACGAACGCTTCAACATAGAAGAACGAAATTTGGGGAACCAAGTCGCCTTAGTGTACTTATCATTACCTGAAAGTATCATCCAGTTTGGGTGAAAAAATATTTGCTGAGATTTCTGGAGATTTGTAATTTTGGGAAACCGGGCAACCCCTTTCCATGAAAGTGTTTCTCGCCAGTCACTGCTTAGGGCTATATCAAGAGGAAACAAAACATAGAGATAGAACGTGAAACTACTTTATTGTGTCAAGTTTCAAGAAACTAGCACAAACCGTGTTGGATGTAGAGTTCCAAATACATCTATCAATATAGGAGAAAACAGAGTGAAACCTAAAAATTCAAACTGTTACTGGAAACGAACGCTTCAACATAGAAGAAGGAAATTTGGGGAACCAAGTCGCCTTAGTGTACTTATCATTACCTGAAAGTATCATCCAGTTTGGGTGAAAAAATATTTGCTGAGATTTCTGGAGATTTGTAATTTTGGGAAACCGGGCAACCCCTTTCCATGAAAGTGTTTCTCGCCAGTCACTGCCTAGGGCTATATCAAGAGGAAACAAAACATAGAGATAGAACGTGAAACTACTTTATTGTGTCAAGTTTCAAGAAGCTAGCACAAACCGTGTTGGATTTAGAGTTCCAAATACATCTATCAATATAGGAGAAAACAGAGTGAAACCTAAAAATTCAAACTGTTACTGGAAACGAACGCTTCAACATAGAAGAACAAAATT